>NC_141334.1:16645298-16705298 GCF_037954235.1 Aulostomus chinensis | reverse complement strand
ACTTTTTTTTTGTCACAGCCTGCCAGGATCATCTTTGGACTGAATCATTTCTCTCTGACTGGTAGTTCTTGTCTCGTTTTGATGTTGATGTTGATGATTCTCCAGTTCAAACTTTGTTATATATATCACATTTTAAAAAAATGCTTTTCCACCAATGACTTGCCGGCCACGTTACATAAACCTGACTGGAACGCAACTAAAATGGGCAAAAACTGTTAGCTTTATATAAGGTTATTGTCAGCAATGCCCTTCAGAAGCACTTAGTGGGTTTTTTTTTCAACCAACATTCTGACTGAGAGACCTTCACTCACCTGCGGCGCTGGACACGGTGGGCCAATTCTGAACCAGCATGCCCTGGGCTCCCTGCATCACCGAGGACTCCTCCATGTGGACAGAACTTAAAAGCAGAACACATTAACAAACAATTACTAAAGGCTCTGAGAAATTAATCATACAATAGTCTGTCTTTTGTCAATATGTTGATATTTTTAAGTATGCGACACAAAATACTGCTGATCGTCTAAACGTTTCAAGTGGTATTAGTCACCATTTCACACCTCGACAGCAACACTTCTCCAGACGCCTGGGGGTTACTACGTTTAGACTAAAGTCATCCATTTCTTATGGACTTGTTGCCGCTAGCAACCACTTTCAACTATTTTTCAGTTGAAAGTATATATAGATGGACGCGTCATGTTAAATTTCTCCTAAAATAATGTAACAATGGGCCTTTCACAGCAGACGTGATCGGGTGGAAAATGTCTAGATTACATTTATCCAGAGAACATATTGAAATAATGCAAAGATGATGTCTTGTTACCAGTCTTGTTACTTTGTAACATAGTCTGTCAAAGCTGTTATTAAACACTATTGAGGCTGAAATGTGAGAACCGCTGATCTTTCAAGGAAAGTAACCGTTGGCTGGCACAGGAGGTCACGCAGAGCAAATGTTACCGCTTGTTATGTGGGGAGTTGATCGTTTTTAACTTGCCAGACCGGCAGACATTTTAAAGCACTTGTGTAACGTATGCCAACATTTTGTTTCAATCAAAACGTTTCACGGCCCGTGTATTGGCCCTCTGACTTCACTTGATGAGACGCGTGAATGGAAACAGACCTAATTTGTTACTTTGTTTTTGCTGCAATGTCTTTTCCTCTTTTTTGGTTCAATCTCCAAACATTTGTTGGGTAGATTGTGGGTGTGGATTATTTCAATAAAGGTGCTACAGCACATCGCATGTCTGAATGACATGTGAAGATGATACAGCTACATTTACGTTTAGACTTAAAGCCATTCAGTCCCATTCATGTATGTCTGTTAAACTACATATTTAGGGTTGCCTGCTCCATGTGTGACCAGCTACTGTATATAACCACCGATCATTTACATCTCTTTTTGTTTTTCTTTTCTCTTCTCCAACCTCCCCTCTACCTCCCTTTATTCAAAATGGCTTGACACTGCATTTGCAACTAGGGTTAGTAAATATTCAAGGTTTGGAGGAAAAGCAGCATGCAGCGGTTGTTCATCCTTGAGCAATCCGTCACCGCGTGCTTCGTTAAAAAATCTGTCAATCAAGATCCCACGGGAGACCGAGGGGAATGACGCCGAGTTGAGGTTCTTTAAAAACCTCCGAGATTTGTTGCTTTTTTGGAAAACTTTTGGGGTACGAGCACCAGAAGCTGCACCCTCACTCAGACTATGAAGCTGAGAAACGACAGTAAACGAGACTAGGCAGGTGCATAAGCAATATTTTAATTGGTCAAATATGGGGAATCTCCTACTACAGGACAGTTAGCAAACCTGCATATCGTACAAACTATTTCTATTTGATTCTATTTTTCTACTCCTACAATTTTTCATCACAAGATCTGTCTGGTAAAATATTGTGAAAATTTGGAACAAAGGTTTTTACTTTCTTGATAGTTTTTTTTATGCTTCACTTGGAATGGGCATGGCCTCATTTCACAAAATATATGTCATCAATTGTCACCACATTTAAAGATGAAGGTTGCGCTACAATAACCACTTGTATGTTTTAGCCCATAACATCTGAACTGTTAGTCATGAAATCAAAATGATTTGTTCCTGGATTCCTTGGCTTTGGACGCGTATAACGACACAGGTCTCGACCATTTCTGCACGGGAAATTTTCCATTGTATTACTGTAAAACCATTATAAGCAAACAAAGCATACAGCTGCATTTATAAATTCAAATGCCGAAACAAACTCATAGTTTTTACACCAACCCAATCTCGAAGGAAAACATGAAATCGCCTTGACATAAGCATAACGTGGTGTCTCGACATCTGTTAAAGGGGCTGTTTTAATTTTTCAGTACTGGTGCATGTATATTTGTATATTCATGTACATGTACATATTAAAAAAAACACTATTGCGGGCTGGCTTGCTACGTTGTCTTGTGATTCAATGAGACGTTACGATCTGCTGCCCTTAAACGCATCCGAAGGGGCTTTATTAAAATGGGAACCGTTGCTATTTTTTCTAAATGCACGCTCCATTCACAAGCGCATTTTCATTTCCAACAACCTAGATAATGTTGAGAGATGTGACGCTTTGAAGAGATGATTGTCGCCTATAGAGCTCTAAACAGGAGAGTTTTGACCATAAATACATGCCAATGTCAGTAAATACACATCATACTAAAAATATTAAAATGTGAAAGGTCTTACTCTGGCCCCTACAAATGTCGTGCCATCACCATGGAAGCAATGGCAATGGTCAGTAAATAAGGATCGGTCTGTCGAGGACACACAGAATCCCTGGTTCAACAACGTAGCGCTCCCAGCTGTGTTCAATGTTTTTCAGACAACAACCTCTTGAAATGACATTTCCACAGATGCCACAGATGTCATGCTACGACCGTGCAATGCGATGTTAACAGGTTGTGTCTCACGTTTTGAGTGAGATGATTCTTGTCTGCAAGGTTCCTGCTTGATCAGGATCTGCTCAAGAAAACGGTTATAAATTGGTTGAATTAGGTGGGTAAATGTGTTTTGTGTGTACTGATAGAAGGAAAATAGGGAAATCAAATTCAAGTTGATTGAATCAGAGCAGTCAGGAATGAGCTTATTTTTAGGAAATACCAGTGGTGCTGAGGGCAAACCTCCCAAGCTCCCTCTCAAATGATATTGGGAATTACATAATGGGGGAGTCTCCTAAGTCTGAGTCGGTGGGCCTTTATAAGATACATATCTGCCTCTAAAGGGTCATTATTTTGTTCTTTGATCCCATAGACACTCGACTATTCAGCCAAAGACGCCTAATGTTACTGTCTTACATAACATCAGAGTACAAAAATGCTTGGAAAGGATGAAAAACTGTCACCCCGCTCCCTGCAAAAAACACCCCCAAAACTTGTATCTCTTGGCCAGATCTTTAACTAAATCATATAGACATAAGCTGCTCTACATGATATCTTCATGATAACTAATATTCTTTCGCCTACATTCACCCAGCTTCCCCTCAAACTGTCTGTAGCCTGCCCCCCGGGTGGGGAGGCCAGCCTCCTACTCTGAAAACCTCTAATATATGTACATAAATCAAATAAAACCGCACTGAATAACTTGAAGTATCTTTCAGCTTGGAAACACTTTCTGTAAGACCAAACACTTAAGGCCAAGTGCATGCAGTTCCCAACCTCGGCTGAGATTTTTTTTCCCCCCTCCATAAAATCATAATGAATGTAGAGCTCACTGTATAGGAGGGTCTACCCTGACTGGCTCTCTGCAATGCAGCACATCCAGGATCTATCGAACTGCAACACACTTATGTTATGTTGAACCGGGATTTGTCATGAATACAAAATGTTCATTCAGAGCAGCGAGACTTTCAAGCTCTTACATACGTGAAATGACACCCATAGAACGGGTGCCTATCTTTTTTTTTTTTTACACACCAGGAATGTGGGTCAGCCATGGTCATGCTACATGCGACTTATGTGCGACATTAGGGAAGGCCTGCGTCGGGGGTTCAGTGTTAATGAGGGTGTCTCTGCGTCTATGAGCGTTACAGGCGCTGCCATCTCTACAAACTGCAGCAGCAAAATTGCTGTGATGATTTATGTTAATCCATGTCATGTTACAGTGACTTGATGACAAGATGCACGTTATAATACGTCCACACCATAGAAATTAACACTAATATCCAATTAAACCCAACATGGATGGAGCAGAAGACTGAACAAATGAGCAGTGAGCATTGTTAGCATGAAATTAAGAGAATTCCATACAAAAGGGATGGGCATGTGGCGGAAAAACTCATTAGGAGTCCCTGAATTTCCAGCTGTCTTCACCTCAATTTAGCCAAGCATTTCATTCCATACACTAATGCAACTTTTCCAACCCGATCATTACAAAATTTAAGTGAACGATGTTGAATAAACTACGATTTTGTTCAAACCGTTGTGGTAGGTAGCTAATGAGACTGCCTACATGAAGTACTTCATTACTATGAAGCTAAATGATGCTAAAATATTCTGTTTTCCGATTTCTTTCCAAATTAATACCCAAGATAAACCCAAGATAACCCAAATCTTCTGTTTACTGTTGTAGGGAAATATACTGCAGCATGTAGATCTGAACCCAAACAGCCTAATTAGGTCTTGTTTCAGTGAAATCATCTGTATATCACGCGATTCCACATGAAGTTAATCCATGTTTGGATTTACCTGTTTTAACAATTAGGATTTGGTTGAGCAAAAAAAAAGACCAACAACAACAACCCAAAACCAAAACAAAACAAAACACTAATAAGGCCATAATTTGAATAAGGTTGCACATGCAAGCAGATCTAGTGAAGAAATGTCAACCGCATTCACACCTTCTCCCCTCATCGACAGACAAAAGTACACTCAAACACCCAGGAAGTCATATAAGTGCATACAGGGCAGCTGCTCGTGTAGACAATGACGCATGTGTACATCGGATAATACGAGAAAGGTCAAAGTCGGCTCATTTGTCCTTCATGCTTCCTGCTCAAAGACTGTATCCTGGGGGGATGTGACGCTCAGAATGTAGATAGCCTATATAGTATTACACTGCAGAAGAGGTGTGCTAAGCATTCACTGACGAGACACATGACTTTTCCCCCAAAGGGAGAAGATGGGTGGAGGTTCAAACAGAAACTGAGAGGCCACTAGCTGTCGTCATGTAAGAGTGGCGTTATTTTTGAAAGGAAGTATCAGTGGGATGGGGCTTCTGAGATACATCAGTGCTTATCCAAGAGCAAAACACCATGGAGGTGGCCCAGGGGTGTGGTCATGGCGAGTGGCATGAAAAGGTGTAACTTTTATAAGATGATCAAAAGTTGCAAAAGATGGAAAGTGCTTACCTCTGCATCCCCGCCCTCAAAGATGCAGAATATCGCCAGTCAGCGTTCGGGGCTTTTGGCTGAGCGAGCAAGAGGTGAGGAAGAGAAAAGCGGATGAGAGAGAGAGAGAGAGAGAGAGAGAGAGAGAGAGAGAGAGAGAGAGAGAGAGAGAGAAGACGAAAGATGGAGAGACAGAAAGAAAGAGAGAGACAGAGGGAGGGAGGGAAGGAGGGAGAGAAGGAGTTTAGTTTGATCTCATACAGTGCAGAGCCATGCTGGCCAATACTCTCATTAATTAATCATAATACACATCCCAGCTCTGGGGGAGCACTGCAGTCGTGTCCCCGGCCTGAAAAACACACACACACACACACACACACACACACACACACACACACACACACACACACACACACACACACACGCACACGCACACACACACACACACACACACACACACACACACGCGCACACACACACACACATAAACACACACACACACACACAAGTATTCTGACACTTATCCTCACACATACACCTGATGACTTTAGAAAGGGCAGAGACTGACTGAAAGCCGCATGGCTAAGTTTTTGGACAGTCTCTCACTCGGCAGCTCTATAAATGTGAGAGCAGGGAGAGTTATGGACTTTCTCTGAGTGCTGGGGGTGTTTGTAATGTGCATGCGTTCGTGTGTAAGTGGAGTAAATCCGTCTGCTCCTGATGAACCTGGGCTGAGTGCCTGAAACCCCCAGTGGCCTCGTGGTAAATTATTGCCTTATAAACCAATAAGCAGGAGACATCATTGCCAGGGCAACCACATCCTATACCCCTGATCTGTATGAAGCCAGGGTGAAGGGTCTGCTCCCTCAGGATATTCATATTAAAGAAATATGGTTCAGAAACTGGACACCGTAAAGACGTGCATGGGATGTAACATCCTAAATGTGTAGAATTTCTATTAGACAAGCCATTAATAACATTTTCAGGATTATAACTGCATAGCACTGTCTGGTTTCTTATAAAAGCCAGAAAATTGCAGTTTTAGCTGCAGCTTTTTTAAAAATATATTTCTCTTATGGGGCTGTTAACAGTTTGCATTTGGACTAGAGATATTCAACATGTCAAGGTTGTTAGGACTCATTTACCTTTGATGATGCCAATTTTTGTTGATGATTAAGTTCAAAGAAGCATATGAATCTCACAGGGAATTTTTTTGAAATTATTTTTAATGAGCTAATCTTTCATGGCCATTAATTATGCCTGACCCCTTCAGAATTATTTTCCTCATGAGTCGGTAGTGTACACATTCAGTGCATGACATGATTTGGAACATTTCTATTAAGAATCATAGTTTAAAAAAAACCCATCTGTTGTCATGGAGACAGTTGCAGCCTTGGACCTCAAAACGACTGAATAAGAGGAGCTTCAAAATACAAACCTGCTCAGGCAGCAGCAAGTGTCCCAGATAAAGATGGCACATAATGTTCCTCAGTTCAACTCCTAGGGGAGTATTTTCTGCTGGTAGACCCAGCCTCTTTGACTAAATTTAATTTGCAGGGCTGAAGAACAGAGGCAGGAGGTTAATCTAATTTCCATCGCTACACTTGTCTCCGTGAAACAGTTTCTCGTTTATTATGTAGCACTGACTGGCACCTGAGATTCATCCAGAGGCAAACTAACGTCTTCAAAAGGAAGTGGCTTAAACAGTCTGGCCATAATAATTCTATTATCTGAAACATTGATTTGCTCTCTTGTCATAAAAGTAAATCCAGAAGGGAGCTGAACTCTGCCTTCTTTAAAAGAAGACAAAAACAATGTGGGAAACTCACTTATTCCTCAGAGCCAGGCGATTGTGTGAGCTGGGGAGCACAGACCAAGTGACTGCTAGTTAGCTTAGCACAATGAAAGGTAGTGGAAGGGCAGGTTAGCATACCTCTGACAAAAGTTGTCAAATTTCTCACTCAAACAGTCTTTGCCTGCATTATAAAAATGGCTATACGGCTATAAACGGCTATAAAATAATGGATAACCTGTTCTTCATTTTTGTAAAAGCAAGCATGCCAGAATTGGATGAACAAACAAAAAATTGGCAAAAGGGTTGAACAGTTAATTAGAATATTACAAAATCACAGGAGTGCCATGTTCAAATATAGCAGGAGGCCGAATGTGTGTCACAGTACCATTCTACCACCATCCAGCCCTGATTGACTACATAGCTGCTGAACAACAAAGCAGGTACATTCACTGTTTTCACATGTCTGGAGAAATTGCTAATTGTGAGAGAATTATGTTGTTGAAACTTAAATCTAAGCTAAACCTGTTAGGCAGCAACAACAAGACAATATTTAGGGTGTAAAATGTTGAAATCTCAGTATCTGGTTTCATCATCATGTAGTAAAACTATCTTTGGTAGTAAGCAAGGATGTTACATTCAGATCATCCAGTGCGGCACTAATCTGGCGGTTGATCAAGTCAGTTAACCCGTGTAACTTTTACTCTTACTCACACAACACACACACACACACACACACACACACACACACACACACACACACACACACACACATTCCCACCCTCACACACAACCATACACACATAGGTCAAACTCACTAGCTCAGACAGTGAGCAAGTAGTGAAGACGACATGACCCCGCTCTTAGTGTGGATGATGACAACTTCAAACTGAAACACAAATCTCTGAATCATCAGAAATAACACGGGGCTGCTGAAAAGCATCCAGACTGACACTAATGCAGTGTGAGTGCTGAGCTGGGCTGGGCTGAGCGACTGCACGGTACAAGGGAGAACTGAACAAAGAGAAGGAAGCCTGCAGGGACTCAACTCACTGCTAGAGGGGCTCAATATGACAGGAGGATCAAGCAGGAAAGTTATAGTATCACCGTGCAAAATAACACACTCAAACCAGCAGTAAATAATGGCAACATTCACGAAGAGTCATGGTGGGTGTGTCCTTAAAAGTTTGCAGTTTAAAAACAAACAAATCATTAAAATGAAAACATGATGACTCATGACCTTCCAGTTATGCAGACAAAGGTAAATATAAAAAATTAATGACGCACCTCTGGGCAGATTTGCAGCGAGGCGTCAGGCATACTCAGTCTGCGTACAAATCCACTTCCACTGGTGAAGAAGCGGTCAGCGCCGCTGCCCCAGGTGCCACTGATGGGACGTCCTGTGTTGTAGAACATGAAAGTGTCACTGCCCGAAGTGGCTGTCAGGCAGGTCTTGTAGCAGTAGGTCTTTGTTAGGGAGCCATTGCCACGCACTTCAATGTAGTGAGGCTCCACTTTGAGGTCTCTGCGGAGCACCACATTATTATTGGGTTGTGCTCCAGCTGCACCTCCTCCTCCACCAGCACTTACGCTACTGCTCCCACCATCTGGAGGGGGCTTCTGTGACACACAGCAAGGGGAGCAGGACCCTGGCTGGGTGCAGTAGGCGTGACAACGGACGATGGCCAGCACGACCACAGTGACCAGGAAAACAAAAGTTGTGGCACTCAAAGCCACAATCAAGTAGAGGGTCACGTTGGAGAAAAGCAGCGTACTGTGGGGTCTGATGATCCTCTTAGGGTCAGGAACCACCTTGGGTGGCACCTCCATGACGGCCACATTGATGGTGGCTGTGGAGGAGAGGGCAGGCAGCCCATGGTCCTTCACCAGAACGGTTAGAGCGAAGGAGGTGGAGTTGTCCTCCAGGATCCTGCGAGTGGTCCTGATCTCACCCGTGTGTTCATGCACCTTGAACAGGTCCAGGTCAGTGGCTGTCTCCAGCATGTACACCAGCCAAGCGTTCGGGCCGGCGTCTGCATCATACGCCACCACTTTGGTCACCAAGGCACCAGGCTCTGCGTTCTTTTGTACCGTCTCCAAGGATCGCGTGCCGTTACCGGGAGGGTTGACTATCAATGGAGCATGGTCATTCTGATCCATTATATAGATGTAGACAGTGGCGACGCGACTGAGTGGAGGAATGCCCCCATCTTGGGCTTTGACCTGGAAGTGAAACTCTCTGAGTGACTCATAGTCAAAGGCTCGCAGGGCGTACGCCTCCCCTGTATCGGCCTTCACAGACACATAGGAGGTGACAGGGATGCCGTGGTTGTTGTCATTGAGCACTGTGTAGGTGATGCGTGCGTTCTCTTTAATGTCAGCATCTTGAGCTTTCACGGTACACAAAGAGGCCCCAGGGGCATTGTTCTCAGTCACATACACAGTATATGAAGTCTGTTCAAATCGTGGTGGGTTGTCGTTAACATCAGCCACATCCACCTGTATGGTCTTCTGAGAGGAGAGGGGAGGGTTTCCTCCATCCGTGGCACTCAGAGTGACATTGTAGGCATCAGTGGTCTCGCGGTCCAGGAAGGCTGAGGTAACCAGAGTGTAGTAATTTCTGAATGACTTGATCTTAAAAGGAAGGCCTGCTGGGATCTCTAAGCTCACCTGCTTGTTAGCGCCAGAGTCCCTATCAGTCACACTAATGAGGGCCACGACTGTGTCTGCACGGGCGTCCTCCCTCACAGGGCTCGACAGGGATGACAGCACGATCTGAGGGACGTTGTCATTCACATCCACGACTTCTACCACAACCTTGCAGTGTGCTGCCATGGCCCCAGGGCCCTTATCCATGGCTTGGATGTACATCTCATAGGAGTTGGTCTCTTCATAGTCAACATTGCTCCTGACTCTTATTTCTCCTGTATTGGTGTCCATGCTGAACATCTGCCTCACTCTCTCTGAAGTGTAGCTGCTGAAAGAGTAGTAAACCTCTCCATTTGTGCCCTCGTCCAGATCTGTCGCATTCAGTTTAATTACCAGGGTGTTTTTGGGCGAATTCTCCAACAGTTTCACTTTGTACACGGAGCTGTCGAACAAGGGAACGTTGTCGTTGGAATCCAGGACTCTGACGTTGATTTTAGCGGTGCCTGTTTTCTCTGGTGTCCCACCATCCACAGCACTTAGAATTAATTGGTGGTAAGGCGTCTGTTCCCGATCGAGGGGCTTTTTGAGAACAAGCTCGATGTGTTTAGTGTTGAGGGAGGGTTTGTTAGATACCAGAGCGAAATGGTCATTTGTGCTGAGTTGATACATGCGGACTGAATTGGTCCCGATGTCTGGGTCCTGAGCGTTTTCAATCGGGTACCGAGACCCTGGTAACGCAGATTCTGTGATTTCAACCTGGTACTCGTCTCTGGGGAACTGCGGCGCATTATCATTGGCATCCACAATCTCCACCTCGACATGGTGCACCTCAGTGGGGTTTTCGACCAGCACCTCCAGGTTAAGGAGGCAGCTGCTGGATAAATCGCACAGCGCCTCCCTGTCGATCCTCTCATTAACCAGCAATTTCCCATTTTTGGGGTTGACAATCACATAACGTTTGCCGCTGTTGGAGGTTACCTTAATTTTTCGGGTGGCGAGCTTTCGAATATCCAGCCCCAAGTCATGCGCCAGATCACCGACCAGAGCACCATTTTCTAGTTCTTCCGTAATAGAATATCGCAACTGTCCAAATGAAAGGCCACAAAATAAGGAAAATATCACAAAATAAAAAGGCACATTACTCCCTATCCGGTTGCATATCCCCGCCAAAGCCATCGCAAACTCATAGGATCCGCAGACGGATTAAACGCAGCCTTCCGCCTTTTTAGCTTGCAGTATCTTGCATCCCAGCACCTCATTAAGGTGGGCTAATTGTTCTCCAGGTAAATGAAACACAAGCGGCTCATCCATTGTGTTACCCGGCGGAGGTGAATCCTCTCCAGTGCACCCATATTTCCTTTGTCCGTGATGCGCTTTTTTGTCTCCAATGCGCGCTGCTGACGGGTGTGTTTCCCTGCCTCTGGAGCTGTGAGATCTGTCAAACCAACGAAATCCTCACTTTTCCCACTGTGATTTCCTTTCAAAATAAAACATATCACGATTGCCCGTCAAAGTTCAGTTGTCTCTCTCCAGGAGGAGAGGAGACTAATGAGAAATGCGCGCAAACGGCACAACAATCGAGGACCCTGGTTTCTTTTCTCACTACATGCTGAGGTAAAGGAGTCATCCACAGCTCGCCAGACTTTCACAAACCTCCTTCTAATTTCCAAACGCTATACAAGGAAAGTGATAGGAGCAAACCATCACCAGCTCCATATACCCGAGTCTATGACTTCATAGACCACCGTGTGAAGCCTCACAACACAAGTTCATTAATGATTAATTTATTGTGAAAATAATAACCGGAACTCTTGCGGTAAATGTCGCTGTTTTCACCTTGAAAGGGCAGCATCCCACCCTAGCGCGCACTCAGGCTACAGCTACCCTCCCCACCCACCTATTTCTCTCTCCTCTCAGCCCTCCATTGCCATGTCGATGCAGGGGTCTGAGAGAGGAGACGGCCATACATTAGTGCACCTATAGAATACCCAATCGCGACCACACACACACACACGCACACACATCATATGTGGTTATGTTATATCCTATGACACCAGTCTTTCACTCTGTAATTGTGTGGTTGCACATCGTATGACTAAATGATGAATTGTTGATATTAAACGCGAACACATGGATTTCATTTAATATTAAGTGGATTTATGGCAAAAAAAGAACATCGTTAATCTTCCCAATCAGCATCTCTCCTCAAGTGTATGATGAAGGAAAACGCAGTGACAAACACAGACACATGCTGCTTGGAGACCGCTTCTGTTTGTCCTCCATTGTCTGAATTGGAGTCGCAAGGATGGTTAATTTGCCGGTAGCGATTCTGCGGCGCAGCCTACCGCATGGTGAACATTTGGGCAAGACGCAGCAGGGAGAAAGCATTGCACTGACAATCACAAGCTTCCCTCCACATGGATCACTGTCAGTGGTAGACCCCAGACTGTCAGGTCACATAATCGTATTTAAGATACCCGTGGTGGACCCCCGTAAAACTGAGGTCTCATTTTCTCTCCACGGTCCATATCCTAAGGAGAAATATGATTTATGTATGGACACACGTGTCCTGAATTTATAGCTCAATGACGCAGAAGTATTGCTCTTGTCATGTTTGATCACGCAGCCAATAATTAAAAGTGTTTTCTCATCAAAAGTTCTTAGAGAGATTTTGTAATGAAAGCTTCAAGGAATTAGTTTTCCAATCTGGATACATTTGAGGGTGATGTTCCACTGGGTGCATGAGAACGTCATATCACCCATAGGCACGAATATGTTTCTTATTTGAAGTTTTTATTCATGCCATGATGTTCTCTGTCCACGGTATCTGCTAGTTGTGTAAAGTAATCAGATGTATGAAAGAAACGGATCTTAAAAGATATTTGTCTCTTGTGACAAATCATGATTACAACCCACTTGGCATTATTTTATTTTTTTTTACCAAAATCTTTGAGTGACAAAGAGGATTTAGATTGACTTAAATATCAAAGACCATCAGGGTAGCCTAAAGTTTTAGTATATGTTTGTATGGTTATGTGTGTAACATCTTGTGCAGCTGTTCTCCAACATTTACTCAAGTCATGCAGCCCTGAAATATTCAACATGCTGTACCCCTTTTCTTCCAGAGATGGCGCTAGCACCACCAGTGGCTAGGTTAGCACCACCAGTGGCTAGGCTAGCGCTGATTTTGTTTTATGGAGGATTTTGAGTGGCATACTATGCAGATTTCTTTTTGGCATACAATCCCACACATACTCTGGTTTGGGATTCATTTGCTGGGGTTCATTTTTCCACAAATATTCTAAGATCGTCTTTGTTGTGGTGGAGACAGGAGACAACTTAAAGGAAAAAAACAAAAAAATAAAACAGAAGCTGAGGTTTGATTACAAAAATAATTTTACCTGTAAGGCCCTTTTCAGTCTGCAGAGCCCAGAGAAATGTTCATCATCTGAAGAAACGCCAGATGAGCGGAAATCTTTTAGAGGAATGGCGCTTCTCGTGTTATCATTTATCACCCATCTTTTCAGCCAATGATGAATTCAGCTCCTCTGGTTCCAGTTAGTCGAGGTGAGAGAATGAACGTGTGACTGCAGCCTCGACAAAGCTGTGCACACGTAAGTATCTTCTATGACATTTAACGATTTAACATTGATGATTTGAAGTCTACATCTTTGGAATAATCCATGCATTCACATCGCTGATACATAGCCTACACCTATCATCATCATTGTCATTGGGCATAGATGAGAAGAAATTCTCAATCTAATCCAGTTCAGTGCATTTACTAATTTAGATCGAATCAAGATGTGTGACTTTCTTTCACTGGAGTGCGACATGTGCTGCTTCTTTAGTTCACGCTGCCTGGGAAAATGGAGATAAACACGAGGCTGCAGGTCAAAAAGTCAAACTGCAACCTTGATTTAATGCTACGTTTTGCTGTTGCTGAAACATCTAAGCTGGGAAGGAATAAAAATTTTATGTATTTTCAAGGAAACCGGGGGAAAAAAAAGTCTGTTAAAAGCTTTACTCAAATGACCCTTTTACCAAACACCAACAAACAACTTGCACTCTATGTCTGTGTGTGTGTGTGTGTGTGTGTGTGTGTGTGTGAGACTGTAGATGCTGCTGTTGGTTCATTATTCATTTATGTCACGAGCTGATGGTTATTTATTTTGATTGCAACATTACATTAATAAAAAGAAAATGCATGCATTGCTTAATCAGTTAAATGAGGACAATCACATGTTGATACACAAAACAATGAGTTGGAGTCACCAACAAATCCTGTAATTAATAATGGGCTTAACATCAGAGTATTACCACGAAATCTTATTCAAAATGTACCTCAAATGGTGAGATTTTGAATGCTATATCACCGTGTTTATCTTAAAAAATAGAGACTGTCACGAAAACGTATTGAAGGAGCAAGTGAGTAATACAAAATGAGACTATTGCTAGGTCAGTAACCATGGCACTCTTGTATAAAATTTAGGATAGAGCCTAGAGATAACAAGGCTCAGACAGTGAGTGAATTAGCAGCCAGGGATTCACGTTCTAAAAAGGAAACTGGAGGGACAGAGCTGAATAGGAGATGGCGAGCTTAAAGAGTGGTTACCTGGTTAGTAAGTGCGAAAGAGGAATTACTAACGCAACATAACCTAGAAAGGGAAGCGTCATTATTTGAGGCTGAAGCTTAAGTCTGGGAAGTCCGTCCAAAACAGACAGGCAAAGTCGGTCACAACAGCTGGCAGGGTTAGGCTGTCCTGATAGCCTTAAGCAGAATAGATCACTGGGTGAATGCGTCTAGTGGAGGAGAGCCATAATGGCTGGCAAACACAATTTTATACAAACAGAAAAAACAAAAACAAAACAAAACAAAACCCAAGACAAAACAAAAAGAGCTATAAATAACAATGAATACAAAAGAAGACGTTTAAAAAAAAACAGCTCTACAAATATGTTTTAAACTCATTCATGCTTTCGTCTTCTTATGCTGCAACTTACAAAAACATTTGAGTTGATCTGAAAGGCCTTAAAGCTTGATGACGGATTGGATTTGAGCCTGTGGATTTTAGATGACCACAGCTACAAAGATGAAACACATCTGGAGCGGTACGGTCCGTTACTGATACGTTGGCTTAATCTAACTGCAGAATTCTACAATGTGTGTGTGTGTGTGTGTGTGTGTGTGTGTGTGTGTGTGTGTGTGTGTGTGCCAGGATTCATCAAATATGAAATGTTCTGACATATTGCTCAGAACAGCAAATATTCCATTTAAAAAAGTGAAAACGTGTAAAAGCAGAAACGAGTTTAGCTGGAGGCTGCCACTGACAGCAGTCTGTGACGTTATGGATTAAAATTTAGAATTTTAATATCACAAAAAAGACATTTTTAATCACATATGTTCACCTGCCTGGTTATACAAACCATTTTTGGATTTGTTGCATAAGACTCAGAAAATCGTGTTTCCATAGCAACAGCCATTTGATGCATATTGCAGTGCCAGTTGTGATCACTGCTCTAAATTTGATGTACATTCCCCACACAAAACTATGCTTTCCCCCCTTTTTAAAAAAACAAAGCAAAACAACAAAAAAAAGAAGCCATCTTCCTGATCCAGAGCTGCATTTTCTCGAGTTTCGGGGTGATTCTGATAGATTCACAAACACGATCCTTGCAACATTAAAGATGAAATAGACAAGCCAAAAATACACACTAGGTACAAGATACGGTCTTCGGATTTCCGCTCACATGCAGTCTTCTAAAACACAAAATGGCCAACACACAAACGAGTGCAGCAGTGACCCCATGGCAAGGGCAGCCGCACACATAAATAATCTGCCACAGGCATCACTCAAGATGGAGTCCAGACTGCACTGCACTTAACTCCATCAGACTGTCCACCCGATCAACAGACTACTCCACTTCCCTCGCTGGTTCCCTGGTGAATGTGAAGCCCGTTCCTTATTCATGTGTACACTTCTACATTTAAATTTTACAATAATTAGGATAGAAATTCTCTCTAATCTTCAACAGCATTGGCCTCATCAAACAAAATCCTACTGATGTAATATAAGGGCAACAAGACAGATGTTGTCTTTGGAGATCTGGCATTTTAAATGACATTCTTTGCAGATGCAGTAACAGATTTATTCTCCTGTCTTGTCCGGTGTGCCTTTCCAAATCAGAGTGACAACCTGTTCATATCTGTTTCTGCAGCGATGCAATAACTGACGTATCTTTTCACGCAGCCCAGTCACAAAATAGAACATATGACACACCAATTCTCACTCTGACTTCTGCTTGAGCAACACATTACTGGACACTTGCTGAGAAAACCTCTTTGTGCTGCCCTTGCAGCTGTGGTGGAAGCTGAGGCTCTAGGTGATAAGACTCATGACCCCATTGTGCATGGGTTCCAGCCTGGGAATCTTCTCTGCTCATCTGACTTCGTCTTACAAATGGGTCAAGCAAGCAAGTCTGTCTCATACTTTGACTGATTTAGTCGTTCACAGCAACACAAACACGAAAGAACACTCAGGATCAGAAAAAGAAATTTCTGGTTTCTTGTAACTGTCATTTGCTGGGAGTATGCTTTGTGACAAAAAAAAGGGATTGCATTTTCACATATTAATGTGACCGGATAATATCTGTATGGGCTCATGAATCCCCAGCTGGGGTATGTGCGCCCCTTGGGATATGAACAAAAAAGCACCCTCTCAAAAATAATTCCACCTTTTTATCTTTTCCCCACCTGCATTCTGTAGAGATCCATATGTTGCCTAACTTTCAAACACAGGTGAAACGCTGAAATGATCGATCGTTCCTTTATTTCTGCGGAAGCAGCAGAATCTGTCAGTGGATGCAGAACATGTACAACAAGCATCCACCCCAGAGCTTCCACTACCATGTTGGACAGAACTAGCATTAACATTGGCGGTGCTAGCCTAGCCCCGCTGTCAGGAGGGTTTAACGAAATATGAGCTGTTTACGAGGCTGCATAAAGCGCAAAAACTGTAAATAGCATTGTCATGCGTTCATATGATGGGCTTATCTTGTGTTTCCTGCGCTTCCTTTTTGTAGCAGAAATACAAATATGGCCAAAATATAAGGGGGGGGGGGTACAGGACTTAACAAAGCTTGGCAGCTGCTGATGTAGCCTCTGTATGAGTAGGATAGAACCCGAACGTGTTTCTCACTCAGGGAGACGCTCGACTAAACCTCACATCCTGCAACCACTGGGGGCAGCACAGACAGGGGGCACCAGAGAACCTCCCTGCTAAAATGCCACTTCATGCCAAAGCTTGAATCGACTGTTGTCATCTGCAGCGTTAAACTGAGGATTTGTCCATAAATACTGTTGGACAACTAACAAGGATAAAACCGGTGATTCAAATAAAAGCAGGCTACTTTTAAGTTACAAAAAGATTATACTGCATTGTACACACGTTGAAACAGATTTGAAATGTGCTTTATTCTATTTTTGTAGAAAAAAATATAGACAAGGGTTGTAAATCCACATAATCTGGTCAAAATGTGCTTAAACCACTTGTACTGATCTCTGAAAATATTCTTTTCAATTCTGTCTGCATCTTGTCTTTTCATTTCTTTCAGTAGCTTGGGAGAAATGCAATCATGAAATCTACGCCGGGCTCTTCAAATGTGGCTATGTAAGAGCAAATCACATGTCTGACTGTCAATTGTGTTAAACAAATGGAGCCGCATTAGAGGGAGGAGAGCAGCGTGAAGTGATGTGGATGTACAGTAATCACCCAGCAGAGACAGGCCGATGGGCACCTCTTTGTTTCCTCCCCATATATACACATTACCAATTGTTCTAGAGCGGTCCCCCCGCCCCCCCCCCCCCCCCCCCCCAAAAAAATTTGGCCCAACAGATGTAAAAATAAGGAACAATGAAAAAAGAAAAAAAAATACAGGTCCTAATAATAACATATATTTTAAAAGATATCTGAAATCTATACTGTAAATCACTGTTTTCCTCTTTATTTATGATTCCTTGCTTTCAAGAATGTCAATTTGGCAAAAGTGAAATAAGAAAAGAGAAAAGAAAACAAATTATGACCTTTCACTACGGACAGTGGTCCATATTATTCTCAAATGTAATTTTTGGCTCTCCAGTGGTAAAGGTTTGGGTCCCGCTGTTGTAGAGCGTCTTTTCAGGGTCACGTGGGAACCAGAGAAGGCTAGCCTGCACTGACCAAGAGCCTCCATCACCGGGGCCACACCTGACCTTTATGTTCCACACTGCTCCTGATAATCAAACTCAATTGCCATTTAATTTCACTTTATTAATTCTATTTGATACACTGAACGAGCCAGTAGGTGGTGTGTGTGTGTGTGTGTGTGTGTGTGTGTGTGTGTGTGTGTGTGTGTGTGTGTGTGTGTGTGTGTGTGTGTGCAACTGTTCAGGATTGCTTTCTGGAAACACAATAAAAAGAAATCATGAATAAAATGAGTGAATATTTGACAGAAAAATGTTCCATTTCACCACAAAGTAAACAGGTTCGTGACGTCAGGGACACACAGCCTGTTCAGCCCCACATCTGAACTCTTAGACACACCACTATGGGAGAATTCCAGCATTAGTCAGCACACACTAATGTAGCCACAGGTGCACTTCCTTTGACCTACTTCTGAGTCTTTTAAAGCACAAGTAACCTGAGGACTGGAGGGCCTTCAATAAAAGAAGGGTGGCAAAGTGCTGGTCATGTGATTTGAACAGTACTTAGTATTTGACTGTTAATCTCACAAAAGTAAGCAGGCAATAATTTGATAATATGGAAACTCATAATTGCTGATGTCAGTTTCAATTATTTCCATGATGGAAAAGCATTGATTATAACAGGGAATGCTTCTTGTTATTCACAGTTCATGAGAGCCCACCCATGAGCCAGACTGAAGGCCCTGTGTGGCCACCGTGAGGAGCGAGCCACGCAACTCTGGGCTTCTACTAATCCTGACAAAGCTACTATTTGTCTGCTGCTGCGATTTTGAACTGGAGGCACATCTCCTTTATTTAGTTTTCAATTTCCAAGAATTAGCACAGAGCATTTTGCAGAGAAACTGGGTCAGAATATGGGCATAAGAGGGAATTTCAGGGAGAGAGAGAGAGAGAGAGAGAGAGAGAGAGAGAGAGAGAGAGAGAGAGAGAGAGAGCATGCCTGTGACACTCCAGAAGTCACTTCTGATAACTTCAGATGTGTTTTTTTTTTTCATCAGATGCACAACAGACAGAGACAGATTAAAAAGCTTTATTAAAACTAGCATGATCAGGCAGAACATTAAAGCCAAATAAGCAACATCAAAATCTGACAATTAACTCGACTTGAAAATAAAGCAAGGCCATTCTCTCCCATACTGTCTTTGATCCACTGAGTGGGATGGAACTGGATTACGTTTGATGCGACTCTCGAAGCATCCTGTACAATCTGACGGGTAAATTAGCGAAGAAAAAAACAAAACAAAACCGGAGCTGTACACACAACTTGACTATACCAAGCGAGAAGCACGAGCACCTCCTGTGTCATCCAATCACAGTGAATACAGAAGATATCAAAAAGTCTACTGTATAAAAAAACACAAAGTATAAAGCGTTGGAAATTTACAATAAATGCGTCTACTGGTTCTAAATAGAACATCTGTCCTGAAAACAAAAGGCAGAACCGCTATCCTTCAAGGTCTAACAATTCAAGGTGGTATTTCATCAAGGGGATAATTTGTTATACTGTACCAAATGCCATTATTTCATTCATCAAAAGTCACATATATCTTTTACAATTCAGAAGGCACAAAAGGAGCTCACCAGATGTGCAATTCAACAGCGTGGGGGATCCAGAATGGATAGCGCTCACATGCTCTCTGCAGTTTATACCTCAAAATGCTGTCGTCTGCTTTATACTGCTTGTTCGCTGTCAACACTGGAACCCAAATAATTCACACTTCCTTTCTTTTTCTCACCATCTACTCCCCGAACCTCACCCAATTAGACGGGATCATTTAGCACCCTCGTTATGTGTCTTAATAAGCTCCTTGTTTCTGAGATGTTTAAAAAGTCTTGGGCTTCGCAGTAGTGCAATGGCGCAACCTTCGAGGTCGAACAGGTCAAGAAAAGTTCTATTATTTCAGATTTGAATTATGAACACTACATCATATGCACTAAAACTACACGAATGCAACACAACAAAAAAAAATGCTCTCGGAGGAGCTCACAGAAGCAGCATTAAAAGTTAATACATAAAATATCTATAAAAAACAGGAAAATTCAGAAAACGTCACCTTTGCCGGGAGCTTATATTCTGTTGGCGAGGACTGATTCCTTGCCATATTCTCACTCTTTTTCCATATACGTATCATTACAAAAATTTTTTTTTTCAATTTCAGCTATAATTTTTTTATCGATTCACATGATTTACGATGAATTAATGTGGGTCATATTTGTATTGCCAGTTTTATCAACCTGGGAGAAGTTAGGTTGGGAAGATAAATGCTTAAATGAATGATAGATAAAATATCCTAACAAAGATACATGAATTGACATTTGGCCAATTTTTGACAAAAAGGATTTGTCATGTTTGAATATTTCAGTTTTACCCCACCCTAATTTAGACTGAATAACATTTATCAACCAAGATCACCCGAAACCCCTTTTTTTTTTAAACAGTAACATTATTTTGAACATATTTCAGATTTTTTTTTTTTTTTTTTTTGGTTAAAAATAAATACTGCAGTGGTAAAAATACGGCCAGAGAACTGCATGGCCAGTCTGATATTTCGTCACAGCACACGTGTCTATAAGTAAAGAATGGCACACCTGAAGTTCGTGAATAAATTAGTTCACATATACCCTTTTCCCACTGCACATACTTAAGTTTATGCAGATTATTTGTTAAAAGAGGCAATTTGCCCCTTTTCCTGTACGTGTAGACCAGTTTTCTCTTGTGCATCGCGTTCAACATCACAAATGCACAAGAAAACAAAGTAAACAGTCTCGTAGAAAGCAGCATGGAGGGCAGTTTTGGTGGATATTAATTTATATCTTTTCACTCTGTTCGTTATGTTTTCTTTCTTTTTTTTTTTCAGATGATGTCAGAACGCTGCTTGAGCGCAGACGGATTTAGTTTGCAGCCTAGACGATGTAAAGTCACAGAAGTTAGAGGTGGAGGCAGGAAGCGACCACTGTCTCCGTGCAAATATCGCCGCTCATCGCGCGTGGGTGGAGGTAAATGCTGCGTTCGGTTGTACGTCAGTGTCGATCTGAGCTGCATCATTTGACCTGGGACTGAATGTTGATTAAACCTGCACCTCTGCAGAAATAAGGGGAATGCCCGTGAGAATGCGCACATAGCGTTTTCTTTCTTTCTTTCTTTCTTTCTTTCTTTCTTTCTTTCTTTCTTTCTTTCTTTCTTACTTTCTTTCTTTTTTTGGACCTCTCTGTCCTCCATATTGTTTCTTTACTACAGATCATACAATAAAAATGAAACATTTTAGAGATTTTTTTTCTTTCATCCCAAATTGTTTTCACTTTCACACATTCACCACTGTTGAATACGTCGTAAAAAAGAAAAAAAGAGAAAAAAAAAACTGAGAGTTCAAATACTATTGGACAGCGTGAGCCAAAGCTCGTAATACAGTAGAAATATTTAATATATGTATATATAAAAAAAAGAAAAACCTGAATTACCGTCATTACCAGCTACAGCTCTGAATGTAAATCAGATTTATGGAAGAATCTTATTCACCCTGATTCATGTATTTACTTGTGAATAGGCGTGTTTTCGTACTTTAATACCAAGAATGTTGCATCATGGCTACTTACGTCTAAGGTGAGCTACTGATGGTCTCTATATCTACAGCACACAGCGTAAACCATGGAGAGAAGACAAGTTGAGATGTTTCAAAGCATGGGTGTGTGTGTGTGGGGGGGGGGGGGGGGGACTTACTATGAGGCCAAATATATCCTGACATAAATGATTTCAATTAGTTGTCCAAATGTTTCAAATGTGTTGTAGAATCATGCAGATTCATGCTTTGAAGAGTAAAGGAAGGTGGGAATCTGAGGTGATTCATGGTTGATGGGTCTAAGTTGATGGGGGGGGGGGGGGGCATCTTCTTTATGAGTCATGGGGGAAGGATTTCAGCCAGAGTCCCATGAGGAGACGATTACATCACGGCAGTTCTCTTCTGGGTTCCTGCTGAAAGATAGAGCACAGAATTAGCTGTCAAACTCTCAGTAAACCGACAGAAAGTCCTCACTCGTGCAACGGTGGATCGTGACTGGTTACTGCCACCATTGTTCACACGTCATCGGGTTTGAGGTGTACTTTTTTAACCCAATACTCCAAATTCGAGGTAAAACATACTCAGCTCAAATGACAAATTCCATTGCAGGTTTTAAGCATGCACAAGCAGGCATCACATTTTTGGATTTTTAAGGGCCGGCATTACAGCTAAGTGACGTTAATGTTTGAGGGAGAAAGAAATACAGAAAATAATAAGAATTATAGGCAGAGATTTGAGGCGTGTTCTTACAAAGCACATGTGCAGGGATGCAGAGATTGCAGTTCTCAGGTATTTGACATGCTGGGAGAACATTCAGGACAATTCATTCCTTAATCCAGCCTGTTTTTTTTCATCGTGTAGCCCTGAATCTCTGCCAAAGCTAGCCAGATGTGCACCACACATCTCTGACCAGCAGCCAATTTTATTCTAATCTCAGCTCTCAGTAAGCTGATAGGTTTTCTCTCTTGACAGACCGGCCAGTTTCAATTTAGTGCTCACAGCGGTGTTGCAACAGAGCAGAGGTAGTGAGGGACGGAGTCTGGCCGGGGGCGTGTGTGTGTGTGTGTGTGTGTGTGTGTGTGTGGGGAGGGGGGGTTAAAGGGAACAACGGAAAATAGACAGTTAAAAAAAGGACACTAAATATCGTGGCTCTACAGATGGTAGTTAGCAACCAGCATACCTCCAGTTGTAGAATGGACTTCCTTTCATTTTGAGTACTTAAGAACAGAAGAAAGAGACAAGTTCAGTGGTACAAGTGAAACATTCACATCACGCAAACATCATGAACAAGTCACGCTTCGTACGCGAGTGCGTATCATATTTTTTTTCATCTGTCTGCATTTCTTTTGTTTCACTTTGGTCATCGTCTTCATTGACGATGTGTAGCAGCATCTCATTTAACGCTGCTGCACCACATCTTGTCCTTGTCTGGGCTTCTTTGAAGTACTCCCACTCTTTCACCCACTTGTTATGCTCTGATTGTGTGTTCTGCATCTGCAATAAATGACCTACATTAGGCATCGAACAGTGGAGCGTTTCGGGTTTGGGAGCTCGTGGGGGTGTGTGGGTGGGGTGATTTGTTCGGCCTAATTATGCAATGCGATTGCAAATAGTTGGCACTTGAAGTACGCTGATAATGAACACCAGCGCTGCTGCTCTTATCCTTGTTGTAATGTATTTTTTTGTTGCTGTTCAAATGAGGTGTTTTTCACTCCATTATACATTTTTTCCCTTGTTTTCCATTTGTGTCACGTTTCAGAGCCTTCAGTGTGATATCCATAATTGCTCACTTAAGACTTCAAATGCATGAACCAGGCAAAAACTAACTAAATAAAATACATCATCTCTGATATCCAGATTTAATGTACTATTTTTTTTTTCAAACAGGCATCTGCAAAGAAACAAAAGACACTGGACCTCACTCCCAAAATGGTCTAATGCACAAATTTGTTCTAACTCGGTTTGGGACATTTGAACCCTCGATTTTGTCTTGCAGATGCAAAGCAAAGCCTGAGGTCTTGTACTTCCTTGCTCTTAATATCTCTCGTGTACTTCTTGTAAAGTCTGGGTGACTGACAGGTACAAGAGGAATGAGAACTTACACTGCGCAATCAGGCAAAGCTTCATGTCTGTAAGACTAAACTGAGGGCTAACACAACAGCAAGCGTGTAAGAAGAAGTCTTGGAGCGTTTCGTGATCGAGGGCCAGTGTCCTCATCAGTCATTTAACATATCTGTAATCTTCAATAGGAAGACATACTTTAAGACAGTGAGAAAGTTCGTTCACAATTTAAATGTTTCAACTACTACAACGTATCCCTCCCAACAGCAGGATGCCTACAGTATTAAAGGGCACTTCTCAACAATTTATTAACTTTCAGTGCAAACACTTCAAAAATATTTACCGACCATTGAGGGAAATAAGTTATTTGGGGTTTTTCTACAAGACCCTGAACAAACTATTTTGTTGTTGCATCAACAATCACACATTTACATTATTTTAGACAAATTGAATTTAGTGTGTTGGATAAAAAGTGGACTTTTAAATGTAAATATATTAGTCCAATAGCAATTGATCTTTTTTTCCAAGTCTGATGTACAAACATAAATAATTAAAAGGACTGTGGGTCGATTTACTCAGGCAGGCATGTACACGCTTCAGTTGGCTCTGAAGCAGATGTTCTGTGCCTGTTCTGTAGCTCCTGTGACAGCATTTAACCCAGAAGTCGAACCAAGAAGTTATCATGATGCCGGAGTGAAAACAACATATTTCTGGACAATGATGGAAAAATATACAGCATGTCAAAGGTGTCCATTTTCTTTGATAGTGTTTGCATTTAAGGCTCCTGTTGCTTGTGGCTGGGTGAAATGTCAGGTGTGTGATGCAAAAGGTCAACTGGTAGATATTCAGGTTTCCACCAGCTGTAAGGGGACGGATCGCCTCCTACTGTCCTGGAGGCAGACGAACTTTGCTCGAGAAATTGATTATTTCTCAGTTCTGGTATTCTGGAACATTCTGGAACATTCTGGAACTGACAACACTCAAAGGAATGTCACGGAAAGCGGTGAATTTGTACATACCTCCAGTGTGGACGCTCTAGATTCAGTGGTCTCGCTCGGTCCTATGCTTCTGGGTATGCTGGACACAAAATACCCTGCTCCTTTGGGAATTATGGGCTGTCTCACAACCACTTTGCCTTTGCGGGTCTCTGCGAGGAACAAACTGTACCAGTAGGCATCGCTGGAGATCAAGGTGGAATCAGCTATGGTAGAGCTTCTCTGGCTGATCACGCTGTTCCTGCTGATCACGCTGTTCCTATTGGCTGGTGGGATCTTGATGGCCTTTGGCTTTGGTTTTTGACACTTAAGCACAATAATAACCAGGATGGTTATCAGCAGCAAAAACGAGACGGCTCCCAAACCGATAACTAAATAAAGGTTGAGGTCTGTGAAGACGTCGTACTCTAGTGGCAACTCCGTGGTCTCTGAGAAGGACATGACGTGCTCCACTGTTGATATCTTGATGGTGACAGTAGCAGAGAGAGCGGGGTTGCCATTGTCCTTGGCAACGATCACCAGCCGTTGTTGTCTAGGGTCTCTGTAACTGAACATTCTTGTTGTGCGGATTTCACCGTTGTACTGATCCAGGCTGAAGAGGGTGGCATCAGTGATCTGCAGAAGCTGATACGTGACCCTGGCGTTCTGCTCTGAGTCTGCATCAATGGCGATCACTTTGGCCACCAAGTGTCCCTTATCTGTTGACCTCGGTATCACCTCCTCCACAACGGAGCCTTGCGCCCGCCAAGGTGATACAATGAGAGGAGTATTGTCATTTTGGTCCAGGATGATGATGTGAACTGTCACGTTGCTGCTCAGCGGGGGAACACCAGAGTCCCTCGCTTCGATGTGGAACAGGAATTCCCTCTCTCGCTCATAGTCAAAGGTCTTCAAGGCATACAGATCGCCATTCTCGGGATTGATGGAGAACAGCATTGACATAGACGTGTTAACAATCTCCTTCTCCATTATGAAATAAACTAAGTACTGGTTCTCATTGACATCTGGGTCCAATGCACTTAGTGATGTTAACAACGCCCCTGGCAGATTATTCTCCACAACATGGATTGTGTAGAAGGACTGGGGGAATGTGGGTGCGTTGTCATTGACATCCAGAATGTCTAGAGTGATGGTCTCGTTTTCGGATAACGGTGGCGAACCTTTATCTCTCACCCTCAGCGTGATGTCATATTTGCTGGTCATTTCTCTGTCGAGTGGCTTTGACACCAGCAGCTCAAAGTAACCTTCGGAGGATTTATTTAGGATGAACGGTAAGAATTCCTGCTGATTTAAGGTGAGCTCCACTTCCCCGTTGACTCCTGAGTCCCTATCGCTGACACTGACCACAGCGATCAGCGTCCCTATGGAAACGTCCTCAGTCAGCGCATTCTTTAGGGACTTGATGGTCACCTCTGGGTAGTTATCATTCAGATCTGTGATGGACACCATCACCTTACATTGTCCTAACAGCGGGTTAGCCCCTCTGTCCTGAGCTTGTATGTGCATCTCAAAATTCTGACTCTCCTCATAATCGATAACCCCCTTCACCTTGATCTCACCTGAGTTTGGGTCCAGAGAGAAGAGCTCTTGTGTCTTCTCAGAGGTGTACAGAGTATAGGAATATATCAACTGGGCGTTTGAGCCTTCATCCAAATCTGTTGCATTTAAAGTCATGACCACTGTCCCTGCAGCTGAGTTCTCTGGAACATTTACTTCAAACACCGGCTGAATGAACTGGGGGGCGTTGTCATTGATATCCAAGACATTAATGATGATGCTGGCAGTGCCGGAGCGGGGAGGGACGCCTCCATCCACAGCGGTTAAAATCAAATTATGAATCGAATGCTCCTCTCGGTCCAAATTACCACTAAGAACCAAATCGACGTATTTGGAGCCATCGCTGCCAGTTTGTATATCAATGTTGAAGTATTTGCTTTCGCTCAGATAGTAGGTCTTGATAGAATTGGCCCCTACATCCGCATCCACGGCGTTTGTCAATGAGAATCTCTCTCCGGGAGGGGTTGCCTCTGAAATGTCTAAGTGCATTGTCTTCCTACGGAACACAGGCGCGTTATCGTTGATGTCCATGATCTCTAGTTCGATGTTAAATATGCGAACGGGGTTTTCAAGGATCACATCCATTTTCAGAAAGCACGAGGTTGTTTTAGTCATGCATATGCTCTCCCGGTCTATCTTCTCACGGATAATCAGCTCCCCCGTTTCTTTGTTGATGTCCAGATAATTCTTACTATGAATGACATCGAGCTTTGCTCTCCTCTGCACCATACTGCGAACATCCAGACCCAAATCCGTGGCCAGGTTGGCAACAAAGGAGCCCTCTTCCATCTCCTCCGGAATAGAGTAGCGAGTGATGGACAGCGCTAATCCCCATAGTGACAGGAATGTAAAAACTGCAGCGATCAATCGTGTCCGTACAGGTGCGATGATCGGCGCCATCGTAATGGTGTGTATAAAGATAGAGGTGAAACGTCCTTACGATCAGGTTGTCTTAGTGTCGGGGAGCGCCGGTGTCATTCTCGCTTCCACGCGTCGCAGCTGCAGCAGGCCATGTACAGTAGTAGCGCTGGAGAGCTTGGGCTCACACGATGCTCCGCAGGGGCGTCTGCAGCATTTGTGGGGGCTGCGGGTGGTCTCGTTCTAATGGGGGGGGGGGGGGGGGGGGCGTTGCATTTTTAAAGAAATATCCCGATGTGGTTTCAGGGGCTTTTTTTAAACCTAGCTATTCAACATTTACCCTATATGATGAAATATTATTTTTTACATACAATAGTAACAAATTGGTAGGGGTTAGAAAACATGCTGCAAACTCACAAAACAACTGAAATGCTGCTTCCATTGTCTCACAATGGATGAGTTAAGAACTGAGTTGTTTCCAGAGGGCACTATTTTTGTATTCATTTCTTTATATTGCACATTTTGTGACCAGACCTCATCTCACGAGTCTACTCATGGTGCTGGAACTTAACTAAGTTAATTTCCTGGATGTGTTAAAATGATCAACGCCAAGGTACAACAGTCTGTTAGGTTACCTACCAACAGGAGGACAAGAGTCATCCAGTCTAAATCCTGTGTTGCCTCTGGTTTGGTTGGATGTCCCTACAGATACTGTTAGCAGGAGCATTAGCCATCTGCAAATTACATTCCCCCTGGTGAAAGTCTGTACTGCCAAAAGTGTGTCCAGATGTGTTCATCACTGTTAGAAAGCCTCTGGAAACACTCTCTTGTCAAATTGATGAAGACGTTTTTTTTTTGTGTGTGTTTCGTCTATGAGCATGAGCAGCATGTGGAGCTCTCAGGACCGCCGTCATTTCTACTGATGATGACACTGGAGACTTTCAATTTACACTCTCTTGTGCATGGGTTCATTTTGACAATATGAACGTTTATACAGGGTGGCAAGGTGGTGCAGTGGTCAGCACTGTCGCCTCACAGCAAGAAGGTTCCGGGTTTGAGCACCGGAGGAGTCTGCATGTTCTCCCTGTTCCTGTGTGGGTTCTCTCTTGTTCTCCAGCTTCCTCCCACAGTCCAAAGACATCAAGATGGGACGAGGCTGATTGATACTCTAAACTGACCGTAGGTGTGACTGTGAGTGTGAATGGTTGTCTGTCTCTATGTGTTGGTCCTGTGATGGACTGGCGACCTGTCCAGGGTGAACCCACCTCTCACCTGAAGGCACGCCCCCCCGCGCCCCCCGCGACCCTTAACAGGATAAGCAGAAGAAAATGGATGGATGGAATGTTTAATCATTACACCACTAAGGTATATATATATATATTTTAATAAATCAACCAAAGCAGAGTTTTCCCAGGATATTTGTAAAAGGTGAATCTTATCTGTGTCATTCCTATTCTTGTCTTGTGTTTTGGAGTTAGCTGGTTTATGCATCATCAATAGATCAGTACAATATGACATTGCAAACCAATATGCAAACCACTCCAATTTAATTTTTTTTTCTGAAGGTGTTACATGCAGGCTACAATTTGTCACCCCCCCCCCTTCTTTCAGCTAATCCTCACAGTCTGATCAAATTTATGAACCCTTTTCGAGATTTACAAACACCTGAATTTTTTGAAATGCACAGACATATATTCTTCTTTACAAAAATGAATAATTTCATCTTTAAATCAACCTCCAGTCCAGATACATCTAGGACTGATGGACTCCTATGAGAAGACCATTGCCGACAGCCATAGTGGGCTCATTCTCTCTGTCATTGTCTGTTCTTGCTGCTGCATTTTAATGAGTCTGCTTTCCCTAAACTAAAAGGATTATTTGCTGACATGAAGGGTGATAAGGGGAAGGTGGTCCTCAATATTCTCTCATTTGGCTCCATCCACTGACGATTCCGAGAATTACAGGAAGATGTCACCCATCGCACACCCACACACAGAAGGTGTCCTCTTTCAAGGGTTAAAGCGAATGAATTTCCTCTTTTTTTTTTTTTTTTTATTCTCCCCAGTGTTCCCATGTCTGTATTCAGAGGGAATGTGCATCCATGGGTGCATCCTTTGGACAAAAGGCAAATAGATGCCATGTAAAAATCTCAGGAGTATCATATACACAGGATAATATGATGAGCAAGTTTAGCCGGACTAGCAGGTTTAAGATGTTCCCAAATGGCTCCTTCTGAGCTAAAACACAAGAGGAAAAACACTTTTGTATGTCAGAGCTTGTGCAACATGAAGCCAAAAATAATCCAATATCTTGTTGACTGCATTGTTAAATCAACGTTTTATTTGATGTTCTTTCATTATAACGAGAATGGAGTGTTGTGGATTTACTAAATGCAACTAATTCCGTTAAACAACATCTGGCGTTACCATTTCTTTTCTGCTGTTTTCAGTAGCAGAACAGGAAAATGCAATTAAAGACTTACAGTATGTGGGGATGTAAAAGGGAGTTTTGACATGCAGCGACTCTAACATAATGGCCGTTTGGACGAATCAAGGTTGGGTTCCACTAAAAAACGCATTTGTGTGAGAGAGGCGCCCTCTAGTGGACAAAGAGACATTCATCAACTCCACCAGGTAATGAAGCCATGGATTGATAGGAAGGAGGAGGGAGTAATAAAGAAATAAAGCAACACAGCTTGGCCTATGATTAGATTTTTTATGGCACAAATGCGAGGCATATGCTTGGTGTCTCTGCTTGCAACACATGGGACAAATGTATTATGAATGACAGCTCCGGCTGGCAGTTTTTGGGAGCAGTTGTGATACAGTCAGAGATAAATTTTGGCTTGCCTTTCTGGAAATATTGGCAGGATTAAGATGTGAGCCCAGCAGCTTTTGTGCTTTACATTCTGTTCCAAAAAATATCTATAAACGACAGGAATGTCTTTTTTTTTTTGTTACCTCCACCTGACTCCATCTATCACTATAAACTTCTAAACAAATTTGAAACTGGTCCCTGGAACGGTAATGAAGCAGCTCACGTGGCAGTCAGTGACCAGTCCCGAGATTAACCCGTTGATTGCTGTCGGCTCAGTGATGGGGGCGATGCATCTTGTGGATTAAAGCGAGGCAGCTGACACTGTTGTCCAGAATATCAAGTCAAAAGATTAAATGACACTAAGAGCTTCATAAACACAACTCATGTCACACTGAGAGAGAGAGAGAGAGAGAGAGAGAGAGAGCGAGAGAGAGAGAGAGAGAGAATGACTGGATGTGCTGTTTGTAGACATCTGACCCCTCTGGAATCAAAGGTCATTATCGGTGTCAGTGAGCAGCACTTTTGCTTTTACACTCTTCTTCTCTGAGGCACTTTTGAATCGGCTAAGCTAACTCCCGACACATTTGATTCACTGCTCGATCTTACTAATCTGCACAGAGCTCACATACTGTGGTTGTGATGTAAAGACTCCTCAATGTCAGCCTGACTGTGCCAAAAGAACAGATTCATATCATTTTTTTTTACACTGTATTGATGTATTTATCCCCCCAGAGACACAAACCTCAGACTTTGGCAGCTAAATATAATGGTCTGATGCCTGTTCGGGTAAAAACAACTACAGTTGCAGAGTTGAAGATGAATTTTATTCATATATATTTATATATATATAAGCTGTACATACTCTATATACAGTGTGACCAATGCTACCAAGCATCAATAGAGTTCATTAACAAGTTCAACTACATATCACAGTCTTAATGCTCATAGCTAATGAATGAATTATGTCTCTTTAACCATTCTGATCAGCCAGAGGCTGCATTCATCTGTGCCGTTGCCCTTCTAAATGTCACTCGATTCAAAGCGATGCATCACAGGGGTTTATACGACTTTCCCGTGGTGTGCTTGTGTATTGCATTCAGACTTCTGAACGAATGCCCTGTCAGATAATTGAGATGGGAGAACTGTTTGGTTGTCAAACCAAATTTGCAAATACAAGACTTTTCAAGTTTCTGGTAAATTAGTTTGATAATAGCAACCTGTGCTTTGGAGGTTATCACACTTGCTTACTCGTGGCTGTGCACAGAAAAGTGTCTGCCTTAGCATTTTAATGAACATCCCCCATGACCTTGTTGAGAACCAGAAGGATCCATAAATATCAAAATATACATCCTTGAACTCACCGCTGTTGAGTATGACAAACTTTCCTTCTTTACAAAACTGAATTGATGGGAAAAATTGATTTATGCTACTTGGTAGACCCACTATAACACAAACTTGACCCACTCTATTTACTCATTTACAACAGCAATAATAAAAAATACTAATGGAAAGTGGTTGTATTAAATGACATAGAGAAAAGGAGAAATACAGTCTGTTAGCCTCAAAGAGCAAATGAGAAATGATAGTCAAAAATGGAGCCTGACAGATAATATGCATCACACCCACAGACAGTAAACAGCCGGTGCATCATTTAAAGATACCATTGCCAATGAGATCTTCATCTTTGTCAAAAGAATGTTCGTAGTTTGAGATGAATCTCTTTTTCTTTCCAAAAGTAGAAAAAGTATTGTAGACATCCAGTTCACCTCTGGGTGCGAACTTCAGGGTGCTGTAGCCAGATGTGGTACCGGGGATGTAGACGTTGTGCTGGTAGTCCGGTGCTTCTGAGTGAGGCTGAGTGTATTTTGGAGTCCATGAGAAATTAGGAACTGGTTCTTCTTGAATAGACATCTTGCAGCCTTGAAAATGTGCGGAAATAAAACATTACAATGTATTTTGTTGCCTACAATTCTAGCTTGAACACATAGACATGCTGCAGCCCCGTGTGAAAATCCCCTCTGAGGGGGATGGTGGTTAAAGACCATATTTCACACTTGTCACCCACCGTTCATATGATTCCCCCAGGTCCAGTATTGTGGAGCCACAGAGCAGAAAAACCCATCAGCATCATATTTTTGTTGCCGTGACAGCGTACCTTCCATATTTCCTGAACTGTACCTGAAAAAAATAAAGACACATTACAAACACAGTTTAAGGCGTTTGCCTGCATGTGTGTGTATTTGTATTGGCTGAACCATTCATTTACCTCTTGTACGCCGAGTTGCGCTGGTTCTTGGTCCAGGTCCAGTCCTGGCTGGAATACTTAAGCTGCACAGTTGAAACATAACCAGAATTTGTAAATCAATGACCTGCTCAAGAGCAGTAAATGCACTGTTAGTTGACACAACCTTCTTCATCAGCCAATACCTGCTCTCCAAAGCCAAGTTAGCGTGGTCGTCTCAGCATACAGTGCTACCCTTGGGTGAGTCAGCAGAACGGAAGAACTGGCTGACAATATCAGCTGTTATCATAAGATAACAGCGCAACACATGAATGACAAGTCTGACGCTTCACTGCTTTGGTAGCATTCTGTCAGTGAATTCTACAATATATGGTGACTCCTATATTGTCAAATGTGGGCAATATTATACATTTTCCTCAGTCAAAAGGGACAACGGTTTAGAAGAGGTCCAAAACGCTTTAATCAACTACGATGATGTGGTAGCACAGCTGTTGCCTGTTCCTGTTTGTGCTCAGACAGGCTAAGGTTTTTTTATTTAGAAAAAAAATCACGTTATCCTTTGATAGGGATGATTAACTGATGAATCTCTGCGAAATGACTGTTCTGAACTTCACGTTAATTAATTCAGCTTCATGCGAGTGCGACATACTGCTACTGAGGGGGCTGTGGGAGAACTTGGAGGACCTGCAGATGCTAAAGGGGTCAGCAAAGAAGAAGAGGAGGATGGATTTAAATATTCTTAAACATCCATCCATCCATTTTCTACCGTTTATCATGTTAAGGGTCCCGGGGGGCTGGAGCCTCTCCCAGCAGCCTTCAGGTGAGTGGGTTCAACCTGGACAGGTCGCCAGTCCATCACAGGACCAACACATAGAGACAGACAACCATTCACACTCACAGCCACACCTTCGGTCAATTTAGAGTATCAATCAGCCTCGTCCCCTCTTGATATCTTTGAACTGTGGGAGGAAGCTGGAGTACCAGAGAGAACCCACACAGGAACAGGGAGAACATGCAGACTCCACACAGAAAGATCCTGTGATGGAGCCGGGACTTGAACCTGTGACGCGACATCGCCGACCGCTGCACCACCGTGCAGCCTATTCTCAAACAATTTTAGGTAAAAAAAAAAGTAATTAATTCATTCATTTATACAAATATGAATGTACTGGATGATTAAACAGTTTATTTTAATCTTGGTTGAGAAACTTGAATCTGTAGAAAAACATCTAAACAAAGATAATAATTATAGTTAGTTTTGCAAATTCAGGGAAACTACATTGTTGTGCACGCCTGGCTGAGTGCTGTCACATCGACTTTGACCACATTCTCTTTTCAAGTTGTCCTTGAGTCCAAGTGGACATTTGAGCCAAATTTAAAGAAATTCCCTGAAGGTGTTGCTGAGGAATCGTATTAACAAAAATGGGACAACTACAACGTAGATGTGACATGACCTTGACCTTTGACTTTTTAAAATTTCCCAGCTCATCCTGGGCACACTGGACATTTGTAGACTGTCATGTCACAAAACTAGAGCGTACAGGTGGACGCTAAACATCATAAGATAACTAGAGGACAAATTATACCTCATGGCCCCCGAGTGACTAAATTGAATGAACTTTTTTTTAACTGCGGGGCTCTGTGACGTCGCCATACTGGGGAGGTGAAGTAATGAGGAGCTCCACTAACTACTCTGGGAGATGGAGGCCTACAACTTGAGGGCAGGGACATGGCGGAGGGTAAACACTGTTTACTCATCTCTACAATTCTGAAAGAGCGAAGCTGGAGGGTAGACTGGGGCCGCTTTCATGGAGTAAACAAATGAATCATACTTCAAAGGAGGATTTATCTTAACTGAATATTTATATGACTTATTTTAAATGAAATGTCCCGCAACAAATAATCTCTGACAAATGACAAGAAGCGCAGTAGCTGCTAAAGCTCTGTTAGCTTAATTTATCCCTCCACGTACCGTTGCCGGCAGGTTAAAGACTCATACCGGAGACTCTCAGTCTTACTGACCGTGGGGCAAGAATTTAAGATTTTTTTCTTTTATCATAAATTTATTTAATCTCTGTTTGCCTTAGAAAAAGTCATCTAAATTAAGGGCTTCAAGTCATTTTATTTCATCACACTGATCTGAGGAATATATACTCATGAATAACTATATTTTAGAGATACGGAGGTACGTTGGAGTTTCTACTTTACTCTTGGCTTCATTTCATGTGTGAAGTTTGTATTTTGCACCCGTGAGCTCTGCGCAGGCCCGAACTCAGTTCTGCACCTGCAGATTCCTATTACAGTGTGACCTGAGCTCTGTTCCTACGTTTGATTTTCAGAGTCAGAAGCCACGACGTTAAGAGGAGGGAGTGAGGTCCAACTGTGCTCCAGCTGCCAGCCTGGCTGCATCATGCTGTTGGGTGTCTCTTTGTGCACAAAGTGTGTAATAAGTAGTGACAGATGTTAGAGAGAGTGAAGTTACAATTTAATGATCATCATGAAGTGATGAGTTATTCAGGACGGTGTGTGGATTTTCTTCACCGTGGTGTTCAACCAAGAGCAAGTCAACTGTGGTTCAGCGTTTAAAACATTAATCCTGATTCCGTTGATTTGTGCGTAAATCCATCCATCCATTTTCTTCCGCTTATCCTGTTAAGGGTCGTGGGGGGGCTGGAGCCTATCCCAGCGAGGTTCACCATGGACAGGTCACCAGTTCATCACAGGGCCAACACATACAGACAGACAACCATTCACTCTCACAGTCACAGCTACGGTCAATTTAGAGTATCAATCAGCCTCGTCCTCTCTTGATGTCTTTGGACTGTGGGAGGAAGCTGGAGTACCAGAGAGAACCCACACAGGAACAGGGAGATCATGGAGACTCCACACAGAAAGATCCTGTGCTGGAGCCGGGACTTGAACCCTGAACCTTCTTGCTGTGAGGTGACAGTGCTGACCACTGCACCACCGTGCTGCCTGCTTACATACAATTAAGAGAAAATCTGCATCTCTTATCACTACATCAACATCAGAATCCCTCACTTAAGACACTGAGACTTGGACGTGCAAATCCTTCGTATCGTTTTTGTTCTGCTAATGACAAACCAGGTCTAAGACTTTATTACAACATTTACGGTATTTGATGTTTTTGCCTCTTCTCATGTGGTGTGTGTTATGTCTTTACTTTTTTCATATTTTCACCAGATTTGCCAGTTTAATTTCCCTCCATACAAACCCACGCGTGTAGTAAATGATCGATATGTTACAGCGACACCTAGTGTGACAAATGCATGATTACTCCTCAACCTTCCTGCCTGTTTTTATCGACCTGTAACTCCAGGATGACCGTTGAAGTGTAAATTGGGTGCTGTGTTTTTCACCTCTGCCCAAAAATGTGATATCCGATGCTTCATTTCCAGTGCATTTACCTCGTTTGGGGTTGCAGCTCTGTTGTTGGACTGCTCTTGACGCTCCAGTGCGCTCCAGCCAGAGGTCAGGTAGTCTGTGCTCTTGGCATTATTCTGTTGAACTGACATTACCGGACTGCAAGGCTTCAGGAACATAAAGTCACTTTTAGAGGATTCCGGTGTCAGACACATTTTATAGCAATAAGCCGGCGGCAGCGCGCTGGTGCTGTTTGCCTCTGCGCAACCAGAAGCGTCCGCGGACATCCGAACATTCAAGTTGGACTTTTTGAACACCTCAGGGCTGGTGGATTTCTCTGCGCAAGAGCAGCAGCAACACCACTCGTGGATGGAGGGGAAGTTGGACTCTCCGCTGGACGCTCTGTCCTTTAGTCTCCTCACTGTAACCAGGACGATGATAGCCACGAGAAATGTGAAGGAGATTGCGCCCAGAGACACGATTAAGTACAGGGTGAAGTTCGAGCTGTGATGAGGGCTTAGTGACAGGTCACCCAAATCGGGATGCGAACTTGGCAGGCTGTCAACCACTGACAGGATGATGGAAACTGTGGCCGAGAGGGGTGGCTGACCATTGTCCTTCACCAGAATGACCAATCTGTGCCTCGTGGGGTCTTTTTCTACCAACTGGCGTATTGTCCTGATTTCGCCTGTGTACAGAGCCACGCTGAACAAGCTCGGGTCTGTCGCTTGGAGCATTTGATAAAATAAACGCGAGTTTTGACCAGCGTCTGCGTCCACCGCGCTGATTTTAGTGACGAGATAACCAGCGTCAACTGATCTTGGTACTGCTTCGCTGGGGGGCGTTCCGTTTTGTGGAAGCGGTGACGTTATGACAGGTGGATTGTCGTTTTGGTCCAAAATAAAGATATTGACTGAAACGTTGTTGCTCAGAGGAGGAAACCCGGCGTCTTGAGCTTGAACTGTGATTTGAAAGTTTTTAAGCTGTTCGTGGTCAAATGAGCGCAGTGCGTAAATATTCCCGTTGTCCGAATTTATGGAGACATACGTGGACAGAGGCATTCCTTGAACGTCCCCGTCCAGTATAGAATAGGAGAGGTATGCGTTTTGACCAGAATCTGGATCCAGAGCAGTTACAGAGCAGATGGAAGCCCCTGGCGCGTTATTCTCAGTCAAATACACAGTGTAGGACGGCTGCTTGAAGTGAGGCGCGTTATCGTTCACGTCTGACACCTGCACTAAAATAGTTTTCCGAGTGAAAAGCGGCGGGGACCCCATGTCTCTGGCCGTTAACGTGATGTTATACTCTGCCACTGCTTCTCTATCCAGAAAATCACAGGTAACTAACGTGTAATAGTTCTTAAAGGATGAGTGGAGCTGAAATGGGACATGATGAGGGATCTCACAGTCCACGTTCCCGTTCTCTCCCGAGTCTTTGTCCATCACACTAATGACGGCTATCACCGTTCCAGGAGGCGCGTCTTCCTGCACAGGTGTGGACACTGACGTCAGAATCACCTCTGGGAGGTTGTCGTTTCGATCCAAAACGTTCACCAGAACTTTGCAGTGAACCGCTACAGCGGAGGGACCTTTATCTTTAGCCTGGACATAAATTTCATGCATTCTGGCTTTTTCATAATCTATCACTCCTTTGACTTTGATTTCACCTGTGCGCGAGTCTACGGTGAAAAGCTGGCGCACTTTGATAGGCGCGTGGCCGCTAAATGAATAAGTGATATCAGCATTGGTTCCCTCATCTAAATCAGACGCGTTGAGTTTGATGACAACCGTTCCCTTAGGGGCGTTTTCAGCCAATCTCACTCTGTAAAACGATTGATCAAACACAGGCGCGTTATCGTTTGCATCCAAGACGGTGATGTCAATTTGCGCAGTGCCAGATCTCTCCGGCGCGCCACCGTCCACTGCTGTCAGGACCATCTGATGCGCACTCTGCTGCTCTCTATCCAAAGGGTTTTGTAGGACGAGTTCAGCAAATTTACTTCCATCACTGCGCGTCTGTATGTCTAAAAGAAAATGCTCATTCACACTCAGCAAATAGGTGCGCAGTGAATTGGATCCAACATCCAAATCTTGCGCGCTCTCAAGTGGGAAACGTGATCCCGGCGCAGCGGACTCAGAGATGTCCAGATTAAATTCGGTCCACGGGAAACTAGGAGAGTTGTCATTCACGTCCAGTATCTCCACCTCCACCCTGTACAGCTCCAGAGGGTTTTCTATCACCACCTGCAAGTGGAAAGAACAGGACAAACTCTGCTCGCATAGTTCTTCGCGGTCAATTCTTTCGTTGACGAATAAAACTCCATTCTCCAAATTTACTTCCACGTATTGCTTTCTGGCACCGGAAACAATTCGGAATCTGCGCGCAGAGAGTTTATCCAAATCCAATCCTAGGTCCTCAGCTATATTGCCAACAAAAGCTCCATGCTCCAGTTCCTCTGGGATGGAGTAGCGAATCTGTCCCCAGACCGCATCCAAGAAACAAGTGAACAACGCCAACCGGCACACCGCATGCCACTTCACGCACAATCTTTTCTTTGCCTCGTGCGCGTCCATCTGTAGGCTGATTCAATCCCGCATCTCACACCAAAAACTTGATGGTTAGAGCAGAATGGTGTACAGCACAGTCTGGATATAAACTTGACATTGGTGGAGCTGGAAGAGCGCCTGTCTGCCTGAAAGAAAAAAAGAGGAGAGCGAGAGAGAGAGAGAGACAGGGGGAGAGAGAGATGCGCAAAGGCTACCAGCCTATCTGAGATTAGTGTGTGTTTTGTGTGTCAGCGTGTGTGTCTGTGTGTGTGTCTGTGTGTGTGTGTTTATCATTGGCCCTACTGTTCCAATTGTGGGGAAACGACATCTGCTTGGTTAATCTTTTCAGTCTACTAGCCCGATCAAATTCATGTCACAGCCTCTAGGCTTTAAGCACAGGTCAAACGCTCTGGATTCAGTTTCATCATTCTGAAATAATATTAAAAAAAATTAATGAGCCAACAGCATATCCACTTATAACACCGACAAAAAGTTAGTTGGAGCGTGAAGATCCTTATTTTCATTCCACCGATCTTTAAAATGTTGAATTTATTGAAGTGCTATTAAACCCACAGATAGTAAAAATTTGGAATGAGAGGATTCCATCTGACATTTTCAAAAATAAACACTTTTTTGAATGAATATAAATGCCATTATTGACTTTAATCTGAAAAGGAAAGCAACGTGGATATATTCTAATTTTTGTGTGTAGTAAAAGTAAGTTGAACCTTTTTTTTTTTTTAAATCACAAGAAAAAACACTAAACCAAGACCAGCTCTAAATGAAGTAATCCCTTTCAAGAATATATGAACTGTGTGCCAGAAAACCTCAATTTAAAAAAAGCAAACCTCCGTAGCCTATGACTGTAAAATTACTTCTTCATAGTAATTCTTTCAGTGTTTGAAGTACGTGTGTGAGGAGACACCCTAAATCCCCGGACGTCTCCCCAGCACCCAGAGAGGATATTCCTCCAGTATTAAACACATTTTATCCAGCATCTCTTAATGTACTTACACTAAAATAGAGCAGCTATCTGTTTACCATCTACTCGGTGCATGTTCTACCCCATTTGCTCTGAAAAACCCAGTTACCCCGGTTGAAAACTGAAAACACAATCTGTCTGCAGGAATGAAACTGCAGCAGATGGCGAGGTTTTCCACGGGCTCATGCTCTTTTTAATTAATGGAATGGAGATTAGAGGGCATTTTCCCTGGATCATTAGTGAACAGAGGAATTAAGACATTTTGTGAGAAATAATCCCAAGGCTATCCATGTGATGCACATGTGGTTTTCTCTCAGTGGTCATATTGACCTGCTTTTCACAGCCTAAGTGCATGGCATCACTTACGCACTGCAGAAACTAAGTAGCTGGGATAAGGGGACACAACCACCACATTTAGGGATCAAAAACACAAAAGAGATTATCTCTTTCTCTGTCACTCTCTTTCTCTCTCTCTCTCTCTCTCTCTCTCTCACACACACACACACACACACATACACACACGTATACACACACACACACACACACACACACACACACACACACTGTCACTCCCTCTCACTCACTCAAGGGCAAAAGTAGAATATCAATCCCTTTGTCTTTAACTGCTCTCCAGCTTTAAAACGAAGGGATTAGAATAGGTTTGCCTGTATTTCATAGCTTCTAACTCTTAATCGGTTTTAGTAGGAAATTGTTGTGCATTCTGTTAAAAAGCCTAGCGTGTAACATGTTTTGAGAGCAACTAATTATTTAGAATCGTATCCAACCTTTTGGACAACATTGCAGATTTGGTACGAAGAGCCAAACTCACATGACCGAGTGCTGTGATTGTGATGAATTCTTACAGTTAGTCTTGTTTTTGGGCCTAATTTTGCCAAAATTCATGTACACAGGAATTTGGTGGAACACAAAAGGGCAGGGAAGATGTAGAAAACAAGGGGGGGTGGGGGGTAATCACACTACCATGAAAATTGAATTTAACCAACAGTCCAGTTAATACTACAATATTAAATGTTATTAAAGACATAAATGTCTTATAATTTTGACTAAAATTAAGTGTTTACTGGTGATTTACTACCATATTGAAGTCTTTACATTTCCGTTTTTTGCATCCATGCTAGAAAATAGAGCGCTGCTTGAAATAGTGCAGGCATTATTGCACACAGCGTTAATGTAGACAGTCTTTTCTTGTGAAAAGGGAATTGCAAAACAGGCCTGGTGAGAATTATTATTATATTTACCTGCATTCACAAGAGGGTTGTTTGGAAAGAAAGTTTGAGTTTATTAAATTCAGTCAGTAGAACAGAAAACATTACAAAGGTATACTGGCTGCAGTTTGTGTTGTCGTCTGTACACATGGATTTTCTATACATTAAGCGATTCAATAGTCTGCAAAAAGCTCCATTTGAACCTTTTTTGCATGGTTGATTGTGTTCATTATTAAAGTTGTTTAGTCATTTATCCTCACGAGTCCCACAAAGATTGCTATAGAGCTTTTTTTTCCCTCCATATTAATCATTGAATGAATTCAAAAACAGATTGTGTCCCATCTCACGGTAATGTAGCTCCACACATGAACTCTACCCCTCCTCCTGTCTCCTGCAACCTGAGGGTTTTCATGAGTTCATGACCTGCATTATTAAACTGAGCCCATATGTGTTTGTTGAAACATGACATGAATGTCAAAGAGGAGCAGGTATGGAGAGAGTTGTTATTGGAGTCGTCATGTGGGGACCTGCTGTCACCGATCGCTGGCCCAGTAAACCTCTGGAACCATCAACACCTCCCAGAGGAGTCGGTAAAAACACTCTTTTTTTCCCAGTGTTTCATATCCTGGCTCAGGACCCTATATAATAATGTTTCCCCCAAGAAATTCACATACACTCGACGCAACCGCAACCGCCACCTCACTGAACGGAAGCATAGTGACATGTTGTTGCCATGGCGTCAACTAAACGTCCTGAATTTATTCCACAGACGGAATCGGAGGGAAGCATATGGGAATATCATGCTCCATCTTAGCATTTAAGATCATCCTACTCATTAATCTATTTTGGTCTCATAATTTACAGTATTACGTCATAATGAGTTTTACTTGAGGTTAAGGATGTTCATTTTTGATGTTGTTGAACACATTTAACTGATCTGATGTGTTACACACTGTCAGGATGACGGCGGTACAAACACAGATGCAGCCGCTAACAGTGAAAACACTTTTACTCACAAAGAGAGGGGCTCTTAAAATGTAGACAGAGAGAGAGAGAGATTACGGAGCAATCCAGGTCACAGTTACCCCACCAGCAGGCAGATGTCTCTGAGATACAACACGGCAGCAGTCTGCATCGACAGAAAGACTCGTTCTGTCCACCATGGTCTTCTCTCCCTGGAGAAGAAACTGTTAGCTTGTTTGAGGAGTTTCTCCTGTCTCGTTCTGCTCATTACTGCAGACAAAAGTTCAGACAGCTCTTGACTGGCTTGTTGTACTTTGGCCAATCATTAAGGCAGGCTTTTTATGGAGTTTCGGCTGGTTTTATAAGCCCTAATTCTTTAATCGCACATCTAGGATTTCCACTTTAATTTTGATTGCATTTTTAATGTCTTAAACGTTTTTAACCGAAAAGAAAACACGCAACTCATCTAAATGATTCATGTCTCAGAGTGAGTCAGTAGCTTGTAGCCCAAGAGTTGTCCTCACTAATGACATTCATGTAAACTGAATACTTTGCATTAAGTGCTGCAACGTGCAGCCTAATTATTCCTGACATATGGTGTAATCAGTGTTTACTATGTGTCCTGACTACATACTTAAAACCTTGGCTCAGGGGAACAATATGTAATATTAGGAAATAAGGGAATAATAATCAAGGAAGAAACACTCGTTCTGTACTGAAAAACCTTCATTGGCTCCAAAGCGAGTTTTGGAATGAACTTAATTTATACTTAAACTTAAATTATCCTTATACTTGGGTCACAGTATGACAATAACTGGGCAACAAAGCTATAAATACTTAAAGTGCTGTATATTTTCTTTAAATAGTAGTTCATAATGCTGGAGTAGGAACTAAAGATTATATATGATTCTTATTATCATCCATCACCTCTTGTTTCCTTGTACCTACATGTTTTTATACAGTCTTGGTATAAAAAAGTGACCCAAACTACAAATTATTACTTGCATATTGTGGGCCAAAATCAATTTTCCGGATTAGAAAAGTGATAGGACCACTTAGCTAATTAAAAAAGTTGGCAGCATAGTCAGTGGCTACAGACTCTTGAACTGAAGTGAACAAAGTAATTTGAGATTTCCCCCTCCAGGCAGTTTATTAGGCCTGTGACAATACTTCATGGAACTCTCTTTAACTTATTAGATTTGTTGCATCTATTTCGTGGGGCCACTGACACCTTTGAGTCTCTTATTACTACATGGCGACTGACCTCCCGCATGATTCCAGCGCTGTTTTGCCAGACTTCAACATGAACTGTGATTATTCAATTGAGAACAGCTGCAATTATATATTATCATGGACTGTATTAGTTCTCTACACGCGAAAACTGAACAGCCAGGAGGAGGAGCCCCTCTGCAGTATCAGCTGGGAACCTGTTTCTCTTCTGCTCAGAGAGATATCTGTGTGAAATTTGCAACTGAATGGAAAACTGCACTTTATTAACCTCCAGCGGTAGCATTTTGTTTTCCGGAGATGTTGTTGTCTAAGGTATTTCTCTGAGTGCCAGTGGAATAGTTTGCTCGGGGGCAGTAAGGGATTTTTTCTGCAAGAGAAGCTTTGCAAACACATCGGAGGTCACTGAGACTTTATATACAAACTAAGTGGGGCGGCACAGTGGTGCAGTGGTCAGCACTGTCGCCTCACAGCAAGAAGGTTCCGGGTTCGAGCCCCAGCTCCATCACAGGATCTTTCTGTGTGGAGTCTGCATGTTCTCCCTGTTCCTGTGTGGGTTCTCTCTGGTACTCCAGCTTCCTCCCACAGTCCAAAGACATCAAGAGGGGACGAGGCTGATTGATACTCTAAATTGACCGTAGTTGTGACTGTGAGTGTGAATGGTTGTCTGTCTCTATGTGTTGGCCCTGAGATGGACTGGTGACCTGTCCAGGGTCAACCCCGCCTCTCAGGCTGCTGGGATAGGCTCCGTGACCCTTAATAGGGTAAGCAGAAGAAAATGGATGGAGTCTTTAGCTAAAAGCAAAGTGCTTGTTGATAACTGAGTATACAGCTGGATAAAGAGGATGCACTTGAGAGTTTGTAAAGAAATGTTTTTGGAGAGTTTTGTGGTTTTGTTGCTGTAAGTGTTGTAGCCACAAGCTTCAAGCTAAACCTGTGTGGCTGGCTCTTCCTGAATAATGGAGACATAAAGAAGAGATAAAGGAAGGCAATAAACACTGCAGCCTGCTTTAAGTCCAAAGACATCAAGAGAGGACGAGGCTGATTGATACTCTAAATTGACCGTAGGTGTGACTGTGAGTGTGAATGGTTGTCTGTCTCTATGTGTTGGCCCTGTGATGGACTGGTGACCTGTCCAGGGTGAACCCCACCTCTCGTCCGTAGCTGCTGGGATAGGCTCCACCCCCCCCCCGTGACCCTTGAAAACAATGGATGGATGGATGGATACAGACTAAGTGACTGATAGCTGATTCACATATGTTCAAAACGTTAGAAAACAAGTCATAAATAAAATTGTCAGTCAGAGAGAAAATTAACGCGACAGAGGAGATGGTCCCATCACTCGTTACATTTTTATCTAAAGACGCTCCAAGTCCAGGCATCTCCAGTCAAGACCCTGTGGATTTCTACAGATTTGTCTGTCCTGCAGGACTTCAGGTGCCACCCTCAAAATCCCATTTAAAGTCCGACCCCAGTTGTGGAACCACCAACGCTGTGAACACATCATGTTGGTGGGAAAATGTGGATGGCTCTTCTGTGATCGAGCCACTCCTCCCTCTTCCAATCCCCCTGACAATGTCACTGGGACATGGGAATGAGGAAGACAACAGAGATGAGGGACAGGCTCCAAGTCCAGGCATCTGCTGTCAAGACCTCATGGATTTCTACGGCAGATTTGTCTGTCCTGAAGATTTTGAGGTGCCACCCACAACATCACATTTAGAGTCCGACCCCAGTTGTGGAACCACCACCACTGTGAAAACGTCACTTTGGTGGGAAAAAGGGGGCGGTGCTCCTGTGATTGAGCCCCTCCTCCCTCGTCCATTCCCCCTGACATTGGCACTGGGACATTGGAATGAGGATGATGAAGCTTGTGTCAATTCACAAATACTTGCTATTTTGCCACTGTCAGAGGACACTAACAATTGTCTTTGGACTTTTCTACCTTGAACTCTGAAAATGCGTCAAACAGTTTAGACCATCAATCATAGCTTTGGTAGAATGTGTCTAATAAAGGAGTTTCAGCTGCCCCTGCCTCAGAACCCTCTCTGAAGGCGTCTGCAGCAGTGCCCACCAGAAGCCACAGACAAGACTTTCACCTTGGAGGAGGTCAACGTGAAAGCTGGAGAAGGAGAAAACAGTGTTTTGCAGTGTGAATTTCAGCTTTTTGAGACAACGACCCAGCTTCATGAGGATCCATGACATGGCACAGTCAGGCAATGGCACGTTACAGTCTTGCCTAGGGATCAGGACCCAGAACAGCCTTCAAGACATGCACAGCATTAAGCTTTTGCCCAAGATGCTGGTGAACAAGGTCAGTGAGAAGAGTTACAGTTTGCCGTCATGAGTGAGGTCTTCATGATATCCGCCAGCTCTCAAGACAAAGACAAGCTGGATACGAGGTTGTCGTAGCCCCAAATAGCCCAGTGGGCCTGGACGAGGAGTCTGATTATGAGAGGGATGACGAATGGTGAATGGACTCCAGTGCCTCTCTACCCAGGCCTGGGAAGCATTGAGCATCCCTGATGTTGACCGGCACTTCAGGATATTATTATCATCGTTTATTATATGTCTTATTGATCCATATCACTAAATAAAGCAATTGAAAAATTGAACAATGCAATGGAGTGCTCTTAATTGTAATTAATACTATTACTGCTAATCATAATACAAATAATAGTGAAGATTGACTTCAAAATTTTAATGTGCTATCTTTTCTTGATGTAGAGCAACATGAGTGTCTTCTCTAGCGTCAACTGGCGGACGCAGGAAGTGACTTTTGTATCACATGGTGGACATGTTAGTCTGCTCCATTACGCAAAATCCAAACATCGATGGGTTTCACAACCAACGTGGAGTCCCTGCTGGTGATTTCGACCGATGAGTTTGTGGGGAGGGGTTGAAAATGATAAGGCAGATGCATGAGGCAGTGTGAGGGGGATGACAGCCAGCGGTGGAGCAAATCATGCCAAAGTAGACAGACCTGACAAAAAAGACTGAGGAAATTCAGTGTGCTGGAGTGGAGCCAGATGAAGGGTGCACAGCAACACAGAAACGGATGCATGGATATTGGGTAGAAACTGAATGTTCTGCCCAGGTTCTGGGAGTAAATGAGATCCACATTCTGATTCACTGGTGACTGTGGCTGAGGTTGGCTCGTGCTGCATAGCTAGGGCCCTCAGGTGTTGCCATGCCAAGAGCAGGCTACTGGCTGTCCTTCATCTCTAGCAGGGTACGAAGAAGCCTGTGCTGGGCCAGGTGAGAGGCAGGTCAGTGGCGAAGTAGCACAGCAACTGGAATGTGTGACTGTGGCCACCTTTAGAGATGCCACTGACCAGCTGTTTGACTTGGGTTTTCACTATTATCTTACCTTCTAATTTATAAAGGAAAAAAAATGTTGTTGAAGCTCTCATCAACAAGAGGCCCCCACATGATGGTCCGGCGCTGGAAAATGGCCAGTCATAATGGGTTGCTGTATCTTTTTTACATTTTGTTTTTTTGAGCAGTGAGAGAAAGTTTTGTAGTGACCACTCCACCCTGACGGGGAGTGACCGTGCTCCTCTTCACCCACGGCTCTCCGATGCTCCCGTGATTACTCATATTACAAGTGTGAATAGCAGTGGAGTGTATGTGCACCCTGCAATCGCACTGATTTCCAGGTGTGACGATACTGTGCTAAATTGCAGAGTTTTGCCGCCTGTTATTTTCTTAGAAACGCACAGCTATGATCTACAACTGGCACTCTAATGATTCACCACAGACATGTGAGGAACTGAGCCCTACTTTAGATGTCCGTCAGTTGTTCTGGAATTGTTTTGTGACCATTAACTCATGCTCGTGTACCTAAAAACTCATTATCTGTTCTGCCCAGTCTAGGGGTATCAGAGACTCAACATGAAAAGGTCCCCCATCTGTCCTAAATGTCAAGCAGCAGCAGAAACAAAAAGAGCTCAGTGTGACAAAGTACGTGTATTTACATAAAAATAGAGAGGCAAAGTAACATTGACTTCTCTTCAGTGTGAAAGTAAAGAAAGCAAAGTCAAATCACTTCCCTCCCTCACTAAACAGGAGAAAACAGGTGTAACTAAAATGGCAGCCAACCCCGAATATCAACAGAAACTTCTATACAACTAATGACAATCACAATCTGACTCCTGACAACTGAGGTGATGTGTCGTCTGGAGTGGAGATGAATAAGGGAAGCGTCAAATGCGCTGAGCTAACGCCATATTGGACCTAAACAGAGCCAGCCCTCATCTGCAGCAGCCAATCACCAGCCGATCCTCAACCACAGTTGATGAAACACTGGCGCGCCACCACACACACCTATAGGCATGAAAGGATCAGACAATTCTTGTCATTTTTTTTTGTATCATGCCAAATCACAACAGAAGTTATCTCATGACACCTTACAAGTAGAGCAGGTCTCGCACCACACTCCTTCAATTGTATTTCTACCCAACAAGGAAGCACATCAGTGACAGCAACGACAGAAAAAGAAATCCTTTTAACAGGCAGGAATGTGGAGCACATCCAGGCTCAAAGGGAAGGGACATCTGCTTTGACCGGTTGGGGGGAAAGAGAGCAGAACAGTGGCAGACACAGTGACGGATAAGGAAAAGAGCCAGAGACAGAAAAAGAGAGGGACAGAGACGGAGAGACAGAAAAAGAAGGCAGAGAGAAAGACAGGGAAGGGGAAGAATCAAGACACACGTGAAACCATAGCAACACTAGCAATAATAGTTAACTAGCTACCAATAATAACATCAACTAACTAACTGTTGGCTACAGCTTTCCTCTAATTTTTAAGGCTATCTTGTCAGATTTCACGTGACTCTTCCATCTTTCCATCATCCTCTCTAGTATTTAAGTAGCTGGTTTAAGCTGTCTGGTTTCAAAACTGTACAGTGGTACTTGTTTCCTTTTAAACTTTTGTTTTTTAATGGCTCTGAGGTAAAGTAGCCGTCCAGCAACCAAAGGGTTGATGGTTTGATCCTCATTTCCCACGCTGACCTTGTTCAAGTCTTCTTGAGCAGGATACTGAGCCCCTAATTGCTCCTTCTGATGAGTAGGTCGGCACTTTGTGTGGCAGCCTCCACTATCAGTGTGAGTGTGCATGTGTGCGTGCGTGTGTGTGTTTGAGTGTGTGTGTGTGTGTGTGTATAAATGGGTGGATGAGATGACACTGTAAAGCACTTTGAGTAACACAAAGGTAGAAGGTTCAATATAAATATGAGTCTGTTTACCACACACACACACACACACACACACACACACACACACACACACACACACAGTATCCTTTCACCTTAGATTGAACACAGCTGCAATGCAGGTTGAGTGTTCTCCAGTGTCAGTGAAGTGTCTCTCGACAGCTACATCTAAGTTGCCATCGTTGTTGTGATGCTATGGTCCTGATCTGTTTGTTTGGGCAGGAGTCTCTGAAGCACAGTCACAGCAAGAGTCACGTCTGAAGTCAAAGCATCAGAGGAACTCGCTTTTTGGGTTAACTCATCAAACAGAGCCAGAGGGGTCCTACCGTGAGCGGCAAGATTGTCAAGGAGCTCATATTGGGACCCAAATATTCCCAGAGTGTGTGTGAGTGTGTGTGTGTGTGTGTGTGGGGGGGGGGGGGGCATTTACACTGCCACAGATCTGGCAAAATTGCTCTGAATTTACACACCCTTCTTATTAAAGTGTGTGAGAGACACGGCAGGTTTGGCAGCAGTCCAGTTTCACTCATGGCACAGATTGTACTGTTGTCCCGTAGCACAACATGAATACAATGTATATCACCACATATTCCACTAGTTCAGATGGAAACCCTGACGCAGTTTTACATGCGTTGTACAAATCCTCACAGGGGAAGCAGAGAGCTGAGGTGCCCTGCAACAGGCTGCAGACGTGTGTTTGTCTCACAGGTTTAGAGGAAGGATTTGTGAAGATGTGATGACAGCAGGGGAGCTCATAGCCGGGCTGATGTATTCGAGACGACGAGGAAATCCTGTATTACCGATGATGATGAGCCATCAAGAGCACGGCACGGGCTGTTCTGGGGTTTCATGGACTATCAGTTGTCTGAAAACATTTTGCTACTTTTTTTTCTTTTCCCCCACTGTGAGCAAACACTTTGAACTCTGTTCTGTGTTGGTTCTTCTTCACTTTCTCCTCTACCTACCTGTTCAACTAGGCTAAGATTCCATGTCCATAGAGCTGTACTTTGTGCAGTTGTACCAGAGTACAGGGATAGAGCCAGAACCAATTAAGTTTTTGGAAAGGCAGGTATAATGGCAGCCAAAAGGGATTTTTTTTTTCACTATTCAGAAAAACCTTCTATTAATAGGATATCAATTCAACTGCAATCAGCAAGTGCCATATGGCCCATTATTTCATGACAGTAGAAACAACATGACTTCATTAAAACTTTGTTTGGTTCAATAACAAACAAACAAAGAAATCAAAAAAACAAACCACCAGGTCTTATTGCAAGGCGATGCACAATTCCCTACCTGGCAACAGATACAGGAGCAGATCGTGATATGTCGCCACACCCTTCGATCATAACATCAACAGGTTTTCATTTGGTCCCGCGAACGGATCCCAGCATGCGTGGCCCAAAGTCCGGGTCATATGATAGGTGTGAACACTGTGCACTGTACCGTGGTACCCCTCCTGTTCTGTGTCTGGGTGTGGATCCCCTGCTCACTTACTGGCACACCTGCCAGTAATCAACACTCGTCAATTCTCTCCTGCCACCATAAAAGTCCTTGTCAGACTCTTCATTCTCTGCCAGTTCGTGGTTGATCCCTCCTTTCTCTAAACTGCTCAGCCAAAAAAAAAACCCTAGACAAAACCAAACTTAATAATTTTTGCTTTGCCGTTGTTTTTTTTGTTGTTTTTTTTCCTCGAGCCTCACCTTAGGTGTTTTTGTCCTCTCACCCTGTCATATTCACCTGCCACTCTGCCTTCATTATTGTCACTTTTCTCACCGGGATTTACTCTTTCACCCGCATACCAGACCAGCTCCCTTCATGGACCGGCTCCTTCATTTTATGTAAAAAAAATAAATAAATAAATAAATAAATAAAAAAAAAAAAATATATATATATATATATATAAGAAATAGAGAAGAACATTTTGATCAAAATATGGAGTTTCTCACTTCATGGATGAATGTGAGCGACAGTCAATGACAGCAGTAGCAAAGGCTTACGTGGGCAGCACAAGCAAATGTTGCTGGTTCATGATGCAAAGTACTCTGAAAGTATCTACAGATACTTTCACAGCACAGAGATTTACAAATATGAGTATATGAGCACAGTGTCAGACTGATAAATAATACTAATCTCAGTGCATCCCTATGTGACTATCTTCCCGGGAGCGTATCTTTTTAGAGCAGGTTATTACACACCTGAGTAGTCTGACAGGTGCATGGGTAGTAAGTCAAAAAAAAACTTGGAGAAAAGAATAACATCTTCAACCATAACCTTTGTTAAAGACTTCAAAAGTTCAAGTGAAGACAGTGGCCCTCATTTCACAATAATGTATAGAAACTGGTGCATATCACAGCACACAGTACAGAAATCATTTTAGAACAGGGTTGTAATGATCTGGCGTCGAATGCAGTGGCTGAAAACAATCATCCATCTGTTTTCTGTTGCTTATCCTGTTACGGGCCGTGGCGTGGCCTATCCCAGCAGCCTTCAGGTGAGAGGCAGGGTTCACCCTGGACAGGTCACCAGTCCATCACAGGACCAACACATAGAGACAGACAACCATTCACACTCTCAGTCACACCTACAGTCAATTTATAGTATCAATCAGCCTCGTCCCCTCTTGATGTCTTTGGACTGTGGGAGGAAGCTGGAGTACCAGAGAGAACCCACACAGGAACAGGGAGAACATGCAGACTCCACACAGAAAGATCCCAGAAAATTCTCGCTGTGAGGCAACAGTGCTAACCACTGCACCACCGTGCCGCCCCTGAAAACAATCAGCATTTTTAAATAGTGTCCACCTGTAACTGGGTCCCCACGATCACCATAAATTATATTTTAAATGAACACATGGCATGGTCTCCTATGACTGCACCAGAAAACACCTGTAAACATGTGGAAGACTTGATGGTAGCATCTCCTTATGCCAACATTGATGGATCCGTCCATCATCAATTGGTTATCTATTTAGGGTGGCAGAGTGCAGGAGCATGACTCAGCTGTCACCGGGTGATTGGCAAGGTACACCCTGGACAGGCTGTCTAACAGAGCTCACATATAGAGACAGACAACCATTCACACTTCCGGCCAGTGTAGATTCTCTAATTCACCTAATGAACATGTTTGGGAGGATGCTGGAGTACCCAGAATTAACGCACGCATATATGGGGAAAACATGCAAGCTCCACACAGTGTGGCCCCAGCAGGCAAGTGGATTCAAACCCGAAATGTTGGTCAACCTTCACTTCTGCTTGATGGGAGTTTTTCAAAGTGTGCTAGTTCATACAGAGCCATTTCAGACTGAATGCTATTGAGTGAATTGTTTAATCTGACAGAATTTCATCACTATTGCCCAGTAATTGACATTGCAACCTTCACTGTAAGTGTGTGTCATAACTAAGACTTGATTGCAACATGGCAAAGGTTATTTTCCTTTCACTTTTTCCACAGTTTTGCTAAAGAATGGAGACGGGGCCCAAGAAAAGCCCATATAGTGCGGCTGAGCATACAGTCCATGGAAGATAATACTTGTTTTGACCTTGGTTATTGAATTTTCACCTCGCGTCCATGTGCTCGATATTTTCATTGACCTTTGATCTGGAACTGTGCTCTGTAAATGCCCATATGTTGGATCTATGTAAACACATATGCATAGGGGCTAAGCTTTGTTTTGATTTTGCCGCTGTGTTCCGAGCATTTCAATTTGAGTAACATTTCAGTACTTTATACACGTTTTAATACAGCAGTCTCTCTTTTTTCAATTTTTGGCTCCCTCAATCTCTCCTCTCACCCTCTATCAACACAAGCCTATTATTATGTCAGCCTTCGTAGCGTGCACTCTATTTATGTCAATAACTGTCAATTGTTAACCAAGCATGCCAAGTACAGTCTTTTTCCTTCAGTTTGTTTTCCCTCAGGTGAGTAATATCCTGTCAGCAACACGATGCTGTTGTTGAATGCAGATTTTCTTGTTTTTAATTGAGACATCTCATACCTGACACACTGTTTCTCTCTAGGAGTCTTCATCATGAAGACAGAGAAGTTGTTTAAAGATTGTGTTTGGATTCATCAGCATCACACTTTGCTTCTAACAAAGGTACATCGCTCCGGTTACCTATGCTGCACAGCTAACCAGCACCATAGCATTTTATCTTTATCTTTATATGACGAGCAAAAGCTGTCAATGGCCCGCTCACTGACCATTCAATTCACCGTTATAAAAGCACTATTCAGTGAATAAGGCTGCAATCAATCACTGTAGAGATGTACAGAAAACCTTCAGTATGTTTTTGCTGTGGCAGAAATGGTATATATATATATATATATATATATATATATATATATATATATATATATATATATATATATATATATATATATATATATATATATATATATATATATATATATATACAGTATATATATATATATGAATCCACCCATTCATCTATTATCTATATCACTCATCGCTTATCCATCAAGGGTCACAGGTGTGTGTGTGTGTGTGTGTGTGTGTGTGGGGGGGGGGGGGGGGGGCTGGAGCCTATCCCAGCAGCCTTCAGGTGAGAGGTGAGGTTCACCCTGGACAGGTCACCAGTCCATCACAGGACCAACAGACAGACAACCATTCACACTCACAGTCACACCTACGGTCAATTTAGAGTATCAATCAGCCTCGTCCCCTCTTGATGTCTTTGGACTGTGGGAGGAAGCTGGAGTACCAGAGAGAACCCACGCAGGAACAGGGAGAACATGGAGACTCCACACAGAAATGCCCCGGCTCGAATCAGGGCTTGAACCTGGAAAATTCTTGCTGTGAGTCGACAGTGCTGACCACTGCACCACCGTGCTGCCCCATTAAAAAAGAAAAAAAAATCCCCCAAATAAAAACAAACAAACAAAACAAAACTGTGTGTCATCAGAAATTTTGAGAAGGCAAAGCTTTGGTGCAGTGCCACTATTCTGATCCCAAGACCCTCAGTAGACTCTGGTTTATCATGTATTTCATTCTAAACTGGACTCATATTTACTTAGTAAACATCATACCGTATTGAGGAAACCTTGAAACTAGTTTCTGTGGCTATCAATGTAATAAATGACAGTCATTTTCTTATAGACTTCAATAAAAGTTGGAGGGTTTTGGCAATCATTCGAGTTGCCCCCTGCTGGCCACTAGAAAGAATGCAGCTTTAATAAACATGACTTTGGTGTGTCCAGGTCTTTTTTACAGTCTTTTTACAGAATTTCTACAGAATTTCCCCCCGGGGATTAATAAAGTATTCTGATTCTGATTTTTGCTCCATGGCTTGTAACAAAAAGAAGAAATATAGTTGACTAATTAGCAACTATCATCTTTCATGTACTCGAATGGACCTACTAACTGCTGTCTTTTGTTCAGTAAAAATAATGTAACATACACGGCTGGCCTTGTTATCACTTTCAATATTCGGATATTACAACACTGTGCCTCTGCCTCAGTTTCATCTAATGTCATAAAGTGCCCCACTTGTGGTTCTGATGATACTTGTAATTAAGAAGTCTCCCTCTTTTACATAAATACACTCTCAGCTGGATGGATCTTAGCAGCGCTTGTTGCTTGGTTCGTTATACTTAAATGGTAATAACACCCCGACTGTGCACTTTTTTCCATTTGATTATTGCTATTGTCAAAAATGTCGCCCCAATTAGTGAAGTACAACTGGACTTTCACACATCGTAGGCTTGTAGTAGCGCGGGGTTTAGGAGCATGTAGTCAAATTGAAAGACGAAATGTGAGTTAATAACTTTTAAATGTCTTGACTTTTCACTTTAAAATGCAGTCACACTATAGCATTCCTGATGTTTTGGGAATATTTTTAAGGTCAGTTAATTTTTTGCAGGATTCAGTGTTCCCTCCCTCTCTCTCTCTCTCTCTCACACACATACACACACTTTCTCTCTCTCTCTCTCTCTCTCTCTCTCTCTCTCTCTCTCTATATATATATATATATATATATATTTTATATATAATATATTTTTTTTTTTACAAATGCAGAAACCTTCACTAAACCCAAAGCATTGAATGTGTCTCCAAATGCTAACGGCTTTTTTAGTAAATTTGAAAATGTCTTTATGTTTTAGCTAAAGATATGATCTATGTTTCATTCTTTTTTGTATACAACATTAAAAGTGTGTATCTTAAACCTTTCTCACCTGCATTTGATATCACACATTGACAGAGGAGTTTCACACAGAGGCTTAGATCCACGATTAAGTTCATGGTCATGTTTCATGATAAGAGGTGTGTTCTCATAATTTGTGGTCACATGACTCAGGTTTAACTAGATAAAGGGAGTGGATCAACCCCCACACCCCCCCCCCCCACACACACACACACACAAACACACACAAGTGTTTCCTACCCCCCTTGTGTGCATGTGCATGTTCTTCGAGAATAATCATCACAGTATAAACATTACAGTAAACCACACTTTGCCACTGTAAACTCTGTCTGTCTCGCTGGACCTCAGTGACAATAGCAGTCGTGGTAAAGAACTAAAATTAAACGTTTCAACTCACCCCAAATAAATACGAGCGAGAACCTGCACAGTGGAGCACCATTATACACTCTTCAGATGAGCGGCAGGTTACGTCCTGAGTGGGCTGTGTGAATGAGAACCCCCTCACCTCGCCTCACCTCATCCCAGCCCGCCCCTCTATCTTTAGCTCATGTGCCAGTCACCGTTAATGCTTGTTGCACCTATATGCCATTTGCTTCTGCCGGACACTGACTCGTACTCAGTCTACCCTCAATTGCTGTCACTTGTGTCCTAAAGGCTGTCATCTCCACTTTTTGCTCCACTGCCACCTCTCCCTGCTCCATTTTCCAAGTTCAGTCAGGCTTGTGGTTGTTTGTCAGTAGCAGCTGATAGCCCAGTTATTTGGTCTAGCTGTCTGCCTCCCTGTAGCTCCGCCACTACATTTTGGCAGCTGTGAGACATTTCATTATCTATCTGAGCCTCAGGAAGACAACTTTCCATGTAATGCCCATTGCTTTGTTCACTTTAATCTGTTTTAAAATTGAATAGATTTACACATGCTTACAAATTATTCTTTGCAAGAATTGTTTGTTGGCAAGTCGATATTATTTGAAGCTCCTCTCAGTTTTTAAATTTAATAAAATCCCATTAGTGTTGCTGCATAAGTGGAGTGATATCTGTCAAGATTGCAAGGCAGAGTTGTACCTGTAGAGGTCAGCACCTGTCTAATCTTTATGTAATGGAACATGAACCTAATGTGGACAGACCTTCATCACTCAGCCCCTTCAGAACCTAAAAACACTATTTTCACAGGGAAATATATTGAATCTTTTCTAACCCACAACCATAAATATGCCAAACAAGTATATTTATACAAGAGAAGGAGACAAGTACTGAGGATTAGGAACTCATGACCATACATACAGCACACACACAAATGCATAACCGTCTCAGCTAAATACGTTCATTTTTGTTGAGTTCACGGGTATTCCAGAGAGATCGATGATTCCAGTTTTAGAAGCATTCGTAGATGATGGGGGGGGGGCAGCAGCAATTAACAGATCCATCCAACAAATCCACCGAAGCTATAAAACTCACATTTCCACCATTATAATTCTCAGTACAGCGAATGATGTTGCAACATATTACACATGTATTAATCTTGGTTCTTTTAAAGACAAGGAATGAAAAGCATGTGATCACGCAGCATACGACTTTGTATCCTCACAGGTGAGAAGGTCAGAAATGATCCGCTGAGCGCAGGATTTTTGGGTTTCGTTTTGTTTTTTGTTGTTGTTGTTTTTGCAGCTCTGTGCCAAAACAATGATATTTATGTGTCAGTTCTTGTTAGTGTCCATGTGATACTGGTGCCATATTTCAACATGGTGATTCAAAGGTTTGACAATTTCAAGGGCAGAACTCATCAAAAGTGAAAAGCCCTTCGGCAACTGGCATTTCTCTGTGTAACATTCCTGATTAGTCATTAGAATGAGTCATTCGGCAATTTGAGGCACTGTTGTGTGTATGTATATATATAAATATATAAATATATATATATATACTCCATTCTAGATATCTGGATAATATATCTCCCCTATACTTCTCAAACTCTTCATTCTTCTCTGTATGTAGAGCAGTAGTAGCAGTGCTTCATCTCACAAATTTTAATTAGCTGAAATCCCTCAATGTCAAAACATGCCAAAAATGGATTAATATCTAAATTTGTAAATGTTCAATGCCTCAGGTAAAGCCTATAACATAAAAATAATTACTACTCTTTGCGATATAATTTGCAAATTAATTGCAACAAAAAGTGTCACATTTTAATGGCTGGATGCCAAAATAGTATATTTTTCAGAAGTAGTAGGCCTAAATGAACATTGCATCAGTTAATCTACTCTGAGTAAATAGGAACATCCCTCGCAGTCACATACGCAAATAGCCCATTTGACATGTGTGCTTATTTGGAAATGTCAGAGAGCAGGCTTGCCTCTGCTGCAGCCCTGCTGGAGCACTTTTGGCTTCGTCGTCTTGTTCAAAGGGACATCATAGTGGGGCCGTGTAATGTGAATGTATCAGCCGCCTCTGTTCCCAGATTAGTACACCTACAGGTCGCTGCTACCACACAAGAAGACAGCAACCTCTGCGGTGTCACGTGGCATCTGGCAGAGCTGCCTAAGGAGATATTTCAACATTTTTCTGCAACGAGAACAAAAACCGAACAAAACAAAATAGAATTACAAAAAAACACCTAAAAACAAAACAACCTTAAAAATACCACATTACAGTGGTATGCCCCTACACAGTGTACCTGTCACAATATTCTTCTCTGTTCCCGGCGCATGTCCATGCCAAATTTGAATCAACACCACCAGGGCGTTCCTGAGATATCATGTTAATGAGAATGGAACCAATGTGGCTTACATGTGATGTGACAGCGAACTTTGAACCCTGGAAATCATCCCTGAGTCCCCAGTGGATGTTTATGCTAAATCTGAAGACTTTCCCTCAAGGCATACCGATGATATTAGATAGACAGCTGCATGGTGACTGACACAAAAGATGGTCCATTTTAAGAAATTCCTATTTAACTCAGTGTGTGGGCTAGTTGAACTCAAGGCTGTGGTGATGTTGAGACCAGCTGGAGGAGCTGAATTGTAGAGGCAGAGACACGCTGTGAAACAAACATGAGAGATGCGACTAGTTAGGGCGGATAAATAGACCCAGATCATTCAGTGTGTACGGTTTGGTTTGGAGGCTGTCGGTTGAGAGGGGTGCTGAAGGTTGGCAGGCTGGCTGAGTAGGTGGACAGGTACTGGGTGGAGGCTGAGGAAGAGCTAGACAGAGCCAGTGGAGAAGGACTAATTCCACCTCCACAAGTCCTCCAACAGTTGATTGCCTGGGTGGGCAGGTGTCGGAGGCAATCCTCCCTGCCCTCTCTTTGCTCTGGCATTAGGTGACTGCTCAGTGGAGAGCAACTGGCAAACAACCACCTCTCAGCTGGATAACACACTGCAGTCTCTCCTGTGAGCAAGAAAAAAACAGAGGACAAACACAACACTCTGGTTGTTCATCCTTTTTCCCTGGACGGTGTAACAAAGAAAAACATTGTGTGCCTTTCTGAGAAAAAGAAAAAAAGATTTCTTCTCAATTCTTAAACGTCCCCTACCACACTTTTGCTTTCCTAAACTTTCCCTCATCATCATTCAGTTATCATTCAGTCTTATCCCCCCCCCCCACACACTTGATAAGGAATTGAGTGCCCATTGGTTTTTGTTGGCTTTGTTCCTGCCTCAATTACATGATGAATCAGAATCATTGTTGTGTGCAAGAGAGTGTTGTGTTGCAGGTGCTTTGAATGACTATGCGGTGTTGTGAAAGATACGGTCTACTGCCCTGGGCTGGCTCAATTGCTCTGACCCCAGGAATGATGTAAGGGTTTTATTCTCTTCTTCAGACGAAGTATTAGGATGATGTTAACATACGCTGAACCTGTTTCAGCTGTCAACCTGCAGCCTTCCTCAGAAACGCCATCTGACCCCTCGATGGACGTGTCATCGGCTATTTTCCAGAGGTGTGACCTTCCCAGCAAATGTTGTCAGATCTGCTGGGAAGGCCACACATCAGCATCGCGTCGGGCGACGTTTCTGAGGAAGGCTGCAGGTTGCCAGCCGAAACATGTTTAAGGTACGTTAACATCGTCCAACTCCTTTTTCCGAAGGAAAGAAAACAAATCCTTATATCTTAAGATGAGAAGACAAAATGAAAATCTTTGAGCTATGACCCAGAAATCACAATTACCATGAAAACACAAGTATTTTACACTAAAATACTTGATACATATTGACGCCAGCAACCAGCCAACATGATCAGATAACACAGTCAGCTAACAAACTAAACACTTAGATTTCACAATTACTGAATTTGGTGCGTATTTACGGGCCGCTTTTTTACACACGCGATGCAGTCTTTCAGTGAAATTTATGGCAGGTGTTAATACACAATTTGCAGTTGTCTGTCTCTATGTGTTGGTCCTGTGATGGACTGGTGACCTGTCCAGGGTGAACCCCTCCTCTCGCCCGAAGGCTGCTGGGATAGACTCCACCCACCGCGACCCTTAACAGGATAAGAGGAAGAAAATGGATGGGGTGGATGGATGGATGGATGGACATCGTTGGTGATATACAACAGCTATTTCCTTTCTTAAGTTTGAACTAAACATGTCAAATGTTCTCAGGAAAATAGCAAAACTGAGCTACACTGTTTGACAGAAGCTCAAAATCCAAGGCCTTCCATATTACATGAAATGACATATAGAGGATTTTCTACTTGATGAGCTTATAATTCAACTCCTTCATAACATTCCAGACTACTCACTCTTTTTTTTTTTTTTTTTTAGAATTTACAGGCTTAATGCTAAATATAAGAGATGGTGTACAACTCGTAAATCTGGTACATCAAGCGTACATCTAAATGTCACAATTTGAGAGACTGAAAACATCTCTGGTTCCTTCTTTCTCGGTGTGTGTGTGTGTGTGTGTGTGTGTGTGTGTCTCTCTCTCTCACACACACACACACACACACACACACATACACACACACACACACACACACATTTTGGTGTAGGAACAAGCTGCAACCAGCCAAAATCAAATGGTGGTTATCAGGATGAAGCGAGCTGATAATAGCTTCACCTTCTCTGATGACCTAATGGAGGAAATCAAAAGTCGGGGGCTGAAACAGACGACTGAATCAATATAAAGCACTTATTCTGATTGGGCTCAGTGTTAAAGCTGCTAAGGTGTTAGCTCAATTTAATTCCTGCCACTCTGTTGCCTCCTTTTCACAGAAGGTGTGATTCCTGCTAAACACATGCGTCTGCGCATATATGCTCATAAAAGAGAAATTAAAAGTTAGTGAAACATGCATTATCATGCGGTTCGGAAGCATCCATCTTCTTATGCATCACACTAGTGAACACTCACTAAGTCTAAAAGCCTATTTAACAAGTCCCCCCCCAAAAAAAATAGAAAAAGCCACAGTGCTCAATCATCTGTCGTCCCACAATTACCACAAAATTCACTTGATCTCTAAATTTAAAGGGACAACAAGGAAACTCTGTGATTTTCCTTGTAATGTTGCTCCCTCCCTGTTAGCTACACGTCTGCAGCCCGCGCTAGTGGAGGTTTCCAGCAAAAGCAGGAAGATCGGTGTGATGCAGCTTTTGTAAATTTCACCCCAAAACTGTATGAGGGAAGCCAGCCCATTACGATGTAAGAGGCTTGCAACTTATATCTATGTTTTTGTTTGACTCTTTTGTCGCGGTTGTATTATGTATTCAATATCAGTCTCGCGATAGGCGTCCCGGTTTTATTCTCTTTTCAATATTCTCCTTTTAACACCTTCTTCTCTCTTTGTTGTAAAGCCCTTTGAGCTGCAATTTTACTGTAAAAGGGGCTACAATGCACAAAGAAAGTTTATTATCATGAATATCATTTGGCACTTCAAGGAAGTGAGGTTTTCGTTTTTAGTGTTTGATGCGAGCTATCTGTTGAGCCAGGCAGACTTCAATGAATGAATGAATTAGTTGTAAACAAGTAACACTTTTCCATTCATCTTTATGTATATTTTATTTTGATTTTTTTTTTTTTTCACCAGGAGCCCTTTCAATGTGCACATTTATAATGCAACACCGTCTGCTGTCCAGTAGCGTCAATGAGCATTTTTAATTGATCGGGGTCAATTTTTCCTATCATGTTATTTAATAAGACAGTAATTCAATAATACTTGAGGAAGGTAATTGAATCCCCCCCCCCCCCCCCCCCACCAAAATAATAA
>NC_141334.1:16640000-16645278 GCF_037954235.1 Aulostomus chinensis | reverse complement strand
GCTGAACCTGTTTCAGCTGTCAACCTGCCAGCCTTCCTCAGAAACGCCATCTGACCCCTCGATGACGTGTCATCGGCTATTTTCCAGAGGTGTGACCTTCCCAGCAAATGTGTCAGATCTGCTGGGAAGGCCACACATCAGCATCGCGTCGGGCGACGTTTCTGAGGAAGGCTGCAGGTTGCCCAGCCGAAACATGTTTAAGGTACGTTAACATCGTCCAACTCCTTTTCCGAAGGAAAGAAAACAAATCCTTATATCTTAAGATGAGAAGACAAAATGAAAATCTTTGAGCTATGACCCAGAAATCACAATTACCATGAAAACACAAGTATTTTACACTAAAATACTTGATACATATTGACGCCAGCAACCAGCCAACATGATCAGATAACACAGTCAGCTAACAAACTAAACACTTAGATTTCACAATTACTGAATTTGGTGCGTATTTACGGGCCGCTTTTTTACACACGCGATGCAGTCTTTCAGTGAAATTTATGGCAGGTGTTAATACACAATTTGCAGTTGTCTGTCTCTATGTGTTGGTCCTGTGATGGACTGGTGACCTGTCCAGGGTGAACCCCTCCTCTCGCCCGAAGGCTGCTGGGATAGGCTCCACCCCACCGCGACCCTTAACAGGATAAGAGGAAGAAAATGGATGGGTGGATGGATGGATGGATGGACATCATTGGTGATATACAACAGCTATTTCCTTTCTTAAGTTTGAACTAAACATGTCAAATGTTCTCAGGAAAATAGCAAAAACTGAGCTACACTGGTTTGACAGAAGCTCAAAATCCAAGGCCTTCCATATTACATGAAATGACATATAGAGGATTTTCTACTTGATGAGCTTATAATTCAACTCCTTCATAACATTCCAGACTACTCACTCTTTTTTTTTTTTTTTAGAATTTACAGGCTTAATGCTAAATATAAGAGATGGTGTACAACTCGTAAATCTGGTACATCAAGCGTACATCTAAATGTCACAATTTGAGAGACTGAAAACATCTCTGGTTCCTTCTTTCTCGGTGTGTTGTGTGTGTGTGTGTGTGTCTCTCTCTCTCTCTCTCTCTCTCTCTCTCTCTCTCTCTCTCTCTCTCTCTCTCACACACACACACACACACCACACACACACACACACACACACACACATTTTGGTGTAGGAACAAGCTGCAACCAGCCAAAATCAAATGGTGGTTATCAGGATGAAGCGAGCTGATAATAGCTTCACCTTCTCTGATGACCTAATGGAGGAAATCAAAAGTCGGGGGCTGAAACAGACGACTGAATCAATATAAAGCACTTATTCTGATTGGGCTCAGTGTTAAAGCTGCTAAGGTGGTTAGCTCAATTTAATTCCCTGCCACTCTGTTGCCTCCTTTTCACAGAAGGTGTGATTCCTGCTAAACACATGCGTCTGCGCATATATGCTCATAAAGAGAAATTAAAAGTTAGTGAAACATGCATTATCATGCGGTTCGGAAGCATCCATCTTCTTATGCATCACACTAGTGAACACTCACTAAGTCTAAAGCCTATTTAACAAGTCCCCCAAAAAAAAATAGAAAATGCCACAGTGCTCAATCATCTGTCATCCCACAATTACCACAAAATCACTTGATCTCTAAATTTAAAGGGACAACAAGGAAACTCTGTGATTTTCCTTGTAATGTTGCTCCCTCCTGTTAGCTACACGTCTGCAGCCGCGCTAGTGGAGGTTTCCAGCAAAAGCAGGAAGATCGGTGTGATGCAGCTTTTGTAAATTTCACCCCAAAACTGTATGAGGGAAGCCAGCCATTACGATGTAAGAGGCTTGCAACTTATATCTATGTTTTTGTTTGACTCTTTTGTCGCGGTTGTATTATGTATTCAATATCAGTCTCGCGATAGGCGTCCCGGTTTTATTCTCTTTTCAATATTCTCCTTTTAACACCTTCTTCTCTCTTTGTTGTAAAGCCCTTTGAGCTGCAATTTTACTGTAAAAGGGGCTACAATGCACAAAGAAAGTTTATTATCATGAATATCATTTGGCACTTCAAGGAAGTGAGGTTTTCGTTTTTAGTGTTTGATGCGAGCTATCTGTTGAGCCAGGCAGACTTCAATGAATGAATGAATTAGTTGTAAACAAGCAACACTTTTCCATTCTCTTTACGTATATTTTATTTTGATTTTTTTTTTTCACCAGGAGCCCTTTCAATGTGCACATTATAATGCAACACCGTCTGCTGTCCAGTAGCGTCAATGAGCATTTTTTAATTGATCGGGGTCAATTTTTCCTATCATGTTATTTAATAAGACAGTAATTCAATAATACTTGAGGAAGGTAATTGAATTCCCCCCCCCCCCCCCCCCCCCCCCCCCCCCACCGAAAAATAAGCTTCCATCCCATTTATAATCGAATTAGCTTTGACGAAAAAATCAGGAACTCCTCTCGGTGGTGATTCATCAAAAACAGTATTAGGGCTGTTGTGTTCTTATGAATTGGTGAGCGAGTGTATTTCCTGCCTTACTGGGAGCTACTGCCATATGCCGGGGGAGAAGCTTGGGGGGGGGGGGGGGGCACCCTTGTCTGTGAGGGACTTATCGGCTTTTCTACTTCCAAATTTACTTAAGTACCTGATAGAAAAAACGGCACTGAGAGTGGCTGCTACCTATGTGCTGATGATATGTCTTAGTAACACAAGCTACGTTTATCCGTATCGTTTTAATAGAGCCTTTCCGTGCCAACTTATCTGATGACATCACTGAGTAATATAATTCCCTCCCTTGTTTTCCCCGACCAGAAGAATTGAAATCTGATATGATGCAATGCACCGTAATAACGCCATTGAAAAATAAAATAATGACACAAATTTGAAAAAAGAGATTTAAGCGCTACGATGCTTTGTTGTGTGAAACTAGGTTTGTCCTTTCCCTTAAAGCTATTTGTTTTCCCATCATTTTGTAATTTCAGTGGTTGAAGTTCACGGGCTTCCTCTGTTTAAGGTCATATCAAACTGACTGCACCATCTAAACTTTTACCATAATCCCAAAAGGAGAGGAATTTAATCCAAAAAAAAAGACAAAAAAGAAAAACATATTTGGCGCTTGACAAACCTTAAGGTTAAATGAAAATAGATTTAGGCTCTTATTTATCTCATCGTTCACCAAATAACTTGCTTAGCTCTATTTTGGCCTACCCGCCCACTGCTTCCTTAGGCGTTACATTTCTCATTATTTCTTGCATTTTGCCATTTCAGTGTAATTTCTTTCCATCATGTGTAGTGATGTATAACATGTGAGTCCAATTCCTGAGGTGTCAAAGAAAATATAAACCACCATCCTCCAGCATTCAAAATAAAAATACACACAATTTGCTGATTTTCTCCTTTTTTGGCTGATGTGTATCAATGAGCGCTTCTATGAATGAATGCTTTTCCAGGAAGATTTTAAGCACCTATGACTGATAGTGACGTTATTGAGTCTTAAATTTGACTTTGGGATGAGTGAACTCACTAATTGTGTCTGATTTCCGTGGTAAAAATTACTCCCAAGAACCCATTTAGAGCAACAGAAAGGTGATGATTTATATTTTTCTTTGTACCCCTGGAGGAAATAACCTTTTCTACCTGGGATTGAACATTCAGGAAGAGTCTTAAAACGTCTCTAGGATGAATGCTAATTAAATAAAAAGACACCTGATTTTAAATTTGAAACACAGAGAGACGAAGTCGGCACAGTCAGGCATGATTGTTGACAGAAATATAATAAAAGGGTGAGAATGTTTGCGAGTGAGGTAATAGAACTGCATAAAACAAAGAAATGAACGGTTTAATTATGTAATTATGGCTTTTTACATTTTTCATTGTTCCTCGGAGTTCTTTTCTTTCCAGCTGTAGACTGAGTGTACATGACGACAACGAGGGCCATCGTGTTTTCCAGCCGTATCATTACAGGTTTCATTGATAAGATTTAGCACCATCTTGCAGACCTCATGCACTTTCATGTAATTGCACCCCCCCCCCCCCCCCCCCCCCCCGTGATATATCTGTATGTGAGCTGACAAGCCTGACCGCACGACATGGATGCTTTTCCCCGACGACGGAGCGAAGAGGGTCATAGACGTATTTCTCAAACGAAACACACCACAGGAGCGGTGGATTTACAGGACACAAATGTTGAGGATGACGAGTGAATGAGTGTTAATTCAACAGCGTGGCCTCACCACGCAGGAGATAGCCAGCTTGCTTTAGATATAATAGTGGAGGTTATTAAGCCTATTAGGTAATTAGCTGATATTGTCTCCCTGTTACTATGAGTACTGCGATGTTCAGTGATACCTACTCTCAATACTTTAATCACTTGGAAATAGCCGAGAGATGAAAGGAAAGCCTTTTATTGTGTTTGATGGATGCAGTGATTGAATTGATTCATTTACTTCTTAAACTGTCAAAGCAGAGGACTCGGTGATGAGGAGAAGCGTTTCAAATATTCAAAGGGGTGAATGTTCTCCTGAAACACCTATTAATCATGGAGATTTTTTGGCCGCGCAGATGAATTGTGGTGTCGGTTTTTCTGTACACGCTGCCACAAAATCATTAGCTACAACAGTCGCTCAAGCCAGAACAGACATGGAGGCTAATCAGCGGCTGTAATGGACGCACTTCATTATTGTCAGGCTTTTTTTTTTTTTTTTTTTTGCAGAAGGACTTCTCTGAATTACAGGCGGTTTTGATCACATGAGCGGAGAACGAGATGTGTCTATACTCATTATGATACTTCAAGACTTGTGGCTAAAGAATACAGAGGATTTTCAACATTTAATGCCACAGTATTTTTAAATGTCGTCCTATTCTTATACTTACTGAAGCGAAGTGAGTTGCCTTTAATTAAGGCAACTTTATAGGCACCGTTCCCAGGCGAGCGTATGTACGAGTACCTGTGTTAGATGTTTCATCTTTATTAGCCAGAGCATGGTAAGCCTAGCTCTTCATACACTAATCCCCAGCTAAAGAAACAGCTTTCTAGGAATTAACATCAAAAGTAAAGCTTTGCATGCCGGCGGGGGAGCTTTCAACTGAGCCTGCCTCAACTATCTCCTAAGTATTTTCAGAGCCTTAGGGATGAAGTGGAAGTTAAGTTTAACTTGCTCTGTGTTCTTCAGCAAGTCTTTGACCTTGTTCTCAGGTCTCTTAATAATCCCTGATATGTTTGAATCTGAACAACGTTTGAGGCGTTTCACCGGGGCACTGCCAGTGGGTGAGTGTGTGTGTGTGTGTGTGTGTGTGCGGGG
>NC_141334.1:15635000-15960000 GCF_037954235.1 Aulostomus chinensis | reverse complement strand
AACAAAACATTTGATAATCTGATAAGATATTTCTTTCCTCTGTTGCATTTCTTTTCTTGTGTTTAGTGTTTTCTGTAGAATTTTATTCTGATTACTCAATGTTGTCTTAAACTGCATATTTTATTTTGTTCAATTGCATTTCTCACTCGTGACACACACACGCGCGCGCGCACACATACACACACGCACGCGCGCGCGCACACTCACACACACACACACACAGGTCGTTTTTAACATCAGGGAAGAGTTTTGCTGCCCTGCCTCACAGTAGAGGACCAATGCATTTTATTTTTATTCTATCAATGTGCATTCTATTTTCTAATGCAATTCTGTTCATCATTCATTAATAAGTGGGCAAAAGGTGAATCAAGGAGTAGATGGCGTTATTTTTTGACTCCGTTTAAAGTGAAAATATGTTTATTTAATGTCAGTCTGCAGCTTTTTCCTTAAAATGAATCACACGATGGACTCATATGAAATGAATCTGGATCAATCATCACCTGCGGGCCTCCAGATATGTGTGGGGGTGACAGCGACTAGACTAAAAGTCACTCCTGAGAAACATAAAAACACCGGAGGTTTGCCTGTCCTGGCAAGTGTTTAGCGCAAGCTGGCCAGCGGCAGGTGATTGCAGGGGCAGGTGGGTGTTTCTGTTTTGACAGCTAGTCGGCGTACTCTTCTGGTGCTGTTGAGTCCAGGATACTGGGCCCGCTTTGAATGAATGTTGTGTTTACAAGCCAGAATGAACCACGCTACAGATTCTGCCTTTAAATAAAATGAGTTTAAGGTGCCGTCAGTCATCAGTAGCGTGTGTCGTGAATGGATGTGTGTACCTGAGTAAAGCTGAAACCAAAATACCCACTCAACCAAACTAAGGAACCAAAGGAGGAGAGAGAGAGAGAGTGGAGCGTGGGAAGCCTGTGGAACCGTCACCGCCATGAAAATAAGCCAGAAGCACCGTGTGATTATATCTTGAGTGTGGAATACATTAAGTTAATTCTTCCAGCTGTTGAAATAGCGTTTATGATTTAACAATTATGCAAGTAATTGTTCAAGTAGATGGAAATGAGTTTTTGTTTTTTTTTTGTCAGGAACGTGAAATAAAGCTCATGACCTCTCCTCATCCTGACACAAACAAGATATGATTATACAGTACCGAATGAAGTTCAAATTCAACAATCGGGAATTAAATACCCGTCTCTCAGTGCTTTTGCAACTGCTCTTATTATTACTCCTGCAGGTCTGGTTTCCTCAGCTCTATGAGCTGTGATGATGGACTCCTGAGCGGGGACAGAGGTGAACCTGGTCCATTTATTTTGTAATCAGCTAACATCCATGTCTCGCTGTCCCATCACCTTCTGATTGTATCAGTGCTTGTACTTTCAACTGCACTCACGTTCCTACGATTCCATTTTTAAGCTCAGTACGAGGGGATAGAAGGACTACCTCAGGTTGCCTCCACAGCCAGTTAGTTCATGAAATTGGAAGTTCTGCTAAATGTTCAATGAATGAGAAAATAGCAGACCGTATGCTGTTTTTTTTTCCCCCTCCTCCTACTTATCTGAAATAGCGACCTCTCTTTTCCTGGCCTATTAACCTGTTCTGATGGGGGAGTCCCAGGGTGTTCCCAGGCCTGGCATGGAGATATAATCCCTCCAACTGGTCGTCGGTCTGCCCCGTGTCCTTCCCCGCAGCTTGGAACACCTCCCTAGGGGTCTCCTGACCAGATACCTGAACTACCTTTAACAGGGGGTCTTTCTATGTAAAGAATGACTGAGCTTCTCACCTTATCCCCAAGGGAAGGACGAGCCAGAAGAGGTCGCTTGTATCTCTCTTTTGATCACGACCTATCTTTCATGACCAGACAGTCAGACAGACCGTTAGATCCAGAGCTTCGTCTCCTTCCTCTCGCCGTCATTTGAAAAGCGAGTGCAATGCAACGCTGCTCCCGCTCCACTGGTTCTCCAGACATTGTCATCTCATCGTCCCCTCACTTGAGGACCGGATCCCGAGACAAGACTCCGCCTAATGAACAGTTCAACATGATGCAGCTTTTCAAACATAATATTTGTCAACTCATTAGAAAAGACTGGTTCTGGCTAGCATCACATGAGCAACAAGTACCTACTCATTACAGCTGATAGGCGCGCCAGGTAAGACAGTCAGCTCACTCCTGAGTTTGCAGGGCTCCATTGTGTCTGCAGGGCCTGTAGCTGCTTATTATAGCCTGAGTCCTGGATACACAACATAAACAAACCAGGAGGACAGAACAACTGAAGCAGCAAATGTCAGAAAACAAAGCCTCCCTTTGCACCTAAACTAGGCCTCACAGTGGGAGCATTATACATTTTTCATGATGAATTACTTCATAAATGCACTCTTAGCAGGTGCATTTTTAGATTTCAAATGGAGCAATGGCGAGCGCAGCACCTCAGTATTAAGGGCAGCCTGTGCTGACGGACCAGGGTCCTTCCTGTCACTGTTGCCAAGGGAGCTGCAGTGGGCATACATGAATAATCTGGAGGAGCTGCAAGCAAGCAGGAGGACTTTATCCTCCAGCAGTGCCAGCAGCAGCTGTGGGCAGAGTTGGGAGGTGAGGCTAATGCCACACTGTACTGGGGCAGTGGAGCGAAAGATGCAGCCATCCCTCCATCATTAAATTAGAGGAAGCAAACTTCAGCTTTGACACCTGCTGTCTTTTTTCTTTTTTTTTTTTACTGCTCAAATGAATGATGTGATAAAAACAAAAAAATATTCCAACTATTTTAAACGCTTGTGTTGCATTGAATATTTTAATTCTTGGCAAGCCAATAAAGTCTGTCTGGCTTCAAAGCAGCTGCAAGATAGAGATGAAATTATACATTTTCTTTTTTTTATGATGGAAGATGCATTTTATGCAACTAAAAAGATTTAGGGAGAGGTATGGGGAAAAGTTGGTGTTTATTTTGAGTTAAAAAATATTTAAAAAACTCACAGTTGCTGCCACTATGTTGCAGATCCCCAGGGGGAGAATTGAATGACCTGCCAAATCTAATTTCTCAGGGTGTATTTACCAGAGTAGCAACAATATAGTGTGTGTATGTGTGTGTGTGTGTGTGTGTGTGTGGGGGGGGGGGGGGGGGTTGTCTGACAATTCTCTTGTGGAAGTTCAGTGACCCATTATTTAGCGGTATGAGTTGCACTATAAAGCAAAGTAGAACAAGTCGATATCCTGCTGGATAGCATACTGAGTGATGATATATTTGACCGCACTGTCTTATTACTGGTCTGTAAATGATAGAAGATCAGGACTTTCAAAGGTGTCGAAGTTATTATTTCATAAAACTTTATATTCTGATCAATAAAAAAAAAAAGAAAATCAGCCCAGCAGAAACAGAAACTCTACAGCCAAAGTGAATCCCAGTGTCCTCCATGTGCAGGTACAAACTTAGCAGTAGCAGCCTTTATTCACTGGACAACCACGACCATCACTCAGAGGCTGCCACCAAGTGTCATGGATCATGTTTACTCCCGGCTGGGACTCAAAGGACTCCGGGGACATGTCAGGACGCACAAGAAGCGGAGGTCACTTGACCAAACACAGCCCACAAAGGCCTGTGGGAAGAAAGCTGGAGCCATATATCATCTCAGAGGCCATCCATCACACAGATCGCTCGATTTGGAGGCGGACGAGAGTTGCCACAGCAACAAAACTCTGGACGGTGAGACGCTGACAGAGCTTCCCTCATACACTCTTGCACTCTAGTTTTGGGTTCTGGACTCCTGGTGAGCAGGTTAGCACCTAACATGGCAGCCAACAGTACGCGTGTGAATGGAGGTTTGGAAAAGGCACGATAATGAGGCCCATTTACTACATATAGAAGTTACTATACATCTCCTGCACACGTCAGCGGTGTCAGGACGTTTATTGTCATTGTCACACATGTTTCAGTGATTGGTTATTGAGCATCGTATCACTGAATGAGAAGCGGTCAGAGAAGGAAAGACAGTGGTGAAATGGCGGAGAGGTCATGCTTTCAGTGGTCTGTCAGCAGTTTACAGAAAAACTAGGGGGCCGATTCTCATCAAACTTGGTGGCGGGACGTAAAATAGATCATGGAAGAAGTCATTATGTTTTGGAGGAAATGAAATGATTTTTGTAATTACTAAGTTTCTCCTCCTGGGGAGTCAGCTTCACTGAAGAACAGGAAATAGTAATTGGACTCCACAGATTTAGATCTTTTCTCATTTGACGCTTTGAGTGCTTTCTAGTTACATATTCCTGGCATTGGCTAGTTAAACTTTGTAATTAATGAGCGAAATACATTTACATTCTAAAATAGTTAGAAATGTTTTGATCTTGTCTCTTTTTTGGTTGATATCAGATGGATCAAACCATGCCATGATCGCATTTTCTAGCAAAGACTGTTGCATGAAATATATCACGTCGTAGTTATCATAAAAACTGTGATGCAACATAATGTATGACAAGTTTAGTCCTACACAAAAAGCTTCAGCTCCAAGCTACAACAAAGGGATATTTTTATTTTAAGCATCAGTAAACTACTGTTCAGATTCTGTATTTAATTTTGGACTTGTTCTTCATGCTTCTTCTCTATGGAAGCACACACGTTTTGTTTTGTTTTTCCCACCACAAAAAGACTTTTATTTTGCCAAAGCCAGAAACATGCTCTTTCAAAAACAGACCTTTTTTGTCGATCGTATTGTCAAACAAGGCTGCGGGCATCCAATCCAGCTGATGGCTCCCATTGTAAAATCCTCTCGTTGAGAGTACACTGCTCCACTCTGCTCTATTTTCTAGTAATTTTAGGTCTTTTCATTCAACCACGTTTGATGTGAATGCATTTTTACAGAAGTTTACTGTTTATACCAACTGTATCTACCGTGAACATGATGACAGCGACAAATCGACGACGAGGAGCCACAAAAGTGATGACGGACGAGAGGATATACTTCCCCACCCACCCACCCACGCACACACACACCCACGCACACACCCACACACCCACGCGCACACTCTGAAAAGTTATATTTTAAAGGTAGTTTGTGTGCTGTATTGTAGACAGAAGTGGGAAAAGTACAAAGCGGCAGAAAAAATGTTTTTTTTTTTCTTCTTTTCGCTCCCTTTCATTCAAGATTTGGAAACCTTTTGTGTTTGTAAGTTATTGTCCCTTTTATTTCTTTTGTCAATGAATGTAATGAGCTATTGAATAAATAAATGCAAAGTACAATTTGAAATCATGGCGTCCTTATTGCATTTTGATCCGTGTAATGCAGTTAATTCACAGCTCATTTGGAAGAACTGTCTGTGCCTCTTACAGCGTTTCTAATTTAATATTTATGAAAAAACAGAATACATAGTAAATAACACTGAACGTGTTTTTCCCGACCAATTTGTAGTAATTTAGCATTGGTGGCAGAAGACAAGTCAACACACTCCCAACCCAGAGTGTAATGACTGAGCAGAATGTGTATAATACAGGAAGCTCGCTAATGATGACTCAGACCCCTGTGCAGTCAGATTTGGATGGAGGCATGCTTGCCTACACTTGGAAGCTGAGAGATTGTAAATGTCAGAGGCTTGTCACTCAGACTCAGTCCCACATGGGTAGTGAGACGGAGACCGCTAAAAGGGAAGAGCGAATGACAGGACCAACATTAGTACCCTGCCTGCCTCTCTCAGTGTCCGACTGTCAATCTCCGGATATGTTTGAGGCACTGCTTTACCACTTTATGCATTTTTTAACATTTCTATTCAGAGTCTGATTATCTCTATTCAATACCTCACTGCTGGGTGTTGATTGGTTCTCCTCCTTGAATAACTGTTTAAGGTCTCCTAAATTGCCTGCAGCTTCAAATTGCTTTTTCCCCAATTTCTGCAGGGTTAAGTTGAAATGGAAAAGAAATGATGTCTTGGATTCAGGGATCGGATGTGTGCGAAAACGTCTTTCTACCAATCACTACTGAAATGAAAAGTTAAACCTTTGAAAAACATCATCATAAATTTCGCTCAAGTCCTAGCTCGGCTTTGGTCAAGTATATTAAAAGAAGGTTGATGACTCTTTCCGCTGTTTCGTGCGATATTTGCTCTTCTTTTTTCAGTCCGGTTGATATTTATCATAAGAAGTGTTTACTGACTTAAAAACAAGTTGTCACATTTGATTTTGCTGCACATCTGAAAGCGTGAAACAGGCAGATTCTGAGCACGAACGTTTGCTTTATTAACATAACAATACAAATTAAGATTTTCCCTCCTGACAACAGCGGTTTGCACATGTATACGACGGCCACGAGGAGCTGCTGAGTTCACTACGGCCGTGTACAGTTATTTGTATGCCAACGGCACAACCACAAAATCTAGAGCCAAATGGCCTCAAGGCGTTTTGTATTAGTTTAAATAAAACCCACTTAAAAGATGAATATGTTCCTCTGGACGTTGTTGAAATGCAATAACCAGAAGTTTGAATACAGACACTCCAAACACACCGTTGCCTTCCTTCTGCTCAGAGACATATCTTTATACATTGCAGTTAAATGCATAGTTAATTCCTACTATCTATCAGTTTATTGCTTTGCTGCTTGAGAGTTTTGGTGGTAAAGACCACCAAGCTGTCAAGGGCTGGCACCAAGTTGAGAACATTTTATCTCTCAGTGCAATGACTCGTGCAGTGGCAGAACTGAAGAATGTATTAGATGTGTGGTAAAGCCACCGTGATGTTACATTCCACACTTCTTTTTTTTTTTTTACACCTCCATCATTTTATTTATGATTTAAGACATCTAAGGGATGAATTAAAATTAAGTTTCATCAAATAAAAGATATTCTTGCAGCATATGCCAAGAGAATAAATACTACTTGAGATTTCTCTGGGAGAAGGAACAGGCTCTCGTGTAGAATATGGAGGATGATTAAGTGGAACTGGGAAGTTTGGCAACACTTTTCAGGAAACAACACGGCCGTCTGGCTGGAAGTGGGATCTTGAGATTCAAGGATCATTAGAAATGGCCCTTAGAACATGAATATAGCTGGAGACAAGGTGGGTAATAGCGCAATAACTGGAGAGCAACTCGGCCAGTGTAAAAAAACCTGCTTCAAATGGGACTTCAGTTGTTGGCAAAATACCTAATGACCATAATACTCACACCCCTTCTGTTAAAACACACACACACACACACACACACACACACACACACACACACACACACACACACACACACACGCATGTTAGACAGCTGTGACAACCATCTCCAGAGAGCTATTTAGTCATCTGTCACTCCACTGATCAGAGTAAGAGGGAGGCGAACTACAGTAGTTTCTTACACAAGTTAGATCCACCATGACACTCGCACATGTCAGCCCTCCCATCTGTTTGAGCTACAGAAACCCCTGATTAATACGCTCAATAAAGCTAAATTTCCACCGTGCAGGTGAGCTAATGGGGAAGCTCTGTCATGGGCCATTGAGGTCTGAAAATGAAGTTCTTCAGGTTTTGGAGAACAGAAAAGTCTTGTTCAGATTTTGAATCTGCATTAATCCCAGAGTAGCTAAAAGTGAGCGATCCCAAAACACGTAAGCCTACTATCACCACTAACGATCAATGATATTCTTAAAGCACGTCCATTTTACCTTCTTAGCGCACTGAAGACGTAGCTCCAAATTTTCATAAATGTTATACACGATGCCACGCAAGAGTAGATCTCCAAACTCCATTATGTTGTATTTTAATACGCAATGGAAGGAAAGTAATGCTGAAAACTTCATCCACTTGATGCATGATTTTTTTGAACTCCGGTCTGTCTTGAAGCTGGAAAATTGCTCTCTATATTTGTGGAAGTATCAAGATTGAAGCATGCTCCCGATTTCTGTTAGACCTGAGAGATATTAGAAAGCAAGTATTTTCCAATTCATCTAATTTGCATGGTTTTTGTTGTGAAAAACATTCTCATTCAGTGAGGCGACAGGCTAAGGCAACGCCGTAGCACCACTGGGTTCAAACCTGAAAGTAGGAAGTATAACCCTGTTCCCTTGAGATCTATTGTATATCTCTGATACCATTAAATTCTTTTCAAGCCTGGGTGATAAACAGTCACAAGAGGTGATGTAGGAGCAACATCCATCAGGCTTTGCTTCACATCTGAAAGATTAAATTGAGAGCTGAGAAAAAAAGTACCAAATTAGTGCGTCTGAACAAATTTGCCCATAAGCACATTTCCTGAATGAGGCCCATCAAACATTGGCCTTCCTGTATGTCGATGCATCTCTTTTTTCTTTTTTTTTTTTAAATTGAAAAAGGTTTCTGACTTCGTAGAACGAGAAATAAAACAGCGAGAGAAGGTGAAACACAACAAAAATGAAAGGACATTTCAGCTGAAGAAAGTACTCGAGGCATTTGTGAAACAAGTTCCCACTCACTGGGGGAAGTTGGGTGGAAGAAGCATTTACGCCCTTTTTCAGATTCCTCCGTCTTGGCTTACTTGAGAGTACATCTTGAGTCTTCTTTTTTGGTAAATGCACATGCCTGCACACACACACATACACACACGCACACGCACGCACACAAGAACACAGAAGTGACAGGAGCATCAACTCTCCTTTGGCAGGGACACTAAGCAGCAGTCAGTTCTGAGCACAGCAGGAAGCTTTAGCCACACGCGTACTGGAGAGAGACAAATCCAACACTAAAATTGGTGATAGACACTCAAACATTTCCTCTTCCTACTCCAAGGATTTTAGCAATTTGTTTTCAAGGTTTACAATATTCTTAGATTTAAGGAGCTGCATTAAAACAAAATAAATCAAAGATCTCCCTTTTGCTGGTCGTGCTAAAACTGGTTTACTTTTATAATAGGTCCCACTCAGGTGGGGAAAAAATGCTTTCATTGTTTCAAAGGCCCAGCGAAGACCTATGCAAAATGTAAACACTGTTCGAGCCTACCTTTGAGCCCTGTTACAAGAGCTCACTACTGTGCAGTGTTCATTAGAGTGGAAATGATATGTGCAAACAAAGAGAGGCACCCAAGCAGCACACTCCACTGTCTTCTCATCTTAGAATTGCAAATGAATGCAGCCTCCTCACCTGGTCCCTGCAGGCTGTGTCCCAGTGCCTCCAATCAGTGCTTTATTGACAGCAGACATCCAGCAAAAAAGAAGAGAAAAAAGTGAGCCCTAATATTTGAGGATGATGCCCGATAGACACTGTAAACCCACATGTTTTCCCGCCTAGCAGGGTGGCCTCCAACCAAGGTCAGCATGTGTAGATGCTTGTCAAATAGAGCTGTTTTGCAAAAAACAAAAAAACAAAAAACTGGCACAAAGTTATATTTAAAAGTCAGTTTGGCTGTCCGCCATCTCCTTTGTAATTCTAAAAGGCGAATATTTGTCCATACTGGAACAAGGTCTTATTGGAGGAGACAAGTGGTTTATATTTTAGTCAAGAATTTCATGCAAATTCCAAATGAGATGTAAGACATGTGAGAATACTTTGAATAAGCCAGATGACCCTCACGTTAAAGGAACATCAACAAGAAGGAGCCAATTTTGGGGGGGAGAATATGCTCCTTAGAGCCAGGCAAGAAAAAACAAGCTCTTCTCTCCTGTGCGCATGCAGAACAGGAAGCTGAGAACCAAAGAGGGCCGGCTGACTGCCAGTTAGCTTAGCGCAATAAACGGTAGTGGATGGGAAGAGTTTCTAGGTGTTTATTCTAGCCTATTTATCTAATTACATAATTTCTTGACAAATGTAATGCAAGAGTCTGGTTACAGATAGCCAAAGAACTTTTTGGGGAAAAATGTACTTGGTGACCTTTGATGAAGCTATGCTACGCAGCCCATTCACTACCAATCACTGAGCTAAGCTAACTAGCACTCAGCTGGTCTCTGTGGCTCCCTAATACATACACAGAAGAGAGAAGGCTATCTATCCTCTTGTCTGACTCTGAGGAGAACAGCAAATAAGTGTATTTCCCTAAAAGTCGTTATGTTTCCTTAAAACTTATCGCATTCTACATTTTTGTTGCACTGTCATGGAAGGGCAACCTAAGACTTCTGCAGCAAACGTATGTGGCCAAACCACTCTATCTAAATAACAGGGCGGGCTGCTCTGTAAACACAGACTTGCTTGGCTTTGTCGAGCTAATGACTTCCTGCTCCAGTGGTTTGTGAAACAGTGTTAGAGCCGAAATAAGTAAAATCGGGAGCAGAATTTAATCTGTCACTAAATGGAAAGCCTTTAAGCAGAAACATGCAGCCACCCAGAGAGTGCACACAAGTGAAGTGAAATTACAGCAAAAGCTGCCTAGCAGAGTGAAGCACCAGAACAGGTTGTGTATAGGAATGAGGATTACAGATTGGCAGGGTAAATAAGAGAGTTTTAAAGCAAAGAACGCTGAGTGTGAATGTCAACCAAGGTGGTAATCTAAAACCATCAATCTCCTTGAGTCAAGGCAAGCGTCAGCTATGTAGAATAGAGACTGATGTGGGGAGGAAGACTCTGCTTGCTCTGGCTTTTTGATCTTCCTGAATTTGCCCCGAGCTTAGTTTTCAACTGTGTCACTGCGTAGCAGTCATTTTAACACCCCCAGTGTAGAACAGTACTGCGAGCAACATTCAGTCTGAATCATTAATTTCAATGAATTGTTTGTTTCCTCTGCTGTCTCGGGGGAAAAGTGGATGGTATGATGAGGCGCTACTGCGGGGTGGTAGCTAAAATTAATCAAACACATCAGTGACTTGTTTTGCTAAAACTCCTTTCCAACCTGCTTTTCTCCGACTGTTTTCTGACAGTCAAAATGAAATAACATCAGGTCAAACTTGGTTCTGTAAATAACCAGCTGAATTTATTTACTAAAAACCATCACTCAGTTACAAATGATGTTCCTTTCAATAATGAAAATAGAGAGGTGTGCAAACTTTCCAGCAGTCGGTGTGAAGCTTGCAACTATGAGACAATACAGCTTACAATATTTCTCTTCATGTAACAAGTATTCTGAAGCACCAACATCAAAGTTTCCAGCTCCACATTAATATTCATGTCTGAAGCAAAGAAAAATAAGACATGAAATGCAGATTAGCCTCCTCCGTGTAGATATGCAAATAGCAAGACACTCGAAGCTTCTCTTTGCACATGAGCCCAGTCCACATGCCTCCGTATTCAGATCTACCTAGACATCATTTAAATAGATATTAAAATTCATAAGACCACAATCATCTAAGGATATCATTATCATTTCATAAGGCCAAATATAGAAATATCCAGCGAAAGTTGAAAATATGTCTGGACAGCAACAAGCTCATAAGTTTGTGTTGTGTTTTGTATGTTTTTTTTTCACTTTAGGCCTGTAACTACATGCACACCTTTAATTTGATTATGTTTGGCAGGAATCTATGAGGTATTACAAATGAAACAAGTGGAGAAACGGAAAAACTCTCCCAAAAAAATTGAGCACACGCTCTTATCCGTATAAAAGTCACTCCTCGTCTTTGACATTCCCAGATATTAAATACACGTTGGCTGAGATTAGCTATTACATCGTAATAGGATTTTAAGGGCCACTCATTTGAGGTCACGTGATCTCCAAATGCTCCAATCCCACTTAAACCATACTCTGTGTTTGTTCCATATTTTGGCACCTAAAAAAAAACGGACCTTGTTGTACTGAAAATGATATTTTAGAGCTTAACTAAACATAGACAAAAATGATCTGCCCAGATCTACGCTGAGCATCTCTAACAAGTCCTAAATTATGCAACTAAGTCATCAGCGTTAAACTAAAGATTTCACTATTCTCAGACTCAGAACAGAATCAGGATTCAACATGTTAATGTATTTTTACTGTATTAGACATCCAGCGTGTGTACATGTAAAACAATAACATATCTCCGCATCTTTATAGGAGGCTCTTTTAAACAAGCAAATGGAGGCAGGAAGAAAAAAATCCATAAAGTACTGTAATTCCATTATCTTAAATGTCATAGTTTTATTTCTACTCTTTTTCTTCCCATGGTTCAATAATAAAAGAAGTAAATAGAGCATGGGAAAAAATTGCAGTAAATCCTAATTCATATATGTATAGAATCACGATGCTAAAGAATTACAAAATAAACCACAGCAGCACCCCAGTATTTTGATGGCATCAAATATGGGAGACAAGCATCCAACCACCAATATTCCCTCTACTATACCACATCTTTATGAAATACCGCTTTACAAATTGCACAGGGGGCTATGATTCAACATATATCTATCTATATATACTTTCCGGTTAGATTTTGCTATTAAATCCATTTTTCTGTCTCAAATATCTAAATAACTAAAGAGGATCACCCTAACAGTATAGTTCTTAAGATAGTAATTCATCCTTCCATTATTTTGCTTCATGTGTGCAATTATGGCCAAACATCTGCCTCTTTTTCCATGTCTGGGAGCTCAACTTCCAACTGGCATCACATGTAAATGTAACCTTATGGCAAATAATTAATTGAAAGGGAGTTAATTCCTCCCACCGAGCTAGTCCACATTAATAGGACAGAGATAAGCGCAGTCTTCATAGTTGGTCAGACTTTCCTGGAGAAGTCCAGGCCGAGCAGGCTTATCTAAATCCTCTTGGCAGAGCTATCTGAACAGACAGCGGAGAGTGCAGACAAATGCTTAAATTTGCCTGAAAAGCAGCTCTTTTAAATAAAGCAGCAGCCAGAACTTTTTCTTTTTTTTTCAGATATCGCTCAACTTCACTGTTCTGTACTGACTTACTTATTCAATATGATGCGTTCAATAAAAGGAAGGAAAAAGTACTCTGAAGCCACAGAAGCTCCGTCACTTCAGGATGAAATCAAATATGACAAAATGCCGTCAGAAAAAGAGTGTTCACGCTGTGCTGTCTCTCTGTCCTTGACTTTGGAAGCAGCTGGCTGGGAAGTGGGAGAAGTGCAGCGTCCCTTCTGTGTACCCGGTGTCACAGAGAACACGAGGTGACCTGAGTTCAGGTTACGATGTGCTCTCCGCCAGCGCGCCTTCACTGTCGCTCTGCCTCAGTGACTGCCGGCTGGAGTCTCTGTCCACTTCATCCTCCTCATCAGATCTGCCAAGATTCTGGTGTCTCCGGTACACAGGAGGGCTAAAGGGGTCAACACACACATGCACACACTTCATTACTAACAAAACCAAAACACAGAGAAAAAAATCCGCTGTGCAAGTATCATGCATGCACACTGCAAACACAAGAAAGACATATATTAATGAATATTTTTCATCTTAGATGAATGAAAAGAGTCTGACTGTGCAGGCTTGCCTGGTTTTGAAAAGAAATCGTGATTATACTGCACTTTCCCTCAACCGACTACACTTAAAAGGTCAATTCAAACAAGGGCTTTAAATGCTTAGATTATGTTGTCATGACAACTCACGGAACACTTAAAGCACTGAGCGGCAATGTAATTCAATGTCAAAGTTTTATTCAGATCTGCTCTTTCAAAAATGCCCAAGCAAACACCTACATCGCTATACTTTTTTAAATGGTGGACTCAGGAGCGCCGTACGCGCCACAGCCAACTTTAGAGGGCTTTGATCTCACATTTATCCTCCCAAGATAAGAGAATTAGTTCAGGTACTCTTTAATGACCTTTCAAAGTTCATGGATTTAATGTGTTATTGTTTAGCACTATGATGGGTGATCTTGAATGTACAAATTCACAGATGTTCTGTACTCTAGAAGATGTGTATGTTGCACAGAACTAGTTGAACGGTAGCCAGAGGATAGCTATTCACCTCCCAGACGGATGCTAGCAGCCACCGGTTTCAGCCTCTTTGCTTGCATGGAAACAGCTGTTTTCATGATGTTATTTTGCGCTCAAAGCGTTTGTGAAATATTGAGTATACAACTGGATAACAAAAGGCTTCAATTATACTAGATACAAAATCTGAGCTTTTATAAAAATACTTTCTTTAAAGTTTTTTTTCCTGTCTCCATGAGCGTGTAGAAATAAGTATGTGGCTAGCGTTTTCTCAATTCTGGATTCATCGAGAAATCATACTGGGGGAAACATTTCTTTGTGAATTCAAGACATCTAACACAAAGGACTTGATTAAAAAAAAAAAAAAGACGCTGAAAAATCCCTTTAAGAGACACGTTAGCCTGCGTCATTGCTAGCATGTCTGCCTCCCATGTTGCGGTTGTGAATGGGAGCTGACCGGCACCTGACTGAGCCAGAAAATATTATGGGTAAATAATAATATGAGTCAGGATAAGTACGTGTATGTGGGCTTGACAATGTAAGTTTCAAGGTCCATATCCAACCAAAGCACATCAAACCATGTTAGTTTGATCAGTAACTGATTCCAAATCAGCTCTGGCAGGCTCCTGGGTTATTAGCACACCAAGCATCACCTTCTCTTGCTCTTCTCAGTCACTGTCCGGCCTGTAGAGATACTTCATCACCACGTTATCCATCTTCTTCTGCTTTCTCTTACCGTCCTTCTTGCCGGATGGCCCAGCCCCTGCACTACCCCTCTCCTCATCAGATGCTTGTTTTGGGCCCCTTTTAACACTACTGGAGCTGCAGTACGAGATAGTCGAGTCAGATGAGGAGGACTCGGACGACTCCGAGGAAGAGGAGGAATCCTCAGACTCACTTTCCTTCTTCTTAGATTTCTTCTTAGACCTTTTACTCTTCTTCCGCCTAGAACTTTTCCTGCGTTGGTGATCATCTGAAGAAGAGTCGTCAGACTGAGAGAGTTTACTTTTTTTATCTTTGCGACTGCGGGAACTGCTGGTACTGAGCATGCTGGAGGGCCGGTTGGCATAGTCCAAAGCAGAGCTTGATGCAGAGCGAAGCACGGTGGGTGTGCTAGAACCAAGACCCTCGTCTTCTCCTCTCTTCCTACTGTCATCGCTTCCTGGCTTCTTCTCATCCTCTTCCTCGTCACTTGAATCCTCTAGTTTGCTGCGCTTGAACTTAATGGGTTTGAAGCTGAGCACCTCATTGATGGCAGCCTCCAAGTCAGGGTCCAAGTAGTTGCGGTGGGCGACAGTCTTGATGTCAGAAGTGTCTGGCAAGGCGCTGTCTGAGGAGCGTGGTTGGACTGGGGTAGAGAAGCTGCGAGTGAGTGAGCGGGGACTGTAGGATGAAGTTCCCCCTTCACTAAAAGCTACACTCTGGCCATCGTCACTGTCATCATTATCTATACGAACGCCAAATTCACTAAGGCCACAGCTGCGAGCAAGAGACAAGCGAGAGCTGCTGCGCCTGTCGTCTTTCCAGGAGCTGCTACGATGGAGCGATCGGGGGCTGGAGTGGCTCACACTGCTGATAGTAGACTTATTGTCATCGTCCATGTCCAACATTCCTCTCCTGGTGGACATCCTGCTGGGAGCCACAGAAGAGACCGTGGAGTCCTTATCGAATTCAGGGCTGTTCCGGGAGCTCCAGCGGGACTCTAAACCCTTTCGAGCTCTGCTGGTGGCCTCAGAATAGGCCAAAGAAATGACTGAGCCTTTGTCATCCAGCTCTTCCTGAGCTGAGTTTTTCTTCCACTCCTCCTGGAGATCCCCAGACTTCGACTTGGCTTTGCGAAGGGAGGCATGGTCAGGTGTGTCAGGCTGTTCTTTGAGAGTGCTGAACAGCGAGCTCTCATCACCTGTCCCTCCTATGGAGTCTTTCAGGTTTGAACGCTTCCTGTAGCTCAGGGAACTCATGACAGACACCGATCTGTTCTGCTCTACGTCTTTCCCATCTTTGCCTCCATCACTCATCTTCTCCTTACCCTCTTTTGCTTCTTTGGTGTCTGCGTTTGCTGCGTATCTAAAGGGTTTTATCATAAAATTGACACAAGAAACAACCAATAGATAAACAGAGGGAAAAGCAATCAGTCCTGTCTTTGATTTAATTCATTATTAATTGACAACAGAGTTTAGATTTTTTCCAAAGGAAACTACAGGCTCAGTTCAACATCAATATGAGATTTGGACCAGAGACAGTCTTTCTCTTCTCAGCCAGAACCCAGTTTAAGATCTTCATCTCAATGAACTGATCTTTATTTCTCTCAGCTTTTGAGATAACAGTGACAGACACTTCATTGGATTGTAAATTAATCTGCGCAATAACAGAAATGTTTCTCAGCGATCCAATTAAAGTCTCAACTCTGTAGTTAAAAGACATCTTTAAGAAGAAACAGATCAGAATTCAGTAATATCCAAATTAAATGATGATTTATTTCTGATAAGACAATGAAAAGAGTATTGCAAGAGGATAATTTCCTCAGGGTTGGTGCCCGAACACTAATCCCTGATGTCGTACTGCATTGTAAATTTGTCATTTACATTTTGTCCTTGGAACAAGGAAACAGTCAGGGGACATAAATACGTCCTCTGGCCACTGCTGTAACACACAGTGTAGGTTGGAGAGAGAGAGAGAGAGAGAGAGAGAGAGAGAGAGAGAGAGAGAGAGAAGCAGTCAACAAGTGAGAGTATCTATCTGACGGAGGCTGAGGCGTCATTTAGCAGGCGTGCCAACTGGCCACAGGCCACTTCAATAAATGTGACAGCAGACGCTTCGCTATTCCGCCTCCTGTCATTAGACAGATTACTGGAAAGGAGAGAGATGACACCTAATCATATGAAATACCCTTCCTTCTGTTGCAAACTGCTCCAGGTAATCCTGAGAGCTGAGAATGTTTTGAGAGCAGTTTGTTTATCCGTCCGTCTGCAGGATTACACAAAAACTACAGGACAATTTTCATAAAAGGAAGGGCCCATTACATCAGCAGGTATGTTCAAGCTCGCGGAAAAGTGAATTTTTAAAAGAATGGACTTTGGCAGCGGGTTGGGTTACCCAAGTAGTTTTATCCCTGGGATGTACATGGTTATCCATGATGATGCAAAAGGATGAGAACACTGACCTGGTGCTCTTCAGACTTCCTTCATCTGACAGGGTCTTGGTGGAGCCTTTGTTCTTCGAGAGCCAAGACTTAACTCCGTCAACCCGATCTTCCACCTCTGAATCTGTTTCCGTCTCATCTCCACTGTGAGGGGAACAAAAAATAACAGGCCCGAGTCAGCGAGACTACATCTGAGACTACAAAACAACAGCACACACATCCATCTTAACATGAAATAAATCCTACCTCTTGCAGCCATTTTTTAATCAGCCTCTTAATGCTAATGGAATTAATCTCTTAATCTGCCATGTGTCAAGATACAATCTAGAATCATTTTCATCAAAGAAGAGTAAAAATGAAACAGCAGCGTTTTATATGACTGTTGATGCAGTGTAACAGCAGAGGAACACGAATGGTTAGTTAGAGGCTTTTGTTAGTAGTCAGTCAAATCCATCCTGTTATAATGATGCAGATCAAAAAAGACGAGGACGCAGCAGTTACATGATACAATAATAATAATAATACGTTCAAGGTGTTCTAGTTAAGACCAGGAATGAAGCTCATGTCTGGCGGCTGGTATCTATTTATGCTACTAATGCAACAACAGCTGACTGTTGTGAAAAATAAATTCTGTTTTTCTGGTCAAAAATTTGCTAGTCTATTGAATAGAAGGTATGGGTGTCATATACCTAACCATAAAAAAATAAAACAAGATTTATGTGGATCACAATTGTATGGTTAGATTGCCTGTAACATGCAGAGACGACTCATAAGCTTCACCCCACTAAGCCCCATCGAATGCTTCCCGGTGAATATTGAAACATTTTTCTGCTTGAAATGACCATAAGCCACAATCTTAAAAGAGCATATGTTTTTGGAAACGCTGGATTATTAGATCGTGGATCTTATATGTCTTTGGTTTTTGACAGTCTGAGGCATGGCTCAGGGGTAGAGTGGCCATCTAGCAAATCAAAGGGTTGCTGGTTCGATCCTCGACCCTGGTGACCATGTCGAAGTGTTCTTGAGCAAGATACTGAACCCATAATTGCTCCTGATGAGTAGGTTGGCACCTTGCATGGCAGCCTCCACCATCAGTGTGTGAGTGTGTGTGTGAATGGATGAACGAGATGACGCTGTAAAGCGCTTTGAGTGCTGCTAAGGTAGAAAAGCGCTTAATAAAATTGAGTCCATTTACCCAAAAGAAGTAAACATGTTACCTTTCTCTGAGCATTTTTTTTTTCAAATTCTCCGCATATTATAGATGGGACCATTCATCAATTAATCAAGAAATGAATTATCAGGGTCAACCTCATCCCCCACACACATTTCCAACTTTTATCCATCATTAATTCTGAGAAGAGAAGCAACCACTTGAAAAAAAAAAAGCCAGTTAAGCATAAGCTTTCTCTGTTTCTTCTCTCTTCACAGATAATTGCCATTCAATTTACCACCCCCCCCCCCTCCCTCAGGGGGTAACTCCCCCCCAAGAACCACATGGCATCGACTCAGTACATGGCTGTCTGAAATATATTTGTGAAATGAACGCTCTTGTGCACATATGCTTCCAAAACTGATCGTCTTGGCAGCATAACTTGTGAAAACGGCTATTTGCATTTCAGTAGAAAGACTGTACGGGGATGCATATGTTCAGAGAGCTTTGTACCGGCTAGATAACAGCAAACATAAAAACCAGGAGGGATTGTTTAAATCAAGACTGAGAAGTTTTCCAAACGGGCTCTTTCTGTCATTATGTCATAAACTGAGAGCAAAATTCATCATTTCATATCGTTTTCATAGTAATGGAAAGCTAAATTGCAACTAAAAAAGAAAATGTGATATATTTCACAGCCCTAGAGAGACCAAGGGAATATATATTACTTATCCAAAACACTTTCGCAGGAAAAACACTTAGATTAATCGCAGAGTTTCATGTCTACGATTATTTATAGTCAGAACTACAGTAACTGTCGACGAGCCTCTTCATCAATCTTTAACTCTTGCCTTGTTTATCACTGACTGTAGGCATATGTCAGCGCTAAAAATGAGAAAAGGGCGCTCCAGGTATCAGATCTGTTTTCCTGAGCTTTGGAACATATTGCTTGTAAGGAGCAAACACAATATTGGAAGAGGCGTAAGATGACAGCAGCACTGCTGAGCTCCATCATGTGTCCATCTATGTAGGTCTGTCAGGGAGAAATGTGCCATTTCCTTTGTCGCCAAGAATTGTGTCACATATTCAGTTAACTCTGGGTGTGTGTGTGTGTGTGTGTGTGTGTGTGTGTGTGTGTGTGTGTTTGCCTAAAAGTGTTTTTTTTTTTTTTCTTCCACACAAGAAAGGTGAAGATGCCCCTGGTCCTGCATTTGCAGACAAGAGAGAATTCTTGGACTGTTACTCTCGTGTTTTCATCATCAACTTTCTGTCAGGCTAGAGGTAATAATGATCCCACTGAGACTAAGTGGCCTGATTGTAACATGGTCATTTTGGAGCTGGAGAGATGCTACAAGAGGCAGCAAGCTAAATTTAGAATCCAAATTCAGCTCTTTTATACCAGTCTCTCTCTTTTTTTTTTTCTGCAGCCTCTTTGGTCTCTGCTAGATGCTAAATACAAGTGATAAAAGCCCGCCAACAAAAAGATAATAGCTTCATTAATACTAGCAGGCTGATTACACATGCTGCCCATTTGTCAGCTCTGTGATGCTGCGACTTTTTAACATGATATATTACACAAGTGAAGTGAAGCCAGCCCAGAGCAAAATCAGCCCCCCTCTGTCCCCTCACTCTAACACACACACGCATGAAACAAAAGGTGGCTTGCAATTGAGTGCTGTGCAAATGGTGTCACAAACAATTTGTCCTTGGTCCCACACTACTTGCTAACCAGTCCTGAGGCTCATAGATACAAACAAGCCCCAAGAATTTAGAAGTAAACGTTAATCGCTTCTGACAATTGGCCAGGACTGGTTGTAAATCTTTGTCACAAATACTTAGACTCAGCGTCAAATCTCGTATGGCTTGGTTTTATCACTTTAGCGCTTTCGCGCTAACAAAACCATGTTTTTATGGCACCAATTCGACAGGGGTTAATTGACATATACTATATAGGCGCAGGAATAATGTCTGTTATTCATTTCAAACTATATATAGAGCACCACCTTTAAAACATGCAGCCATTTCAGTCGCCGCATACTGATTGAAGTATTTTCACCTGCATCCACACAGTTTTACATCACATGCAACTGCATCATCTCCCCACAGAGTGCAAAAAATCCTGCTAGCGTAACCTTGTTAATGCAACAAAACAAAACAAAACAAAAAAAGAAATTCATGTAAATTCATCTGGAAAATCCTCTGGATAATTAGAAGAAGAAAAAAAATCCCCTCCTCCATTATTATTCATTATTAGTCATCCATGCTGTTAATGCAATGATGTCAAAGAAGGGGAAAATGCTATTAAGTAAACATGGTGAATCACTGCTCGTTGGCGTATAAAGCACAAAAGAAAAAAACGGATTCACATTCTGTCTGATGAAAAATTAAACAGAGTCATAAAGAGCACGACAGTGTATGTTTGAAGAGGCAGTCAGGGGTTAAAGCATCTCTCAATTCGCTCTAATGAAGCTGAAATTATTCTGTGCCACATCATTTTCTCTGTCTAACGATGGAAAGACAACAGGGTTGGGTTGGGTGGTCTTAGTACTTGCACACATGCAGATAAACAACGGAGTTTGTAGTGAGAACTTTTCAGTGGCGCACATCCCACTCTCTTACTGTACTCTTCAAATATGCTGCATTCTGTCTCTACAGACAAATGTTTGCTATCCGGCGCATGTAAATTACTCCCACCCTGTTTGTGTAAAAGGTACACAACAATCTCCTTAAATTGAAGCTTCAACTCTGGTGTTTTTCTTCTAATTAACTACATTTTTTTGCAAAGTAAATTAAAAAAAAAAAAAGTTTTATTACCTCCACCAAGGAGGCAATGTGATAAACAATGTGTCAGTCTGATTGTTAGAGGGATCTCCAACAAAACAATGGAGAGATTTGGATGAAATTTAGTGGGAAGGTGGGTGATATTGCAAGGATTACGTGATTTTGGAGGTGAGGTGGATCAATCCTGGCTCAGAGGATCGTTCCAGGTCATTAGCAGGATAGAGCATTTAGCAGTACTTTTCCTGACATCCTAGATGAATACTGATCAAATTCCACCAGTCCAAGTGAAGTGGTTGAAAGAACACTTCAGCCTTGTCATCCGGCAGACCATCCATCCATCCATTTTCTATACCGCTTATCCGTCAAGGGTCGTGGGTCCAGCAGACCTGTTTTTATAATAATGGAGGGCATCTCTATAAAACATGAGGAAAATATTTTTGAAATTCATTTAGATGATGTATTCTAAATAGAGAGAAGTATTAAGCTCCCAGGGAAGGTATGGCTCATGTTCTAGATCGCTGATCTGGAAGACCAGTTTGTGGTAGTTTATGAAGGATGAAGAACTCTCTGAGCTCGCTGTAGTTTTTAAACTAGACTTTAAGGACGAACTCAGTTTTGATTCACATCTCTCACCGTCCTTATTCTTTAAATTACAATACAACAGCGACGCCGATGTTCTGGATGGCTGATATTGGACATTTGTTTCTGTTATTCATGATGTAAACTTGTCGTGCGTGCTACACACACTGCTATCGAGATATAGACTTTTTCAACAACACAGAGAGATGAAAAAAAGCGAAGACGAGTTCAAAACAGCGACTCTTTTAACCCTGAAACAAACACATGCTTGGACATGCTGGAAATGCAGTAAAGGCTAATGATGTTCGAAGACACTATTTGGAGGCAATGATGCAGTATTACCACAGGCCTGTAACGTAGGTGATATTTTCCAAAGCCAGTGAGATTGGCCTCAAGGAGGACGCTACTGTAATTATGAGTAAGACTGGTCCATTTATCATCATTTAAGTTTACATGTTACGACAAGCAGTTAATGTGAAGGTGGAAAAACCCTGAAATCTCAATCTCAGGGACTAAAACTGTGTCACAATCTAAAACAAAGCAAAATGAAACGCAAGCATAGCACTTATCGGACGTATCAGTACACTAAAGATGCGTTTCTCCATTTTTCTTAAAATACTTTTCTTCACAATGTTTTTGTGAACAACACAGACTGAGAGGCTGATAAGAAATACTGCATTATTCTCTCATGTGGTAAAAAAAAAACTGGGTGAGAAAAACAACCTGAAAATAAGCAAAATGACAGAAACAAAGCATGCATTTTCCAGTCTCACGTTTTGTTCTTTCTTTTCTGATATTTTGTCACCATGTCTTGCAAACTGCCAGAAGTGTAGAAGACACCAAAAAGGGAACACAGGAAAAAGATAGAAAAGGAGCAAGGGAGATATTCAACAACAGCGCATAATAAGAGAATGGTAATTACATTGTTTTACACATAGATTAAAGTGTGTTTCACAGCAACATTTACTTGTCAAAGTGTGTTTGTGTTTGTGTGTGTGTGTGTAGCTGTGTGCTTGTGTGTGTGTGTGTGTGTGTGTGTAGCTGTGTGCTTGTGTGTGTGTGTGTGTGTGTGTGTGTAGCAGTGTGCTTGTGTGTGTTGTGTGTGTTTTAAGGTTCTCTATTATTGCAGTCAGTGTTTATATCACTGGGTTGAGAGCAGTAACTACAAAGTCAACCAGCACCAAGACAAAAGATCACACACAGGAAACCAAATTACAGTAAACCATGTGAGACATATTTGGAAAAACAGAAAGAATGACAAGCATAAAAAGTTTTAAAGATGTTGGGAGTTGCGGGATATAAAAATGGGAGGTTGTGATTGACAGGTTACTAAATAAAACTTGCTGTAATGCTTTTGATAACTTTCTTGCAACCTACAAAGAGTTTAGGTGGGCAGCTCGACCCTGATATTTCACGAAGCAGCCTTTAAAGATTTACAGAAGCCCAAGCAGACTCGCTGCTGTACCTGTTGATGAGGTCATCATTGTCGTCGCTCTCCATCTCATCCTCAATAGCAGCCTGCAGGTCTCCTATCCTCTTGAAAGCCAGCTTAAGGTCCACTTGTAAGCTCTGATTTGCTGCCTCTAAGCTCTCGATGTCCATTTCCTGGTGAGTGGGATCACAACAAAGCAAACATCACTTACTTTCCCTTGTGTAAACTCTGGTGAATTTCATATAGGTGTGTGTGTGTGTGTGTGTGTGTGTGTGTGTGTGTGTGTGTGTGTGTGTGTGTGTGTGTGTGTGTGTGTGTGTGTGTGTGTGTCTCCAGCAGCCAAGGCCTACCAACTCATGCTTCTTCCGGCTTGCCTCGCCCTCCTTCTTAGATAGCTCCGCCATCTCCTCCTTACTGTCCCTTATCTGCCTTTGCATGCGCTTATTCTGCTCCTTCTCCCTGTTTTCTGCAGCAATGTGTTGGTTCCTCTCCTCTGTCATCTTTTCCAGGTTCTCCTTCAGGCGTCCCACCAGGCTCTGGAGAGGAGTGGAGGTGACACCCAGGTTCAAAACACCTCAATCATAAAAGTCTCTTTTGTTCTCCATTAAAAAATACAAAAATCAGTGATACCAACAGTCCTGATCTGAAATAAACCTTGAGATACATTAAAGGGAAATGCTAGTGTTTTTCAACCTGAACCCAGTTTTATTTGGCTGTCTGTATTTACTTGGCTTTGAGGTCATGAAGCACTGGAAACTGGTGGAGTCGCTGAGGGTGCTACGGTACACACCGTACACGCCAAAGTTATGGAGCGTAGGACGAGTTATACTGGTGATCTATGTAGGTCCAGCAGTAATGCGAGCTCACCCCTCTGATCGACATCACAGTGCCTGAGACATTTCTTCATGCGCCCAAAATAAACTGCAAACAGTCAAGAATCATGAGAAACTGTCCCTCGAGGAAGTGAGATTTCAGAGCAAGACACTGCTTTAGAGGCACATCGACCTCTGTGGGGTTCTTTCCCATCGACTGTCAGCAGCAAAAAAAAAGTACTTTGGGAGGATGACTTCTGATGGAGTCTTGCAGCTATTGCCTGACTTTATAACATTTCAGTACTTGAATTTCCTTCAACATGTGCGGAATTGTGAAGGTTTACCTTGCGCCCTGTATGGGCTCATACTAGGGTCTGCATCTGTTTAATTTGTCTCCTGACTGACCACAACTTTGCTCTAATTTCGTCATCATGAGGCAGTCAAGGTGTGTGAAGATAGATATACAACGTAGCATACTGCAACATGCCATATGCGTATCTATGAAAAGGACATCTTATCCTCTCTTCATACTATGTCTGCCTTGTGATAAATAGAGGATCCAATGTCAAATTGCATTTGTAGGTTCAGAAAGAATGTCTTTTATTTATGAGGCAGGGCGATTATCTCACCTCCAGACGTTTGATCTGTGTCCTCTCATACTCCAGCTTGGTCTCCAGCTCACGAATCTTGGCCTCTTGACGGCTCACAAGAGACTTTTCCACCATGGACTGTTCCTGAAACTCCAGCTGGCTCTGCAACGAATGAAGCTGAGAGGACACACACACACACACACACACACACACACACACACACACACACACACACACACACACGCACACACACACAAAGGTTTGCACAGATATCCTTATTAGGGCATTCCACTGATTCCCATTCATGTGGACATCCTAACCCTAACCCTATGTCTAAACCTAACCCTAACCAATTGATGCCTAACCCTAACCCTGACCTGAAACTAACTAACCTCAAATCACCATAACTCTAGGTGACGTTGCGCTGCATTAGAGCAGGTCTTTGGTCCCCATGAGAATTAGAGGACCTGGTATGGTTTGTGTTTACACTGTAAAAGGTTTAAAACCTTAAGTGATCTCTGCTTTTCAACTTCCCCTCAAGTAAGGACTATGAAAACTTTGTGCTGACACTATGTGAGGGTAAACTAAATTAATGTTGGCTTTTCACCCTGTTTGTGAATCTAATCCATCTTGGTTGGTACAAGTAAATATTGAGCAGGCAGTGTGAGTAATGAGCTTCTAGATAAACCTCCAATCTACTGGTCAAAAGGAGAGCTTGTGGTTCAGGATGAGTAACAGAGCTGCAGTGATTTCACAGGCTTTGGGGAAGGAAGTGAGTTTTATGCAAAGCACGTTTGTTCCATCTGAATCGTTTTCTCATGACTGATAAAAGGAGGAAAGATACGTCACAACAAAAAAGACCCAAAAGGCAGCATGGCACCTAATGAGGGACTTTGCATCTGAGACAAGGAGGATTTCGAGTTCTCCTTTGATATCACTAAAGAAGCCAGATTTCCCTCCTACTGGGGATGAGATAACCGTTTCAAGGTCAGATGCTTTAGATAGCAACTGCTGCCTTCTCTGGCAGGTCTTAACAATCCCTTACAGCCTGCTGCGTGTCTCGTGTTTAGCCAAAAACATTCAGATGGGTGGGCCGAGACTCTAATGGAAGGGTGCAAACTACAAAGCTTCGGCACGTGTTACAGCTTAATCGAACAGAAACGAGGTCTGCTGTTAGACAGTGGCGAGAGAGGTTCAATTTTGTTTGCTGTTGAAAAAAATGTAATACGAAACATCTTCTCTTCAACACAGAAAGACAACACCTCCTCTGTTCAAAGATGGTTTCTCTATCCTGATGTGGATGGCTTCTTTAACTCCTCTTTCAAACCATCTGTCCTCTCTGTCGAGGATTTGGACATGGTCGTCCTTGACGACCAAGGAGCCTCTCCTTACGTGGTCGTCCTTTCACCTATTTACAACCAAGTCCTTTCAAAGCTTCCCCAAAGAGCTCAGCTGAAAGACCCATGTGGAACGGCTGCTGCCAGCACAGCCCATTAGCATCTGAGTGGTCGGTGAAACTCCCTAACGACCACCCCTGAAACTCCCTGACACCTCACAACGACTGTCGTTTGGGGAGGCCAGGTGAGTCTCGGGAGGGTCGTTTCCACCACAATAGCACTGACCACTCCCACATAGGTTTATAAGCTGGAGTTTCCACACTCTTCACTAGAACTGAAGAAGCCTCTCGGATGAGAGGTGAAACATCTTCAAGATAAACTTACGTCCAGTTGACCAGATTTTACTTCGCTTCGATCTACGATGACCTGGATGAATGAGAACCTACACAGACATTTTGTTACTTGATGTTTCTGATAGCAATTTTGTTATCTCCGTCTTTATTGTAATTTAACATTATGTACTTTTAATGTGACACTTCATTCAAATTCTGTATTTTCACAAAAAGGCACTCACAAAGGCATCTTGTCCCTCATGTAGCACTTCCTTGTGACTCCCGAATGAAGAAAGTGCCAGGCATGCTAAAGCTAATGGTGACTGACAGCCAACAACAGCAAAACCGTTAAAAACTTCCTTTTTCGAACTCACAAGTGCATCATCCAGTATAATCCAGAGTATTTATCCAAATCTATGTTATGTAATCCACAAACACTTTGATGTGAGGTAAAAATAAACTTGAACACTTCCAGTTCACCACTTGTTCATGATCGTGTCTACCGGCTAGTACATTCTGTTGAATCAACTACTGCTACTGCAACTACTAGCTACAGCTAGCTTGCACCAAAGTGTTATAGTTTTTGCTCAAATCAAAGTTTTGGATGAACAAGACGTGGATTGTACCGTATGTTGACAAAGTGTAAAGTTACATTGTTGGACTGTTTTGCTGTTGTTAGCCATCAGTCGCCATTAGCCTGAAGTGAAATATACAAACTGAAGCTGGATGTTTCTGCATTCTCGAATCACGTAGAAGTGATGCAGGAGGGGAAAAAAAATCATTGTGAACCCAATAAATACACCTATTTGTGAATACTTGTAAGGCAAAATACAATTACTTTTTGTAAGACTATCTGACAAGGGAGTTAATATATGGAACAGTTTAGCCACTGAGCTCAAGGCAATTCATGGTCAGAGACAATTTAGGAGCAAACTGAAGGAATTCCTAAAAGGCAACCAGGTATGTAGCCACGTATAGGGAAATGTGGGTACATTTTAACAGCAAGTGTATGTGTGTGGGGAGGGTGGGAAGACTATTGCAGGTGTGAGTGCGTGGCCATTAATGCTTTCTGTTGGATTGTGCACAATCCATATGAGTTGTATCTGTCCCTATCAAATAAACTCTAAGTAAGTAAGTAAAAAAAAAGTTTGCACCAAATCATCCTGGTGATGACAGGAGTGATCCCAAGATGAGGCTGGAAATTGAGACAAATATTGCACTTCTGTATTTTTTTTTTTATCACGCACCGCTTCACTGCAGCTGACTAGATGACCAGAATGATGTCTATGAAGGCCTCTAAACAAATTCAATATGCCAAACTGACGAGGTCCGACCAGTGCTGTCTGTGGTGTGGGACACTCGGCAAACGGACAGACAGTACTGGCTGATGCTCAAGGGACAAATGACACATGTAGATAAATGTAGACTGACACATGAATGTTGCAGAGCCGTTTATCTGAGAGTCTGTTTTTAGGGATTTTTGTAAAATTGAGGTAAAACTGTAATTCATGACATACATACGAATCGCACATCGATAGCATGCATAAGAAGGTTTTACTATATGTCCACTTATCGCATGAATAATTAGTAAAAATATCAGCGTGTTTTCATTGACACAAAAATGTTCTGATATATTCAAAAACACAAAGCACTGGCACTGGAAGTGACAACCACAAATGAAATAAATCACCAAGACTGCTAAGGGAGAGTCACTGGAAGGACCGCAACGTGTGTGTTTGAATTGGATCTAATTGGTTAAACCAAGAAAACGTGTTGCTAAGTAAGTAGATATGAGAAGCAACTGCATTTTAATATTTAAGTTTTCAAACATGTTTAAAGAAGAAAACCACCATAGAAATACAACATTTGCAGTCTACATAATCAGAGAAAACTCTGAAAAGCGGACATCTAATCAGAGGGAAGTGCTGACGCAGCAGGCAGGCAGCTACACGGCTTTAGAGTCTTTCTTCTTTACCTTTTCTTGGATCTCCTGCTTCTCCTTTGTGGCCTCCTCCATCTGGGCCTGCAGGTCACTGATCTGGCTCAAATCTCTGGCAGACTAGTAGACACACACACACAAGCATGCACACGCACACAAGCATGCACACAAACACACACACACACGCGCACACAAAAAGAGAAAAAAATCCATTTGAGTGTACCTGAGATCAAGAGATGTATGTGAGCCTGCGTCAATCACCTGTCAAATCTAAACAAATATATGTTTTGATTGAATAGTTTATGGAATGATAACAACAAGACTGTGCCAAGTGACATGACATGTTGCAGAGCAGATTGCATCTCCTTGATTACAGAGCACACACTGTGTTTGGAAGGGAATATGTCCTCCAAACCTCAAAGCTGCTCTACTTACATGCAGAACAGAGCAGAATGTAAATGCCAGTGTCAGAGATGGTATCACGTCGTTGTTCAAATTAAATACAACTAAAGGCAAGGACCCTTATTTTATTAATATCCTCATTTTCCCTTTTTTTTCTGGAAACAGGAGCTGGTTTGATCAGAGGAACTAATAATGGTGTTTTCAAGGATTTGACATTGCTTGACGAGGCCACTTACGTTACCTGAGCAACTGCTGCCTTGTGTTTCTTCATCAGCTCATTCATGTCCTCCTGATCCTCCTCCATACGGGACTGCAAGTCATTCTTCTCTCTCTGCAGGCGACTGACCTGCTCCTCCAGCTGATGGACGAGAGAGAAAGGGGCAGGTTTTAGTCAAGAATGACAGGATTTATTCATGAGCTTCTGAATACGATAAATGGTCTTCGGGTGGTCAGGCCGAGGCAGTCCTGGAATCTCATCTGATGGAAATGAAACACAATCTGGATGCGGCTCTGGCTGGAGGATGAGACCAATTGGAGATAATCAATTGGCTCATTTAGACGAGGAAAAGTGCAGCCAGTGCAACATGCTGGTGATGTCCTATTAAGAGTTCATCCTCTGTGTTCTCAGGGTTTCAATATTCATTCTCTAATCGGAGACGCTTACAAGACCTTCCCTCGCCATAAATGCAGCAATTAACAAGCAAAGCACAGGCGCAGCATTCTCTGTGTCACCCCAGAGACACAAACATCCTCAGTCTACCAGTCAGAAATGCAGGCAGCGCTCTCAGGAGACAGCCATTAATGAGCAGATGGAGAGAAAAATGTGAAAAAAGCCGATTTATCCATTAGAGCAAAATGTTGAAATCAGACATATGCCAAAGGGCATTTATTATTTTAGTACCCCACGCATATTAATGTTAAAGCCCTGCTGCAGTTTGAGGCGTGGAAATTTGACACATTAATTAAACAATGTTTGTTGTTTTTGTTTTAATGTGCCAGAACGGTATAGAAAACTTCACACATTTTATCAATAAATCTGTTTGTTAAGTGTGACATGAGAAAGATTTGGGTCTGTTTCATTATCTATAAATGTCTATCACTGCAGAGAGGAGAGAAGATGAAACAAACACACGCTGAACTGATTGACATGCAAGTCAGCTCCAGACAATAATTGGAATACAATTAGTGTGGTTCCACTCTACATCTTGTGTTAACACCCTAAGGACGCACCACTAACAGATGTCAAACTCACCGATATTTTAGCTTTGGCAATGTCCTCCATTTGGATATGCAGGTCCTCTATTTCTATCTCCATGCTTTTGCGTGCCTTCACTGCTGCCACGGAGGTGAACTCTGACTCCTCCAGCTGTGAGAAGCAGGAGGTGGGTAGAGAGTTCCAGGGAGGGGGTGAGGGACGAACATTAGCGGGCCAAGATCAAGTATCTCTGGCAGATTTGCAAGAGGATTGAGGATGTATAAATGTAATATACCAGTAAGCACCAGTGCTAAGGCACGGTTACGTGTGGCCTACTTGATTTTTGAGTTGAGCGATCTCCCTCTTGCTAGGGGCGTTACTCTTCAGGTGGTCCAGCATAATCTGCGCATCAGCCAGGAGGACTTTGGTTCTCTTCAGATCTTTCTTCAGCCTCTTCTCTGTCTCCACGTCCCTCTGGCTCACCTGAGGAACAAATCAATCCTCTCTTGCCAAACTTAAACATATTCTGTCTTTTTTTATCCTCTTTCAACAGCAGTTCTTCAGACTCAACAGCAGTTTCTTTCCAATCAAAAGATGTAGGGCAGACACTTAACCACAATGAGACCAGTGATGGAAGTACCTGGTCCTGTGCGTTCAGCAGTTTGGATTCCAGCTCTCGTCTCTCACGCAGCACCTTTTGCTTGTCTTCATATTCTTCCTCCAGCTGCATCTCCATCTGTTTCAGCTACGGGACATGTGAGGAGAACGTCAGCATACAGAAACAGATGACGGTCAGATATAACACATATAATATCCTGTTATGGATGTTTCAAATTGAATGGAGATAATAATGGAAGGAATGAAGCATAAAAATTTAAGTCTATAAGTTAACACAGGTGACCACACCTGATTACAGGATGCTTGTATGCATAGGAAGAATTCTGAAGTATCTCATTAATGTGAAAATGGCATCTACCTTCTTACTACAGGACCGCCTGATCTCGTCAACCTCTTCATCTTTGCTCTCAATGTCTTTAGAGTGGGTCTGGCGCTGCCTTTCCATCTCCATCTCAAGCCGCAGCTTAGCCTGAGTACAAGGTGAGAATACACACACACACGCACATAAACACACACGCACATAAACACACACGCACATAAACAAACACACACACACACACACATACACACACACCAAAGTAAGAACATTAATCTTTTCTTGTTCTTTCAAAATCAATATCGTTCAGTGTTAAATCTGAAATGATTTATTTAACAAAATGTACAGCATGATGGCTCCTTGATACGTTCTTCAGAGGTGGAAAGTTCAACATACAGGAGTGATTTGCATTAATGCTGCACAATTTGGGTGAAAAAGCCATACTATGATCTATGTGTACAATATGTGATGCAGACATTATTCAGTTATTCATTTACTTGTGTCAGGATCCTGCCTAGATTCAGTGCACTCCTGCTCCGTGTCCATGTTTTTTTGTTTTCCCCAGGGCTGGGCGGGGTCTTCCGAGATCCACTGCATCAACCCTCCTCAGCACACCTGCTGCTCATTAACCTGATTCCACTCTCCACACCAACAGCCGTCTTAAACCAGTCTCTTCCTCCACTCATCGCCAGTACGTTGTTCCAACCCCTGTGGTAACGCTCTTGGCCGCTATTCTAAAGATTGCTCAGAATTTCCTTGGACTCCAGCTCAGATCCACGAGTTTTTTGCCTCGACCTGTTTTCCTTCCTCCAGCCCTGCCGTTTGCCTGCCCTCTGTTCTGCCTCGCCCAACCCTGTCGTCCATCTGCCTCTGTTTCTCCTTTCTTTTTTTTAACATTGAGCCTGAATAAAGCGCTTTCGTTATCAATCTGCATTGTGGGTTCAGTTCCGTGCTCCTAACAACTTGTTTGCACACATGATGAATACAGATCTACAAATTGAAAAATTATTGAACTGTTGAGAGAAGAAACCCCAAAAATGGCTTAAACCTCACCACACTTGAGAATTGAAAATGTAAAAAATTGAAAAATATAAATACATATAAAATACTGACCCTTTTAACATGTATATTTTAAACATACAAGCTTAAACTAGCCTAGAAATATAAAAACAAACATCTGTGCAATATGCTTTTAAAATAATTTATTGAATTGTATGAATGGTAATAAAAATCTGAATAAAATATTGATCAATTCCTAACACATTTGTGCAGTACTGTTCAAATAATTGTTTTATTTGTATCTAATAGCACAGGCTGATATTGTGTTTGTGATTTGATTCACTCCATACCTGCTCCAGCATCTGGATGCTTCCAGCCTGCTCATCCAGCTCCTCCTCCTGGTCTTTCACCTTGGCCTCCAGGTCACGCAGCTGTTTCTTGACCTTTGCCAATGAGGCTTCATCCTTGGACTCCTGCGAAGAGAGATCCTGTAGCTCTGCCTCCAGCTGCTGCACCTTCATATTAGCAGCACACAGTTCGCTGTCCTTTTCCTGCGGGACCAAAGAGGCATCGTGGAGGTCACATGTGGACCAGCCCAGTTATGTCCTGCAGAGATCAGACACGTCCCCGAGAGAGGACATCATATGTTCTGTGAAGTCGTTTACCTGCAGCTGCTGGCGGAGGTTAAACATCTCACCAGTCATTGAGTCTCTCTCTCGAGCCAGCTTCTCTTTCTGGCTTCTTTCTCTTTGCACCTCAGCTTGAGCCTGGTTCTGCTCCAGGTCAAATCTGGGACACACACACGTACGCACGCACACACGTACGCACACACACACACACACACACACACACACACACACACACACACACACGATTAGTGGAGTATCATAGGCTCTCCGTTGAGACCCCTATACCTGCAGGAAGTAATACTATGTGCCAAGTTGTGGAGGTCTGAAACAATATCGATATACATCAAGTGGTTTACCATCACACTTTGTATGTCTTGTGCTGTGACACTCAATGATCTTGTTTAAAACATTATGCCAGACAACTCAATAACTAATCCCAAGCCTTGGCAGATGTTGAATTTGTGAGAAGCCACCACGCACTGGTAGAGCAGCAGTTCAGTGCTGCTTCAGTTTGAGCCTCCACTGTTCCCCTTCCATTAGCCATCAGTTTACAATTGAGTTGTAATAATGTGCAAAATGTTTTCTTCAATTGTCGAGGGAAGAAACACTTATGGTTAGTGAACTTAAAAGCTAAGTGCTTCATGCTGTCAGCTCGTTGTAATTCCCTGTTTTTCTCTCTGAAGCGCAGCTGAAAATAATTTCACCCACAGAGCATCTTCAATTAGCCGCAGGGGAGAGATCACATTCTGCCACAGTGATAGCTTCTCGAGTGCTTTAAGTCTGACTCATTTTCAGAGCTAATGCAATTCAGCAGATTACAGAACATCTCAGTCACTGCTCAAATTAAAGAAAACTTTAGTGTTCTGCGGCATGGGTCAGAGTGTCTGTGCCAAGGAGACAAGAGCACTGCACTCTCTCTGATGTGTGTGTGTGATGGAGGGAAGGATGGATCAAAGCAAACAGGAAAAAAAGACATCTGGAGACTGACTTCCTCTGTTTTTTCTCCAGATCATGGTTGCGGCTCTGCAGACCCTCCAGGTGAAGCTTGGTGTCCTGCAGTTCTGCTGTCAGCTTCTGGCACTTCCTCTTTAACTGCTGCACAGAACGCTGCACATCCTCATTGTCTGTCTGCAAGTCTGCCAGCTGCAGCACACACACACACACACACACACACACACACACACTTGTATTAGCATACAGTTTTTTTTCCTCCTCTATGATAGTTCAGTACATATTTGATACACTAACCATGGGATAACCATATATATATAATATGGACTTTTTAAATGGTTTTATGTTACAAAAAGTCTCTTGCCCTTCTCTCAAGATGTCGTTTGCTCTGCTGCTCTGTCTCCAACTTGTCATCAAACTCCTGCTGAAGTTTCTTTTTGGTGAACTCCATTTCACGAATGGCTCGGTTGTACTTTATCCGCCACTCACCTCCTGAAGGAAAGGTATATACAGTTCAAGAAACTGTCTGTATGACATTTGGGTGTCTCCTGCTTCTAATGTAGGCCTGGTGGGATAAACAAGAAAAGAGGCTCAAAAGCTCAGGAATGATTGATGATGCTGTGGATTATGGGGTGCATTGTGCTAGCTGAGATGGTTATCACATTCAAGGACTGGAATAAAATAATCTCTCAGGAAATAATACCTCTTTCATTAAATCCTAACCTTATGAGGTCAAATAAAAATTGTCAGGAAAACTACAAAGGAGCGCAGCTTTTCAGCTCTAATCTAGGATAAAACTGAGGTGAGAATTCCGAGCACCCAACAATAGTAGGGAGAGGAGGACATGTCTAAGTGGCACTTTCCACAGTTCTTAGCCGACCCTAATTCTGGAGCTGTCAGAGGCTATCAGAGCTATGACAGCGGCCAGGCACACATTCAGGTTCAGGTTCATTTCCAAGCCTTATCATTTTAGAGGCTGTCCATTTCCCCTTCACATAGCAACACTGGCTCCTCCATCAGTGCTGCTCATTAGCATATATATAGCATAATGACAACTTGCAGGGCCACCAGCTCTGATCCCAACGATTATTTTCTCATTCATCTAAGAATTCTGATACGCTCTGTAATGGCTTGTCTGCTGAGGTTGGTTGGAGGGGATGTGAGGGAAAAAAAAGAAAAAAAACGGACAATACACTCTCAGCGGGAGCTTTCTTTCTCAGCAAGTGGAGACCAATCAGCAATGGGCATTAGTTGTTTGCCTGGAAGAGAACATCTTAATCCCCTAGCGGTAAATCCCAAATTTGGAAAATATACTTAATAGCATTATGCAAGATGTGACCCAGTCTTTCTGCCGTGTCTCCTGGTGAAACAGTTGAACAAAGCAGCTCATTCCCGCAGCCACAATTAGTATGAGAGAGATTTCTCAAACTGTGCACATAATGCTGCTATCAACAGTTCAGTGAATTATGCCTCCAACCTGGTTTGACATGACCATTAGGCAGTCAATGACAAGCTGCTACAGTAAGTGTCACAGAGTGCAATCGATTAAGAAATAAGAAACAAAGATCCTCAGATCTTTGGCTGAGAATTAAATGCAGTGGTAGGTGTCAACTAATGTTTCTGGGTTCATGTTTTTAAAACATTTTGAAGTTCTGTAACCCCTGACACATTTAACCTCCTGCTGCGTAAACCCTCTTCCTCCCCAGATGAGGCTGGAAACTCTGTCTTCAGCCGATATACTGTACAGCATCCTCTGGCAGTTTCTGCTGCTCTAATGGGTGTAGAGCTAGGCTGATTCATTGACTAATCCATATTTGCGCAAGTTAGACAACATATTGGGTGCTGGAGGGCCTAACCCTAAGCATCCGCCCTAGAGGAAATAGAACACACACCTACTGCCCTAAACCTTGCCTCTGACTAGCTAGTACTTGGTGCCTTTAGGTGTATGGAGTGAGATTTTTCATGGTCAGCCAGTCAGAGGAAGAAAAGGAGTGGTTTTTCACAGATTGTAGGAGGATTCTGAAAGGATCTTAAATTTTTTTTTTAGGCCTACTCCCTAATGTTGCCATGGGGAGACATGCCACCAGTTTGGGAATCATAGTTCTAGCTCAACTAACCTGCATCTTCATCATCATCATCTAACTCCCCGTTGAGCTCTGATGTTTTCATGAGCCGAGCTTCCATCACCTCCAACTCTTGTGCTTCCAGTTGTTTCTTCATAGCGTCAAACTTTGCCTGGAAATTCACACAGACTGATCAAAAACACAAAGTCTACCCTTTTGGAATAGTTTCCAGTATTATGATCTGATATGTGTGTGTGTGTGTGTGTGTGTGTGTGTGTGTGTGTGTGTGTGTGTGTGTGTGTGTGTCTGTATATATATATATATATATATACCTGTAGATCCTTCATGTCCCTTTCCAGGCGCAGTCTCTCTGAGGTCTCAGTCTCAAGCAGCTGGGATGCCGACTCACTTGTACTTCTCTCATCTGCAAGTTCCGCCAGCAGGTCTGAGATCTGGACACAAGTACAGACAGGCAGACACTCACAAGGTGTCATTGAAAAAAAAATTCAATTCTCGGCCATATCTTTAACTGGGATGTAACTACACCACCAATCTGAAACATCATTCTCCCAGCATGGGCACCCACCCTGCTCTCTAATCGATCTGCGTTCAGTCTCAGCTCATTTCGCTCTTTCTCAACCCTCTCCAGCTTTGATTTCTGCTGCTGTATCTCCTCCTGAAGCAGAAAAAAAAGTTACACAATTTTAATAAGAGGAATGAAGTATTTCGCAAATTGAGGAATATCAAACAGAAATGTTTGCTCACGTCTTTGCTTCGCATCTGCTCTTCCGTGAGCTGGACCTTGATGAGGGGCTGGACTGTGGTGAAGACCTTCCACCATGGCCAGCCCTTCACGGCCCGGTTCTTCTTGATGTTCTTCTGGATGCAACGGATTGCTAGATCTTGAATCTGCACACAGCAAGAAAGGAGTCCAAAGACAAACAGACTGAATGAATGTTGGTCTAATAATGTTGCAGAAATTACTTATATCCAGAGGAGTCCTAAGCAGACTAATTCTTGATTTAAGTAGAAGTACAGATATTAAAAAAGTAATAAAAGTTCAGATCCAACATCTTCACCCAAGTAAAAGTAAAAAAGTCCAGGGCCTGAAATGACCTGAAAGGACTAAAGGTTTTTTTTGTTTTTTTTTTTTGTAAAGAAAGAAAAAACGTCATTTCTACAGGATGATTTGGTGCAAAATTAACTCAACCTCACGTAATGGGTTAGGATTAGGGTTAGACTCTCTCAGCATGGAGTGAAATATTTATACGGTTGTGGGTGTGTAACGGTTAGAAACTGGAGAAAATAACTGCTTCAGGTGGATTTTGATAGCGTCAGTGCCAAATTACAGATTTTAAGGAAAGCAATGATACAAAACAAAAATAATCAATCATTTTTGATGACATGAAAAAAAGAGATTTTTGATTACAAGTTTAGCAGAAAAAACAAGAACATTAAAACAAATACTCAAGTACGGATACACTAAAAGTACACACAAATCAATGATTCATGATTTACATCAAAATCACTTTATTGCACGAGTATATCCAGTAAGTGACATTAAAATGTTTATGTATGATGCACACGTTTCACCAGCCATGTAACAGGCTGGAAAATTACTTGATAATTTCCTGGAATAAATGCCTTACAGCAACTATCTCAATCTGATATTATTTCAAGAATTTTTCTACAGCATTTTCTCCCTCATTCTTGTCTTGCAGTGTATCCCTTATGTCGGGACTAGCAGCAATCCCAGGACTTGCCAGCCTCCTCTGGAGAGTTTCAGCAGACTGAGTTCCAAGGCTGGAAGCTAATTTCTGATTAATTAAATCAAACATGTTGGCAGCTAATTCTAAGTATTACACGATTTCCATGCTGCTTATGCATGAGGCTCTCGAGCAGCAGCAGATTACGGGCAAACCCAATTAGAGCAACACAATTCTCAGCATCAGGTACATTTCGCCCTGAAGGTACTCTCTATGACCAATTAGGATTCGTCACACAGTGAAAGCCTTAACGTGAAGCAAAATGCAGCAAATCTCTGACAGAAGAAATGAACAGGTCTCACTTGTCATATCACGTCTATAATGAATAGAAAACAAACAAAACATTATAGTACATGAACGGCGTGGATAAACATTTTAGTATTCATGTCACATTAAGAAGCTGTGACAACTGTAAGACAGTGTGATGAGAAATAGGAGTATGAGCCAAGATGAGGAAAAGCAGGCTTTCAGCTTTCTTCCTTAATAGTCTATGAATACATCATCATAATACATGTGCTCTACTGCATAATTATAAACAGATTCTGAGTGCACTCTTATCCCAGATCTCAGGATATTTCTTCAACATTTAATAACACCTTCCTCAGGCACACCCACTCTTACTACATGCATAACTATAGCAGATACATGTATAGAAAAAATCCTGAAAAATTATACATCATTTCAAAGAGCTATACGTTCATTTTCATATCTTTCTGAAGAGAGTAAAGTACACGATGTACAATTAATTGCCTCTCACACTGCTGCAGAGCTGTAACAGTAGCATGAATTCATGCATCCGGCTCATGCTTGTTGCTTTGTTCTGATTTCAATGCAAATATCTTTAAAATAAATACATATTTGTCTTTGTAGGGTACCTGAAGGACAAACCTCCCAGTGCGGTAAGTGCCTGCTGAAGCGTAATAACAAACTTTTCAAATGTCAGTGTGTGCCCTTGAGGAGACAGTTGAAAGGGGGGTGGGCGGGGGTGGGGGGGGTGGGGGGTGGGGGGGCAAGAAATACCGTGTTCTTTGTCATTTAATGTCAAACGGTCTTGGAACACGCTTGACATGTCAGGCAATATCAATCCATTGGACATGTGACTTTCTATGTGGGAGCGGCTTCACCGGAGCAGGCAAAATACCATCACCTGTACCTGCTACTGGGATAGCTTGAGCCCTATCAATTTCCACAAAGGGATAACAGGTTAACCGCAAGGGCACGAGTAGATGCGATTATATGATGATTATTCCAAGATTGATCAGCAGCACACTCTGTAAATCATCCACATGGAGAGAAGAGGGAGATGAAAATCACTCAATAATCCACTGCAGCCCTGCTTCTGTTCCATTACTCTGGTGTCGACTAATTGAATCAGGACTAATATATGCAGAATGAGAATGCCCTTCAGGTAATCATCGCAAGCACAGGCTGTGTACTGTAACATACATGTAACAGTTCAGTAGCGACACAAAAGGGTGAAAGAGGAGGCAGGCGAGATTTGGCGTTGCTCCTCCCTTCTAATTTCTGAGCATGTGTTTTCACCTCACGCTTGACTGATGTCATCATCCAAAAATCTTGCTTTTTTTGTAACAGAATTTTAGAATTAAAGGAACAAATCAACTATTTGGGAAATGGGCATATTTTCAATGTAATTCCATGAAAAAATTCATAAATTATGTCCTCCTAGTGAAGACATCAAATATATGAAGCAAGATATATGGAATTATGTAGCAAAGAAAAAAATGTTAAATAACTAACTTTTAGATTCCTCAAAGTAGCCTCCCTTTGCTTTGTTGACGGCGCTGCTAAGCCTTGGTCTTCTCTCAGTGAGTTTCATGATGTCGTCGCCTGAAATGGTTCTCACTTCTCAGGTTTGCCTGTCAGGGTTCAGTTGTGGAATTTCTTGCCTTCTTAACAGGGTTGGGACCGTCAGTTGAGTTGTGGAGAAGTCAGGTTGGGACGCAGCTGACAGCTCTATTTGACAACCGTTACGAGTTCACATTATGGCAAGAACCAATCAGCTGAGTAAAGAGAAACCACAGTCCATCATTACTTTAAGAACTGAAGGTCAGTCAGTCTGGAAAGCTGCAAAAACTTTGAATGTGTCCCCAAGTGCAGTCGCAACAACCATCTAGCGCTACGATGAAACTGGCTCACATGAGGACCGCCCCAGGAGAGGAAGACCAAGAGTCTCTTCTGATAGTTTGGGATGAGATGGACCGCAGAGTGAAGGCAAAAGGGCCAACAAGTGCACAGCATCTCTGGAAACTCCTTCAAGACTGTTGGAAAACCATTTCAGGTGATGACTTAATGAAGCTCATCGAGAGAATGCCAAGAGTGAGCAAAGCAGTAATCAATCAGCAAAGGGTGGCTATTATGAAGAATCTAAAATATAAAACGTGTTTTGAGTTATTTCCCACATTGTTTGCTACATAATTCTACGTGTTCATTCATACTTTTGATGCCTTCAGTGAGAATCTACAATGTAAATAGTCATGAAAATGAAGAAAAAACATTAAATGGTACAGCGATAGATAGAGAGGGAGCGAGAGAGAGTGAGACAGAGAGAGAGAGGATTGGTGGTGACGTCATATTTCATCATTATAAGCTGCTACAGCTACAGTAGGAAACCTAATTCATGACCTCTTAAGGGAACATTTGGACTCAGACAGAACCACCTCACCTCAATAAACAAGATTTAATTGAAGTGAACTGTTTTATTGGTACAAGCAATTACATTTTAAGTACAGACCACTGCTCCTTGAAATTTGACCACTATTGATCTGTTGAGAAGTGGAAACGGTTTCCAACCATGGAAGTACTGTGCATTATCATACGCAGATTAAAAAAACAACTCCACACGAGGTCACAGTACACTTAATAGATTCTGCTGTGGCTCTCATCAAATTCATAATTGCATGTTACATCTTACCTCGACAAATTAAATTGAGTTTAAAAGAAACGAATTACAAGATAACATAAAATAAAACCTTATCTTTCTATTATAGATACATTTCCAGGAGATAGGGGGCATATGGGGCCATAGGGGGAAAAAACAGCCTCTTCGCTAATGGATTTTTCAATAGCACAGTTGCCTAGCAATTTTAGTTGATGCCTCCGTGTTCAGTTTCAGGTTTTGGAAAATTATTCACTGTATGAATAATAGCCCTAAAGCTTCATAAGTAAAAATTGTGGAGAAAATACACATGATATGTACTCACTAAGAGCATGTCATACTGGGAGGAGAATGGTGGTGTTGATTCTGTTTCTGCTGGTTCATCACTAGCGAGCAGAGGAGGCACATTCACTTAAATAGTAATCTCAGAGAGTCGAGGGCCTGTGGGGCTCCATACATCACAAAAGGACATGTATGAGGTCCAGAAAGATGTACCTATCACTCGCTGAGAGAAAAATGGAAGATGGGTGGATCAGATGGGTGTGAGTCAGCAGCATATCTAATAAGGCTGTATTTACTGTACAGGGACAGCAGCCGAAGAGGACGTGTCACCATCAAGTATCCCCTTGGAAAAGAGGATTGGATGGATCACACTACAGGAGGGATTGATTTAAAGAACACATTTGTAATTAGTTGAAGATTTATAGCAAAGCTGGTTAGACGTGGCCCTCGAGTAGAACAAACAGCCACTAAAATTAGCTCGGAACGAGGAACTCTCAATTCCTGGTGGACTGCTAAGCAACGAGGTCTCTGGAGCTCACGTTCCTCACCTACTTTATTAAAAGCAAAGCACAAAAATGGCCCTAGATACAAACTTTGTCGTCTTTTAATAAGTATTGCATTTGTTTTTCTAGTACTCCCATATTCAAATGATAATACTGATAACAGATGAAAAAAAACAACTAATTGAATTAATCTAATTTGTTCTTTGAGCTAAAACCATTAGCCTTTAAAACCATTAGCCCTAAAAACATCAAGAAAACCCTTTGTTCTGTGAATAACATCCTTACACCTTAAAATTTCAAAAAGCTTAGTCCTTTGACTAATATGTTCAATGAAGAGCATGTGCCCTGCTGATCATTTAATATTTTTCAAAAATCAAACATCGCCTAAAATGACATGGATGCCATTTAAAGAGACAAGATTTTGACATCACACATTCCCACCACTACACCCTATTAAGAATACCTTACAAGTGTCTTTGTCATGCATCCTTTTATCCAAGAACTGCAATGAGGCATCGTGGATTCTGCACAATACTGCGACAGAAAGTTTAGATGCCAGACTTGTTGGCCTTTCTGCTTCTAGTGTGACAATTCTCGCAAGATGTCGCTTAATGACAACTACGGTGCACAGATGTAAACAACATGGTGAAGAGAAAGATAGATATGGCTGAGGAAGGTTTGTAGAGGAGAGGTCTTTTTGATGTTTCCTCAACTACCTGCCATGACAGAGCCAAGACGGATACATCTCGGTAAGTAAAAATAGAACTTTTAGCTAACCAGTGAGTAGCTGGTTCGCTGATGTTTGCACTTGGCCACTGTATCATAATGTTGCACAGTTGACTGTTTTAAACATTCAGGTTCAAAATGGTCTATTCTTTCTTTTCTTGGAACAAAACACTACCTGCATCAAACAAAGTGCTTCTGTTGCCATTATTGATAATATCTTGACCCTCCTTCCAAATGCCAGGAATTTGGGCAAAGGTCACACAAGATGGCATACACACACATGGCAAGAGTTTACGCCAATCTGAGACAACAATCACGAACAACAAAAAATACTGGTTTTCATTGTGTTTCTACAGTGATGTGATTTGATGTTTGAAGTTAGCAATGTTAGCTTGCATCTTGGCTCGCAAACAGCATCATGAGCTTTAGCTAGAAACTAAAGAAGCCGGACCAATTTTGCCACCTTACAAGCAAGTAAATGTTACGGTCAAGTTAGTATTGTCAGAAACCTTGAGCATTAAAAACCAAAGTAGGGTCCATGCTGTAAGAGTCTGACATGAGTTTGTTGACTTTATGAGCCCATTCAAGGCATCGGTTGATTATGCTACTGCAGTACCTCAATTTGATTACTTTTTATTTTTATAAATTTCTCTCAAAAATTGTACAGTCTGATCCTGGAATTAAAGGGAGAACTACCCGTATAATGTTGCATCAGAATAGTGATCTGGCATGATTTTTTTGCCCACCTTTCTCTTCTTGAATGCTTGCCGGGACAGGTAGCCTCTACAGGCAGCTTGGAATAGGATTAGATTACGCTTGGTCTGCTCATCCCTCTGCTCCTCCAATTTAGCCAAGGTGCCAGCTCTGAAGAACAACTAGAGCAAAAAATAAAAAATAAAACATAAAGGAAAAAAACAGTGAGAAATCATGTCATGCTTAGCAAAACCAAATTACATTTAGATGCCCTGCTTTGGCATGAAATACAAAGTTAAAGAGTTTAAAAGTGAAGAGGTGCACTGAAGCAGGAAATCAATAGGTAACTGTGTAATCCACGGACAAATGGGTCTTATCTTTAGTGAGAATGTTGTGATTAAGTTATTATCTCAGACAATCAGGCTTGTCTGCTTCTAATCTGGGGCAAAGGTAAAAGACAGGTAAACATCCACAAGTAACCACATCGCGGTGTCTGAGGATTAAGGACCGTGAACGCATTTCAGATGATGGCAGCAGCTGGCTATTTAAATGCACTATGACTACGCCCAACGTCTATCAGAGTACCAATTATGTATGTGATCGTTAAACAAAGCAGAGGTTGATCAAACAGCTTTAGCAGAAACCAATAGCAAGGAGTGACACTGTTTGTTTTTCATCATGTCTCTTTGTAGACATGTGGCTTCCTTTAATGGCAGACTGGATTCTGTCAAGAGCTGCATTGCTATAAGGTTATATGGAACTGCTGTTATTGGCATGCACGTGAGACCGGTTGCTACAACGACCCTGGAACGGCCAACTGCGCTTGTCTACTTCTGAACCTGTTTCTCACTCCCAAGTGTAGCACTACGTGAAGCTGCCCCTAGTGTCGTGTATTTTCTCGCACATGTCCCGGAGCATACGTTCCACTGTTTGGTACACTATTGTTTCCTTTGATTTCCCTCTTGGCTGATGGCCACTTTCCAGCTGATGAGATTAGACTTCAGTGTGCCAAGCAGTGTTTACTGTGATGACTTTACAACGGTCGCGGTTAAAAAAAAACAAAACAAAAACGAAGAGATATATGAGGTTGGAGAATCCACTCTAATGAGCTGAAAAGAAAAAGGGAATAGCAGTCACATATAGCCAGAGAGGGGAGAGACATGCCGCTTGTGTTGCAACTGACTAAAAGACTGGAGGAAGGGGCAAGGCTTGGCAACTCTCCAAAGCAAGCACTCCTCAAAAAGGGACAGGTGGAATGAAGGACACGCTCCCCCGGACAGCAAGTGTACTTTGAAAAGAAACATATAAAAAGAGCTGCAGCTTTGTGTGTAGCTCCGTGAAATTGGCAGAGTTTCTCAGTAAAGGTTTATTCAATAATTTTTATTTGTTGCAAATATGCTGACATTACTCACCCTACTAAGTCCCATGTGGTAACTGCTCTTCTCCAAGTCTAAGGACTCCAGTAGCTCCTCCACAGCCTGAGTAAACATGTAAACAAACATATACACAACTTAGTCTTTCTGCTGCTGGAGACACAGCAACAGTTCAGCTCTAGTCCTTGAACTTGGCATGCTGAAACAGCCAAGTTCAGCCCCCTTCTTTGTTGTTAGCATGAGGAAAGATTTTCTCCCCAAACACCTGCTCCTCGCTTAAAACTCAAGACCCCTTCGGGCGGTCTTAACCTCACATATTGCCCATCCAGAGGTACACCATCAGCCATCTATGAACCTGTGTGTACTATTGTTATCTCAGCCTCTTCTCGCTACATGAGTTTCTAGGCTGAAAGACCAAGTCTAGATTACAGCACTGAGGGGCTTTTGTTTGCCAGTGTTTCCACAGAAACTCAGCCCCGGTACACTGGCACAAGGGAAAAGAGATTTCCTCTCACTTAACCCCATTCTTTCACTCTCGGGTTTCTCTCTAGAAGCAAACTTTTGCACAGAAAACCAACACACTGTGCACTCTCATTGATATTAACCTCTATGAAATAAAAAGGCAACAAGCTTCTTTTTTTCTAATTTCTTCAGCCAAATACTGACTTTTCAGCACCCACATTCAAAAAGCTGATAGCGGCATTTGAAAATCTTTGAACAGAGTGAAGCAATTTCAAAGCCACAACAGTGACCCGGCCCTTTAAGAGGCCAGATACTGATCAGGTCGAGTTGATTAGATCATTACAGTAGCTCTGATGAATGAAGGTTTATTTCTCTGTCAGTTGGCTGCTGACAAATCAGGCCAGATGTAATGAAGCTGCCTCCTCACAACATTAATCTTCACCAGGTTTGGCCACTGGCAGGGCTTTACTTCTCACCCTCCCTTTCCTGCTGATTGACTTACTCTCTGCTCGTCCTTCACTATGTAATTCCTCCCATGCTTCTTGGTGAGATGCGGCGCCAGCACATCAAAGCGCCGTCGAAACTCAGAGAACACCATGTGGTCGGGGTAACCTGTGAAGGTCAGAAGTGAATCGTTTTGGAAGACTGTGACAAATTTCGCAGGAATTAAAAAAAAAAAAACAAGTTTTTTTTTTTTTTTTTTACAACACATAACGAGGGAGGTTTGTGTTACTTCAGCTGCCATCTAACCTTGCCTATGGATCCGGAGAGCATCGAGCAGTTTGGAGCCACGCAGCTGAGCACGCAGCAAGGCTACATCTAGCTGCATTAATCCAGGGTCTCCACTCTCCCCTTGAGCTTCACACTCTCCACCTTTGAACAAGGATCCACTCAAAGCCTTGAGGGCATCTGCCTTGGGCAATATGCAGTGAACAAAGTGAATTCTAGACCTCCGCACCATGTCAAGGAGAGCATCCTGCAAAAATAAAAAACAAAACAAAACAGGCAGGGTTATGGAGGGACTGCACTGGCTAGAACCCAATGTCATATCTGTCATTGATGAGTCTACTTATTGGCGACTTAATCTGACTCACCCCTACGAAAACTGAAAAGATTTGGATTCTGGCTCTGACGTGTACACCTTTCCCTTGTTATTTGTCTTGTATTAAATCTAGTCACATAAAAATTCAGAACCACCATGACAACTCTGTGAGACAGAATATTTTAAATTCATATTTTAAAGCCAAGTTTGGAAAACATGTACCCGTGTATGTGTCGATCTTGCCTCATGGTTTTTTTATAATTTTTGCAGGAGAATACACACGCTCCCTAATATTTTCATGTTGATTGCACAAAAATGAATAAATAAGTTTCCTGCTGCAATTGGATTCAAGCTTTTCAGTGACCTCGTTTATTTGTTTGAAATCAAACAAAACACAATGAACCATATGAGCTTGTGGATGTTAATGTTTCTCCGAATACTACAAAATAGGTTATTCTTGTTTTGAATCGAGTACATTTCTGAAATTAACTTTTTTTTTTTCTATCTTTTGCCTCTTAGCTCACCAACACCAGGCCTAAAATCATTTTCAACCTGAGCTCTGGCTACAGCCCAGGCTCTGGCCTTGCTCCCATCCATTTTCCTCTAAGCTGCATGAAGCAATTAATGGTCCACACTACAAATTCTATGGATAGCTTGTAAGCACGTAAGAGGGGAACTGATAAATGAATCATGTCATAGAGCAGCAAAGAAGTGAGTCCTAAAACCTTGAAATAAGTTACCATTGCTGAAACTGTAGTTCCCTCATCTGGAATCAAAGAGTTTTTGGTTAAATACCTTAAAATATTTGAACATTTTGTTCTACCCTATAAAATACAGAACAGTGGTTGCTAACAAGAGGCAAAACAAGACTACAGAGTTTGTCAAGGACATTAAATGTTTTCATGCCAAACACGTTTAAAAAAAAAAGGAGACATGAAGTTTATAGCCTAAAGATAGCTTTGCATTTTCTGTGATTGCAGTGTGAAGTCTTACAAACCTTTGCTTGCCATGGAGCTTATTTCAATAGTACAAAATCTTCCAATAATAAAATCCCATTTGCCTTTAGTTGAGGGAACTCACGGTGATGCTGACTTAGAGGTTGACTTCCAAAATATGTCATCCTGCGGGCTTCAATGAGTCAATGGTGTTAAAGTTATTCGTTAATTCGTCCATCCATCCATCCATCCATCCATCCATTTTCTACCACTTATCCTGTTAATATCCAGATGTTGCAGTTCTAGCGTACACATAGAAAAAAAAATTCAGTTTGTAAGGACTGATGTGTAACAGGTTATACATCCGTCCATTGTCTTCTGCTTATCCTGTTAAGGGCTGGAGCCTATCCCAGCAGCCCTCAGGCAAGAGGCGGGGTTCACCCTGGACAGGTCACCAGTCCATCACAGGGCCAACACATAGAGACAGACAACCATTCACACTCACAGTCACACCTACGGTCAATTTAGAGTATCAATCAGCCTCGTCCCCTCTTGATGTCTTTGGACTGTGGGAGGAAGCCGGAGTACCAGAGAGAACCCACACAGGAACAGGGAGAACATGGAGACTCCACACAGAAAGATCCTGTGATGGAGCCGGGGCTCGAACCCAGTACCTTCTTGCTGTGAGGCGACAGTGCTGACCACTGCACCACCGTGCCGCCCGTTATTCGTTATTCCATCCATTAAATATTTTAATTTTATAGATACATTTCCTGATTTGGTTAGCCAAAGCTTCACATACACTCCCAACTAAGGTTTAAGTCTCAGCTTCTCCTCTCTCACCACTTGAAGCTTTATTTGGATGCATAAAGACTTCTTCTTGATAGCAGCCAACCCTGAAGTGAAGGTCTTCCTCATGCTAGTGGCCCTCCGGAGAGACAGCTGGGAAACTCCTTCAAGACCAGCAATGGAACCAGACAGGACCGTGGCTCCGCCCACTCGACTCATGAACAATGAGCTTAAGATCTTCCTGCAGGAAAAACATTTCCTCAGCCTAAATTTCTATCATAATCCATTTAAGTACATGTTATGAATGACCAAAACAGACTGACTGCTGCTTCACGTGTAATTCTTACTTCTGGGAGTCCTGCAGGAGGCTGGCAGCATTGGTGGAGACAGGATTCTGCTTTGCAAATTGCAACCACCCACGGGCATCATACTCCACCCAGTCAGTCCCATGACTGTGGCCCAGCAGGAAATGATTATCCTTTTCACTCTTCAACAGGAAAGTGTGACCTGATGTAAATGTAGGAGATGGTGTGAGAGTCATGCTTCACTGTTCACATAGAGAGAGAGAGATGACAAAAATAAACACAAGTTTATGTGGATCTGGGCTGTTTCTGTTATTCTGAAATGTGAGCCTGTCCATGACATTCTTATGTTATTCTAAATCTATAATAACATCCTGTGCAGTCATAAATAACATGACTTCTGACTTGAGTGATGTGATCGACCACAGGAGGATAAAGGATAAAGGATAAACTATGAAGGAATCTGACCTGTATGAAGAATATAATGGAGCAGATTTCAGCTGCTGTGCTTGGGGAATAAGATTACACTTTGCCATTTATTCTTTGCAGAATTCTACAGGGGGAATTTGTATGAGCTGTAACCTTGAGATGCAAGGTAGACAGCCATAAACAAAAGAAGAATTTCAACAACTCTGGTCATTAGTTGAATACCAGTTGATGTATAAGCTACTACACCGAGAGGCAGAGAACTCTTATCAATGATATGATGCAGTCTACTCCAGCAAAAAAGGGGAGTTTTTATTTATATAAAAACCACTAACAAATATTGTTTAAAAAAGTAAAAAATGACTCTACTCTGGGGCGGCATGGTGGTGCAGTGGTCAGCACTGTCGCCTCACAGCAAGAAGATTCTGGGTTCAAGCCCCTGCTAAGGTGCGGGATCTTCCTGTGTGAGTCTCCATGTTCTCCCTGTTCCTGTGTGGGTTCTCTCTGGTACTCCAGCTTCCTCCCACAGTCCAAAGACATCAAGAGGGGACGAGGCTGACTGATACTGTAAATTGACCGTAGGTGTGACTGTGAGTGTGAATGGTTGTCTGTCTCTATGTGTTGGCCCTGTGATGGACTGGTGACCCGTCTGGGATAGGCTCCAGCCCCCCCACGACCATTAACAGGATATGTGGTAGAAATGGATGGATCTACTCTGAAGTATTACCAATGACATTAATTTCATAGCAAACATGTTTGTTTAAAGAAACAAGACAACTACTTAGGAAATTTGCTTGTTCCTCATCCTTAGAAATCTGTCTCTCCTCTTTGTGCACGTTAGGGTGCTCAAAGACCAGCTGACTGCTGGTTAGCTCAGCGCCACAAATGGTAGTGCGTGGGATGCGTAAGCTTAAATACATCAAACAGAGGTCTGAGGCATCTTCGTCTGTCCAGACAAAATCTTCTCTTACAAAGTCGGCTCCTCTTCGTCATCAACAAATGGGTTTTGTTTTTTGTTTTTTTGGCAGACGTAATCTAGGGTCTGCACAAAAATCACTGTACCCGGACAGGAAAGTAACTCCAATTTTCTGTCTGATTCTAAAACTACAATGTCTCATTATTTAAATTGTTATTTCGTAACAAATGTTATGCACAACCCCAGTTACACAAGTGCAGGCAAAGACTGTTGCATTCAGAGACTTTTTACAGAGATCTGCTAACACTTCCCATCCACATCCATTCATTCGAACTACGTGTCAGCTGATCACCGTAGGTCTCAGCTCCCTAATACAGCACAGAGGAGAGAAGGATCTCCATCTTGCTTGGGTCTGGATAGAATAGAATATAAGCATATTTCCCAAAAAACTGATGTTCAACCTCTTGTAAGTTAGTTACCACATGGTAAAGCAGAAGACTTGATATGCTCTGTGTTCGTTTCTAGTGTACATTATGGTGAATGTACACTCCTCACCTTTACTCTCGCCTTCTGCAGGTCCGTAATAACTAAAGAGACGCCCTAATAGTGTCTCCTCTGAGCCCCCAGGCTGTAGTGCCTCCTCCTCCATCAGCCACAGCAGACCTCGGGCCTCATCTGTTCGCACGGTGCGAACCTGTCAAATAAACATATGTACAGACAAACATGTCATCTTTCTGTTTAATATGACAGTTTTCAGATCAGCTGAGTTCTCTGCACTCAGACATAACGTGCGTCTTTCCACAAAACAGAATTTAAATCAGTTCAGTAAAAACCAACAGATACAGGTGAAAACATCATCTCCTTGGCATTCTGGAGAGGTAAATGAGCTGCACAGAAAATGACCTGCATGCAGCAGTAACTAGCTTGGTTAGCATGTCTCTGGTCTGAACTCTTTCTGGGAGCTTGGAACCAAAACCACAAATCCAAAAACTGTTTTTCACAGCTATCAGGGAATGGCACTGGAGACATCCTTATCAGCAGTGCACACTACACCGATTCCAACCCAGAGTATCAGATTGGAGCAGACATGTAGCAACTATGAAACTTGCAATGAATTGTGTATGAGGCTGTTTCTGATATTGGACATCTGAGCTACAACAGGAAAATAAAATGCCCGAAAAAAGTACCCCTGATCAAAGTGTCTTTTTGTTAAAAAAAAAAACAATACAAAAAAATACAGATTTTTAACAGCTTTTGAATGTACATCAAATAATAATCTTTTTCTTCTTTTGGTGTGCTACTCTACAGTTCATTGTCTCCGATGATATCAACATAAGAGTACAGACACATTAAAAAGTAAACACTCCAAGCAACTTGAATGAGACCAAAGTGATCTCTGACTCTCTAAACTCCAACATATCTGTTTCCATGGAGCAGATCACAGGCTGCGAAGGCCAAACATCGATTTTCTTCTTTTGAAGTCAATTCTCTAACCTTTCTTTCCCTGCTCCCACCTTCTCTTTCAACCCTCTGCCAAACAATAAATTCCAGCATTTGAAAACTCACATTACAAAAACATCTACTGCTGATATTCATTTCTGAATTAAATAATGGTGCCAAGAGAAAACCATGTGAAAATAGATCATGAAAGGCCTGTGAGTCCCCTTGGTGTTCCAAGATGTATTCCACTGCATGTAATTATACAGATAGAGGGTTTATGCATAAAAATCTCAACAAAACATATCTGACTATACAAGAGGGTATTACAACAAAATATTAAAGACAAAAGAAGAGGCAGACATTAAACATACCAGTGCTTGGCTTGATGCTTGGTCTACCACAGCTACAGACAGAGATGTGCTCGGTTCGGTGTCATCTAAGACGATTTCTATGTTCTCCTGAAGGAAAAGAAATACGCAGGTTGACACGCTCCTCAAAGTGCAACAGAAAATCACATTTAATCATTTCTCCTGCCAGTATGACCAATGTCAATGTGTATGTTTTCTATAAAAATCCTGGTAATAGTTTTGTATGACTAAAATTTCCCAACTGAGGAGTGAGTTCCTTTGATTGCCAGTGTCGGTGTTTCACCTACAGCATGAGAACAATGTAAACAAACTGCTACTGCGAGTCACAGTCTGCAAAGCTAGCAGGGATATTTTAAAGTGCAATGATTCACCAGCATCAAACAGGACTGAAGTGACTTTGCCGTGCACTTTTCCCAGGGAAATGTTTGTTTGGTGGCTTGCTCAACAGGATAAGGTGCAGTGCAAGATGTGGTTTCATATTTTTATGTTATGTTCCTATTTGTATGTTAGATAGCAATAAGACTTTAGTAGGGAAACTATTTTCTTGTTGCTGTTTTTGTATTTTGTTACAGGCACAGTCTGGCTCAGTGTGACCACCTGTTCCGTTATTGTTTTATTTTCTTCAGAGGAGAACACCCGAAAACAGATTATTTTTGAAATTTAAAATCACTTTTGAAATATCAAATCCCTGAAATACAATGACCACAATTTTAAAGCTGCTTTCAGCCTGTTTTAGTATTACCTCAAAGGTTTTTTTTTTCCATGTGCTTTCTTCTTTGATAAAATAATCCATCTCTGACACAGGTATAGATTATCAGTTGGCTGATTAACAGCCATGCTTATGATGGGTCAATAAAAGGTCAATTTAAATCCTCCAATAGTGTGACATTGAGGTAAAAGACAGCAAGGGCGACTGACATGTTGCAACCTCAACCATGCTGCAGTCGTAAATGTTTGTTTTTCCAACAACAATCCATCTTTGAATTCATTTAGAGCCTTTTGCCTGAGAGAAATGGGTTTATTGGCCTGACTGCCGTCCAGTGTATGTGTCCAGTGCAAATACTTCAATACTACAAAAGCAATATTTCATTAAAAAAGTACAAGAAAATTTTATTTGTGTCACTTATTTGTGACACAAATAAGTGACACAAATAAAATTTTCTTGTGTCACTTATTTGTGATTCCAGAACGCAGAAAGAGACAGTCACAGTATATTTAGCTTGAAGCTAATGATGTCCACAAATTTCAAACAACAGCAAAAACGTCCAAAAATGTCTGTTTACAAACTCTCAAGCATGTTGTCATCTGCATCTTCTTCATCCAGTAATCCACAAAAACATTGATTTGAGCTCACAGTTCAGACCGTGTTGCTGTTGTTTGGTGGCATTGGCTACGTATATGTGGCTGACCCTTTCTGAATTCTGGAATCACAAAAAAGTGATGCTGTGATGAGTACCTAAATGGTTAAATACACTTTTTAAAAGTATTGTTTTGAACTACCTCCCCACCCCATTAAAAATCAGCCTTATGGCTCATAATCCTGAGAACAGACAGAAAGACAAATAGACAAAAAGAAACATGTATGGAGGTACGAACTGTGCATATATGTGTTCTTGTCAAAAAGTATGTCAAAAAATGAACTCCCCTTTATCACAGGGGTGACTGTGTCTGTGAGCCTCGTGAGGGTGCCGGGAACCATGCTAATTCTGTGGAAGGATCTGGAATTTGTAAGCCTTCCCTTCAGAGTAAAGTATGAGTGCCCTTTTCAGACGGGAAGGACATGGGCGGTTGTCTCGGCAAGTTACTCATTCAGGAGTGATGTCTAATAAATTATTTTTATGGGTATTGAAGTGAAAAAAACAATAGCATATGAGATGGAAGAAACCTAAAAGCCACATAATAGGTAGAACGTTTGGCATTTGCTGAAACTGTTTTTCCTATAAATGAATGAAAAATCACAAATATTTCATTACTGTGGCAGCCAATAACACTTCTGGAATGAAGTGGAATGAAATATAATAAATTACCTTCACCAGAGCAAAACAGGCATGAAGCGGCTGACGGTGACAAAGTGCAGGCTGCACTGGAAATGTGTGAAAATGTTTGCAATGCTAATAGTAAAAGTGCGGGCATGACAGATGCTAGCATTCAAGTCGGCTGTCTATGTGAAGTAGCCTAAATGAGTCTCGGCTGCAGACAGTTAATCTGGAAACACACACATAAAAAAAAACCCAAAAAACAATCCACACAGCTGCAGCACTCAACAACGTTTAATTCTAAAATGTAAAGCATACGCCGCTCGTGTGTATCACAGTTAAACCTGCCTGTCACTGCAATTATTGGTACTGAGAGCTGTTTAAAATGAGTTTGACCCAGTTTTCAATGACAGTTCCACAGCTTCTTATATTCTGAAATTCACTGACAAGAGTGAATTATGCTACACAGATTTATGCAGTATTTCATTTCGCTCCAATTCCTTTTCTCCCAGGCAGAGGATGAGGGTGGTAACGTGGGTGGGAAATCCCAGGTTCCCATACTCAAAGTATGAAAAGTAATACAATCAAGATTTCTGGTTAACTTCAGTGTACTATCGGCTGTGTTTTGAATAAGATGGATACCTGGAACAGCATTACTGGATGAATATTTGTAACAAATTGAAATCAATCCTTCATTCTTAAATATCAGAAATTCCTGGGGACGATTGTGCACATTTAATGTGGTCTAGACAGAATTCAAAGAAGGACAGAAGAAGAATAGTTCCTCCATCATGGAGCAACAGCAGTGCTGTGCAGCTAGGCGTGTCTCCCGGAGGCAGTTGTGAGTGACTTTACTTTGATCTCAGCAGAAGAGGTGAAGACTGGCATCACTAATGAGAAGGTCTAACACATGAACTACTTTGGCTTGTCACAGCTTGTGACAGGTGGGATGGATAGTGTATCTGATGTGTGAACACATACACTATTGGATTTGATGTATCTGACAGAGAGCGGCAGACAAAGGGAGAGAGGGGAGGAAAAGAAGTAGGAGGAAGAATGAGAAGGAGGCTGTGTGCACAGCACGCAGTACTTCATAAATCCTTACCTCCTTGTATCTCTCCAGCTCCTGCACATAGGTGCGCTGGTAGAAGAGGGTCTGCAGACGTTCTTGAGTATAATTGTGGCATAGGTCCTCGAATGTTGCGCCACAATCGCGCTTCGCTAGCCTGGGGTTGTGAAAGCCTGGTGTGTCCACAATGAGCAGAGAGCACAAGGAGAGCTGGCTGCATTTCAAGGCCCTAGAGCAAAGACACGCATGCAAGCGCATACACACACACACACACACACACACACACACACACACACACACACACACACACACACACACACACACACACATTAGAAGATATTGTATTGATTATTTTCACCTTATGACCCATAGCTGCATCCTTAGCTCTCTGCACTCTAGCTCAACCCTCACTGAACTTAATCCAAATTTTCTTCAACGTCTTAAATGCTTCAAACTCAATCATGGGTAAAATCCCTTGCAAAGGTTTAATCCAGGTGTCCAGACACTTGAGAAGTTGGTGAATTTAATGGAATATGTTTAAAATACTGTACATTTACGGTATATTGCACTGCATATCTTAAACGAAAACAGAAATACTAACCGGTTTATCAAAGAAATTAGGATAGTGAAGAGTTCAGAGTAAAGCCCAGCTGCCATGGCCTCTAAACACTCCACGGCCGTCATCTTGGACCCTGCCGTGAAAAGTAATTTAAAAAAACACTTGACAATAATTTCCCCATCATCAAATAACACAAGAGGCAGTTATTAAAAAAACTAATAATAATCAGTAGAGGCTGGACTACGGCCTCTGCCTTCACTACTAAAAGGATAATATCTGAGCATGTTATACCCAAAGGTATAAAGTATTCAAAATATGTGTTAAATTGTTACTGTAAATCACTTTTAAACAGTTAAATGGCCACCTGCTAAACTCTGCACTGTCTCACAAATATTGAGTTTATTCTCATTTCCATGAGCTCACACATCTATGGGTGCAGGTTCAGAGGTGATAAAGGAAACAGATGTCATCCATGTCTTGCTCAACTGGAATAGACTTTAAACTGTGCTCATGCCCTTCAACATGTGCTGTAGGCTTGACGGCAGTCCTACACACGCGAAAAATCAATGTGAGGCAATTATGATTTCAAGGACAATGAATGAAGAGTAAAACCAAAGTTGCTCATCCCGATATGGAGTGTGAATTCTCTGTCAATAGCCATTGTAAGGCTGTGGTATTCATTACTAAGATAAGCTTTATTTTCTCCAGAGCATGCAATTTCCCCCAGGTGATGAGCAGCAGAGGTGTGCATGTATGCATGTATGTGTTGGGAATGACAAAAGGTGGGTGGTACCCGTGTCTGCTGTGCCATTTTCGTCAGGAGCTTGGCGGCTGATGCTGGCTCTGGGCAGGGTGCCCTTGGCCTGGTGCTTGAAGATGGAGGAGGAGAGCTCCTCCAGGGTGCATCCCAGCAGGTAGGCTGCCTTCTGGGCCCACTCGTGACGTGCAAATTGTTTCCTGCCAGCTGAGACACATGCATAAAAACCTTCATTAGCCCTTCTGCCAACTAACCCTTATGCATGATTAGCCTGGTAGTTTTGAGACAACAGTGTCGCTGACGGGGTAGGATTATGTCTCTGGCCATGCTGACACTAACACAGCTGATGAAAACATGCTCTAAAACATGTTGGGTCTCAAAAACAATTAAATTCATTGGGAGGGGGAAAAAAGGCACATCAGTAAGCTTCCTCAACATCTACTTCAAGTTCAAATCTTATGAATGAATTTATCCAATTGAGAATGAGAGCAAAGCTTATCACTGGGAGACAATAACTCATGTATTTACATATACATCACTGGAGGAAAGAAAACAATTTTTATTTATTCTAAGAAATGGAAATGTAAGGATAGGAATATAAAGCAGTTTTAATTCAACAAGGAGTGGAACTTAAGGTAAAGAGAGAAAAGGTTTGTGTTTCATCAGCCCTGCAGAATCGTTGCATGAAAAGATATTTTCATATTTTCCTTAGTAGATGTTCTCCACCACGTTTATTTAAATAAACTCACAAGGACACTGTGTTAGCTTATACTGCTTGGATAACACAATACATAAGCCCCCTTCTCTTACCCATCTTCAGTAGTGGGCCTTTAATTAGTTCTAGTGGATTAGAGATCATTGCTGCCCTCTTGTGTTACAATATGAACCTGATCTGCAAGATGACTATATTTTCATCCATCCATCCATCCATCCATCCATCTTCTACCACTTATCCTGTTAAGGGTTGCGGGGGGGGGGGGGGGGGGCTAGAGCCTATCCCAGCTGCCTTCGGGCAAGAGGTGGGCTTCACCCTGGACGGGTCGCCAGTCCATCACAGAGCCAACACATATAGACAGATTTTATAAACAGGATATTCTCTCTTGTCTAACTCTCACCTGTGTGTCAACTCTCAGTTATAACTTTTATAGTAAAACAAAATCTTTCTACATGAGAATCCTGCAACAGGAGGCCAGCAGTTCTGACAGGACAGGACATATGTCACGCGGTAATTTGCAGATCAGAGAAAAGTTGCTAAGTGCCGGAATTCCCAACAGCAGATGCTAAACTGGGCAATGATGAAAAACAGTTCCTGGATGATGTTACACTGCAACCGTAAAGACAGGCCTCCAGCAGAAGGGAATGCCGATAAATTGGTGAGCAGACAATGAATGTGTATAAAACACAAAAAAATTACAGAGCTACAATCACTGCTTCTGATCTATACGGTTTTTGTCATTTGTATGTTGAATAGTTTTAGGATATTCTAGTTTTTATTGAAAAGTCCCAAAACAGAGAGGGTCACATATGCAAATGAAGCATTCTTATAAGACATAACATCTGCATTATGTGGTCTAGGTAGTTAAATATCTAGATGTAATTATCAGATCTACATTCAGAAAATTACCATAAAAAAAATCAGTAACAATGCCATCCTTGAAAAAAATGATCTGAACCTCAACAGTGATAAAAATCTTTTTAATGTAAGAATTTCAAATGACAGATATGTGATTTTAAAATGCAAGTCAAATTCAGTGAGAAGCAGTTCTATTACATTATAACCATCAAACTCTTACTCTAAGTTTCGTCATACAAATAGCTGAAAAAAATCAACACAGCTGGTTGTTTATTTAATGCCTTCAAGCTCTTTTTTTGAGGAAGAAGAAGAAGAAGAAGTCTTACAGAGAGCCAGCAGCAGAACTGATTCTTTGAGCAAAATGTAAACAACAGTTAGAATATACTAAAACAGGCAATGCTGCAACAGTGTTTCTGAACAGTTTTACTGAGGCTTCAGAACTTCCAAATTTATTTATCGTGGTCACACATTACTTCGGTCGGACACACGCTCAGATTTGATATACTTAATCTGCTGCGTATGATCATTACTGAACTACTGCAGGTTAAATCTGTGACATTTCTGTTTGAGCGATTGCATTAGAATGCTCTAACAACCTGTGTGTACCTTTTAGTGCAAATGCATTATTCATCTGGATTACAGCTGCATTGCATCACAGTGAAGATGTTACAAACAGTGAGCTGATGCAGCCTCAAGATTTGTGAGTTTGTTATTGTAAGTGTTCTTGAAAAGATGAAGGTCTTTTCAGGTTCTTTAATTAGCAAGTCAGCACTGTAATGCGCAGGAATTTCTCTGTCCTTCTTTGTTACTGGTATTAATATGGAATTATCTTGACAAATGTGCAGCAGTGGAATGGCAATTTAGTTCAACAATCTTACCTTTAGTAGCTCCTGCAGCCCCGAGATGGTAGATGGCCCCGAGGACGAGCCAGAAGGCCCTCTGCTCATCAGCACTGACCCCAAGGACCTTCATGGCGGCCTGCAGCTTGGTGAACTGCTGTGAGGCCCGCTGCTTATCCTCTGCCTGGAAGATATCACATTTATTTCAATAATACTGTTTTCAAAAACAAGTTTCTTCTTAGATGTAGTTAAGTAATTCACATGAAGGTATTTTGCAAAACAGACCAACTTGCAAATTAAAAGTAAAAATACAATGAGCAGCTGTTGAATAAAAGTTTTTTGAGTCCATTTTTTTAAATTGATCATCAAAGTAATTTAAAAAACCCTTGTTAGTATTTATTGGTTTTGGCCCATCATAAATTAAGGCCTGCTGATGTGCACAGCAGCATGGCTGCCAACAGATGTTCAAAGTGTCCTTTTGGTTCATTCGCTATCTTGACATGAAATAGCAGGTAAGCACAGGCATTACTAATTCCATTCATTAAGGCTCTACAGGGACAGACGCCTTCTTTGGTGTCATTAGTAACACCTTTGTTTTCCTACTATTTCATATCAAAATTGCTGCTGTGAAAAAAAACACTGTGGCATTAAAGCCAACCTGTTAGTTTGCTAGCACGTTCATTGCATGGTAGATATCGATCATTGTATTGATATCAAGTATTGGTGAGCTGGCGCAGATAAACAGCTGTACTGGTATGTTTTTAAGTCTGCTTTTGTGTTGCATTATATTTAGACTCCTATATCACCAGGAAAACTGTATTTATATCATAGCAGTTATAAACTTTATTTTAAGCAAAACTAATAATTAGCATTTACCTTGGTCTGAGGCATGATGTCAAATGCGTTGTTTTCAGCAAAGTGGTTGAGGTGCAGTTCAGTTCTGATTGAGAAATATCAGATAAAGACTGAAGATGACATAAATACCTTACGCTATAAGTAAGGTATAAGTAACACTGTACAGCAACATAATACATGCATGATAGTGATCCTGACCGTAGAGCGCTGTCTACGCCAGCCATCAGGTAGTAAAACACATTAAATGTGGACTCTCCCTCTGGCCTTCTAGTTACTCTCATCTTCTCCAGAAGCATGGTCTGCAAGGTTCCAGCAGGAGAGAAAACATAAGTTAGCATCCAAGAAAGAACACCTGCTAGTGTATAAATGTGAGGGGGGGGGTTTTTGTACCTGAATAGAGGCTGAAGTCACCTGACCCGCCTGGTCAAAGTCCAAGGATACAATATGGGAGAAGCGACTTGCATTCCCATTCATGCAGGTAGAGGCATTCCCAAATGCCTCCAAAACTGTGTACACTGCCTGCCATTTCTCCGCTGCAGAGTGAAACACAGAGATGTTTTTAGCAGAGCACAGAAGATTCTGATGATTTATGTGGATTCTTTTCAACCTACTAGAGAAAGATTTGTTGGTGCTGCCAGCAATGGTGACCAGGTATTGGATGATGTGTTGACAATTTGTCGTTTTGCCGCTGCCACTCTTGCCCAGTAAGACAATGGACTGATCCTGGCGAGTGGTCAGGAGATTTCTGTAGGCAGACTGGGCCATGCTGTAAATATGAGGGGCAGCATCCTCCCTTCTGCAGCCCTTGAACATCTGCATCACCTGTCAGGGAAAACACATTATGTTATATGAATACCTTTAAAGGGTTAATTTACCTCTGGTTGTTGAGCTGTTTCATTGAGATGTGTCCTTATATGTGCAGCTTACCTTCTCAGAGTACATTGAGGGGGCACTAATGGGGTTAATGACCACCATATTGGGCCCAGTGTGGGTGTGCACCAGGTTACTGCCATACCGCTGACGCAAGGAGTGTATCACGCTTGACTCATTCAAATACTGAAGAGAGGCCAGGTCCTCCACACGCTCAAATACCGGAGGGTTTGCCTAGAGTTCAAAGTCAGAAGGGGTCACAGTCTTGCCTACCGTCATTCCTAATTGATGTGGTTCAGACAGAGTTGATGTGATGATTAAACACCTTCTCTATATCATCATCATCCACGTCCAATAAAGATCCGTCACTCTCCAGGCGGATTTTCACCTTCCCCTCTGGCAGACTGCCTGCTTCGGTCTTCAGGAGAGTTGCTGGATCACCACAAAGACAAGAGTTCATTCATCATATGATCTCAACCTGAGCCCAGACGCTTCATTTAATGTGTGTGTCTTACAAAGCCTGGCAGCTCTATCTTTTAATAATGTCTACGTGCTTCATTAAAACTAAACAAGTTTTCAGTGTTGAAAACACAGTTAGTCTAATTACATTCAGCCCGAGGTAACATCAAAGTTGCAAAAGCATTCTATGCTTCAAAAACACATCTTTACAGTGTAACACTTGAATGACATCGAAAACGAATGGGGGGGAGAAAGCTTGCTATAAAATACTGACATGGAGGAGATAAAGAATATATAAAGAGGTTTTGTTTTTTTTGTTTTTTTAATATGCTCATTATCTGTCATATTTAGTGCCAGACAAGCACATACCCTTCTCTCTTCTCTGTGTGCTTTACAGAGCTCCAGACCCCCACTGTTAGTTATCTGCACTCCAATGAATGCTAGCAGTGGGGAAGTTTGAAGATGTCTCAAAATTCATCAAATACACTTTCCTCTAAAACGGTGTTGTCTGCTTTAATAGAGCTAGGATGTGTTTAATGTGCGGCAGGAAAAAAACTGTTGAAAACTACAAGATGTTAAGCTAACTAGCAGCCAGTCGTTCAGTGGGGGTCTAGGGCTCTGTAATGCATGAAGAGAGGAGAAAGGTCTCTGTCTGCTTGCCTGGCTTTAAAAATAATGGTAAATAAGAGTATTTAACAAAAAGTTGTCATGTTTCATTAAAAACAATAGTTATTACTAACCCAAGGAGAATCCATCCTTGTGGACAAGCCATACTTTTTCGGTGTGGTACCAGGCTCTTTCTGCTACAATCTGCTCTTCACTTTTGCCCTGGTAAGAGAGTAAAAACATTCCAGATGACAAACTGATACATAACACACATGATGCACAGATACGAAAAATTTGGCAAATATATATGATTGACATCGATATGATCTTCACATTCACATCAACACATGGAAAGAGGATGAATAGTACTGTTTTCTTTTATTTCCTAAACATTTGTAAAAAGCCCACAAACAATATGTTAACTGGATTGCGTCCTTTCACCATGTTACAGTTACACCAAGTTTATGTGTTGACTAAAAAGGCATCACAGCTGGAGGGTGAGACAGGAGTACTTCATCACAATGGAGTACATCACAATGACAAAAACACGTGTGAGGGGGAACAGATGACTTAAGACAAGTGTGTGGAGGGAATTATGCACAGAAACACTTCAGGTCCACTTTAAGGAGACAAGCAATCAAGACACAACACCCATAATAACATGATAAAGGCTGAATAGCTCCACCAAATTAACAGGAACATATGCAGTATTTGCTCTGCTTGAGCTTGACAGCAACTGAGGGGGTTCTTCAGTTGGTCAGGGACACTTCAAAACATGGTGCTACATCAAAATAAAATCTGGGCCTTCCAGGTGCTGCATTGCTAACTACAGGGCTAATCTTTATTTGTTTATCAGAAACACAAAGCACACGTAACTTTGAAATACAGGGGGAATGCACCCAGTTATGGTCAAACCTTTGCTGCCGAGTGTGCTGCCTGAAGGATAGCCACGGGGTCCTCGATGGGCTTGGACTGGAGGAGGGAAGCAGGAGCAGAGGTCAGCTGAGGAAATCAGCACTTGCAGTGACCTGACTCACTCCACTGTCATTTCCAAATGCACAACAGAGACATTGCAGAATACAGCAAGAGCAGCAGCTGTCCAATATTGCAACACAAGTCAAGTAACACCACTAGATTCAGTCACGTAATTCCAGCACTAATGCTAATGTCAGCACAGAATTAATGTGAACAGTCCAAGTTAACATGATCAGTGCACATGCAGGGCACCATTCACAAGGTAGATGCAAACACCAACATTCAACATACTGTGTGTTATTCTAAAACAATGATTCCCAAACCAAGGGACGTATAGCCCTCCCGGGTGTATAGTATCCTCTTAAGATCAGCCATCATAAATAAATCAGTGTTACATGTTTTTCCATCATACATTCTGTGATAACCCACTCCCTCTCTTCTTCTGATTGGCCCTGACCCTGATCCATCTCACTCCACACACTTTTAGGCAGCAGTGCTAGCCAATCAGAGGGAGGGTTTGGGAGGGTCTCCTGTGGATACGGACCCAGTAGACCTACATTTGTTTTCCCTTTGGTTAGGAAAAATAAGGCTATTTCGCCCTCAATATGCTGCCAGACTTGCTCGGATATGGATGAATATGGGTGCCAGCTAAGGACCCAGTCTCGTCAGTCTAAACTGCTCTGAGGTTTCCAGTACCATGTGGGACAGAGCTAGCATTAATGTTAAAAGTGCTAGCCTTGCCACTGGTGGTGTTAGCATCAGGATGAATATTTCAAGGGGTACAGGACTTTACAAAGTTTGGGAAGCACGGTTCCTAAAGTTAGAAACCATTGTTGCATGCAGGTTTTTTTTTCTCAATTCACACAATTGGCCCCTAAAAAGCATACCAGAGAAACTGTTTGATATCACTGAACATAACGGTGGAAAAATGAAAATACAGCCTTTTCTCATTAATTATTTTTCAGCTGCACACTAATTGAAAGCATGTAATGGGAACACCTCCACCTTCAGTCCACAAAGTGCTTAATAGTGTTGCCTCATTCACACTGACATTCATACACACTCTGATGGTGGAGGCTGCCATGCAAGGTGCAGACCAGTTCATCAGGAGTTCCTGAGCCATGCAGTCCCTGTCAAAATTATACTTATTAAATATAGAAATCTCATCCAACTGTGGATATCCTGTTTTATGTCACCTAAAAAGAACCATTTACAACCATGAGGGGACCCAAACAACAGGCAAGTGTGAGTAAAATGGGGTCAGTAAAAAAGAACAAACAGAGCCGACAGTCAGGCAGGTTGTACCTGAGAGGATTTGTGGCTTCTAGCACGCTAGCCATGCAAACATCAAAGAGGCCGGCAGCATGTCAGGACACAATGACCCACAGAGAAGCAAAGAGTGGAGACATAAGACACGAATTGACACAACAGGAGACCAAAGCAAGAAGGAAAAAGACGTGTTCTCTCAGTGCTCTCAACACTGTGAAATAAGCAGACATCATAATCGCAGATAAAGCCAGTGGACACAAGACATCGTTGCAGAGGAGGTGCTCCAGTGGAAGCGATAACAGAGTAACTCACACAGCAGGGAAGTCTTAACCTGCTACTTTGAGAAATTTCATACCAACATTCCTGAAACAAGAGTGTTTCCAAAACCACTTGAGGAAGAGAGATTGAACTCAGTTTTAGCAAAATGTCTACAGATTTTATACCTCAGCTGTACACATCTAGGTAATACGGGATTTGTTCACACAAGAAAGCCTGCATATTCACCTTTGAATCTCCATGGCTATTAAGTTTTCACACTAAGTATTTGCAGAAGTACTGGCAGTACAAGAGCTGGGACACTTTCGGCACATTTCCCTCTAGTGGGGAAGCTGGCAGGCAGGTCACATGACAAGCCTTGGAAAAGCGTTTGCAAACCAAACAGACTGAGGGAGAGAGAAGTTACATCATTGCCATTGATGGTGAAGATCCTCTTCACACGCCTGTAGTCTTCCTCAGTTGGAGCCACATCTGGGACCTGGACCAGTAATTGTAATTAGGTGTCCAGAAAATCAAAGTAATGATCCAGACTTGATGAGGACACACAAACATTCCATGAAATGTTGAGAAACACAGTGTTACATGAACACACCTGTTCATTCAATGCAGAATGAGTCTGGGGCGAAGCGACAGGGATTGGCTTACCACTGGGGGCCACAGGGGGACAAGGGGACTCCTTTACCTTCATGCAACAAAAGCAGATAATGCTCAAGCATGGCTACACAATGGAGGAATAACTAAGATGACAATCAGATGGTGACATTTGCTTTTCATTTCAAAATTAAAAACAAATTCTTTTAATGAAAATTGGATCATTACACCTAATATAAGAGCAATGATTCAAAGTAACAGAGATACAACAGTATCTTTTAAGAGTTTTCCAACTTACTACGCATTGGAAACTAATAAAAAAACTCATAATAGTCTTTTATGAATGTACTTGAAATGATGTAAAACAGCAATATTATGCTTGCTAGGCAAAATAGTCGAATGACTTTGGGATCATATGGAATGATAATGATTCTAGGTAAAGACTAAAGATGCATGGGGGGGCTGCACCTTATTTCAAGCTATAAAACCACTGATCTATGACATGAATGCCCTATAACTGTGTGCGACTGTGGTTCCTGTATCAGTAGATCAAGTTTTGGACCATAACTGTTTGTTTGCTCCGACTTGAAATAAAATTCAAACAATTGCAATTACATCATAATGTTTAAAATATCTGGGCCTGACTCATTTTATGTTTAAATGTCAGAAAGACTGAGGCCATTACAATGCAATAAATTCCCTTCTCTCTAATAAGAAGAATAAGAAGTTTCTGTGAGCATAATTCAGCTGCTTGACATGAACAATAGCTCTGCCATTGCCTTTAACAGAAGCTACCCTGAGAACATACACATACAAAAATCCAACTATATATCCAATAATACACCATGTTTCATGGGCAATTTTCGTATGTCACTGGGGTTCTACTTATCCGGTAAAACTGTTTAGCAGGCGTATACCGATTATTTCAGTCTATAAGAATAATATTACTGTCTTACTGTTGCTTTTAACATCATCAGAAGACCGTGACTCAGTGGTCTCAGTACAGGAGAACAAATTCTAGTCTCTGCTAGAAAGAAGTGACAGTAATGAGCTACAGCTCAGTGCACACAGCAGTGCAGGCCATGAGTACCCACTTACAACCACTGATGAAGTCTGATCATGAACTGGTACACACACCCTGCTTCCATTCACATGTTCAGGCTGGCTTCATTATCTAAAGGCTCATTTCTGATCAATGATGAGCAACTTCGGAGGAAATGTCAAATGAATTACTTTCCATTATTGATATCAAAGCTCTGATGTTGCCTAATTATGATCTCTCGCCCAAGTCTGTTCAAGTTGAACGTGTCCTTAGGGGTAAATAGTGTGAGTGGCGTGTCTATATGAACTGTTATTATCACGCAGCATGCTCCACCCAGGGGTTAAAGGTCAAGCATGCACTTCTTTCAATTACTACCTCAGGTTTCTTCACAGCAACTACACGAGGCTTTGGGATAAACCCTGCAGGAGGAGCGAGGGGGTCCGTCTTTGGGACTGGGATGAATCCTGCTGGTCTTGCCAAAGGATTCTGTTTTGGGGGCACTGGACTAGATTTTCTGGCAGGAATGAAACCAGGTGGAGGGGTAAGAAGGTTCTGTTTCGGGGCAGGGATGAAACCAGGAGGTGGGGCCAAAGGGTCAGGTTTGGGAGCAGGGATGAACCCAGCTGGTGGGGTGAGAGGGTTGGTCTTTGGTGGTGTAGTGGTGGGTAAAGATGTGGATGCCGTGTCCTCCACAGTGTGTTTCTCCTCGTCTTCCTCTCCCATTACTCTCTCCCCCTCCTCCTGCTTCACCTCTTCTTTCAAATCCTCTTTATGGTCCTGGGTGCGGGTGCGGGGTCTGTGCTCCTTGGTTCTACTTCTGCCCATTAGACTGGTCAGACCCATGGAGATATCATCCCCATCCTCCCTGCCAGGTTTGCTGGTCTTGACCACAAAATTGGCTCCAGCGGCAGCTTTGGCCACCTCAGACGCAGTCGACAGGTTCTGATCCTCCATCGCCAAAGGAACCACACGCCTAACCACTCTTCTGACAACCTTTACCACCTTCTTAGCACCAGAACTGTGCTGTTCTTCTGTAGTGTCTCGATCACCCATGGCAATATTGGACACTTCCCCTGGTGATGCTGTTGTCTGTGAACCACTTCCTGTGTGGCCTGATGCTGACTACTATCTACATCCGACTGGTTAAAAAACAGAGCAAGGCAAACAAAAAACAGTGTGGATTATTTTCTTGACTGACACTGATAAAACGATCAAGATTAAAACATCCGGTTCTGGGATAAAGGACGAAACAGATGTAAAGAACATCAGCAAGTGCATTTCCATTTGTGGATCTTAAAGTCCTCAGTTGAGCTAATGTGCAATCAAGCCCTTTAACTCAGCATTTTCAATCATAACATTTTTTTTGGAGGTTACAGGAAAACAATAAGTGTTGGTAGAGATTCATTTAGGGAATAAGAAGTACAAAATATTAAAAAGAGGTCTTACTCAAATCCAAAAATTAGCACATCAAACTGGCTAATGAACACAATCAGAGTGTTAATAGCCAGCCAGAGAACCCACGGTGAAATCAAAGACTGCCAGACTTCACCTCATTCTCTGTTAGCCTCGGCCTGTTGGCCTATTGCTTTTCTCAACACCACTCTAAAATTCACAAAACACAACATTCCAGAAATATGGTAAACTGTCTTCAGCTTGCAGAAATGTTTATTATTAGTGGGGATTTTTTCAGAACACAAAACAGTTAGCATCACATGCTCTGATAAAAAAAAAAAAAAAACACTTACATCTGGATTATTCTCAGCTTTAACCTACACGAGGAGAAGTGAAACAAAGTAGATCAAACGGCAGGTTCTTTTGAAAGCTATTAGGTACGGTAACAGTTCATAAGTTCAACAAGCAACAATCTGATAGATAAAAAAAGTGAAGGCAGAAAAAAAACATACAGAAAAAACGAGATATCCTTTTTGTTCCCCGAACAAAACGTGTGATTTGAACGTCATGGTGGCAGGTCAGGAGTCATGGAACAAGCTGGCAATGTGGGACAATAAATGTATGGAATGATGTGAAATAAGAAAAAGAAAAAAAGAGGCGCATTATGTAAAGGATGAAGAATGGGAATATGCGGGTATTCTGAAGTGGTTCTCTGTACACCAAACACACACTAAACCAAGTCAACCAAGACACTAAATTGATCACAAACATGATCACTATAGAGAGAGGTAGAGACATTCTTAGCTATCAACGAAAGACATAACTACTCAGCCTCAACTGTAGCCTCATGGAGCTAAAAACTACGCTTTTACTCATTGGAGACACAAACATTAGCTGCACAGTTAGCTGTTTCACCGTCTCCTCCCCAGCTTTCATAAGAGTCTACACCTATAAATAGTTTCAGCAGCAAAGGAGACGCCATCAGAGCACAAATGGAACTGCTGAGCAGGGCATGAACACCCTGAGAAATGCTCGTCTGCACACACACACACACACACACACACACACACACACACATACAGTCCACCAGAGGCCTGAGTCCATTACCTTCTCCCTAGGCCTGGTTAACCCCCCAATCTTCACTCTGTCACTGAAGCAGCACAATCAGGACCAAGGCTGGATAAGACCCGGGTCTACAAAGAGCACACCCGGACTAGTCCTGAGTGCATGGGAGGGGGGTCCCGGAGGGCGGGGTCAAAATCAGGCAGCACTATGATCTGAGGTGTTGAGGTGGGGGAGTAATGTGAGAGGAACTGGGCGAGGGACAGCTGCTGAACAACACTGAGGCTATGAATAGAATCTGCATGGCAATAGCGCTGCCACTTTTCCCTGCCACTCACAGCTCCTGGTGACAGTTCAAAGAGGTGGTCTCCTGTCTCCTATCATCCAAAATGCTCTGAGATAACCCCTCCACCAAAGGCTGAAAATACAATTAACACAGTTAAGAGCTGAGGAAATTACCTCACACAAACAAACATGTGAATGGCTGAGAATTTTTATCCCAATTTTGTACCGAACTTGAATGTTTCATGAATAAACACAACACTCTGATAATAACAAAAGTGTATGTAATCTGCGTACCAAAAAAGAACTAAGATTGTTAGGTTGATGCGTTCCTTACAGCCAGTGTTTTATTCATGCACTTTTGCATCACTTTGTGTTGGTAACCACAAGATGGAGCTATTAACCAATGTACTACCATGTTACACTAATCACTTAAATTTAATATGTTTTGTTGCTTCACAATGTAACACAGCAGGTCCACATTTAGCATTAACAAAGTTCTTTCAGGTCTGTATTACATTGTTAATAAGAATTTTTAAGCATTAAAAAAAAAAAAACACACACCAAAAAAAAATAATAAAATAAAAACTGCAATGCCATGGAATATGTATACTTTGAATGTCCCTGCAAATATCTTTTATCTTCTATGAGGAGTTCCTTCCAAGTTTATCTACTAGCACTCAGCCAGACACACAGCCTAGCTGGTCTACGTTGGCTAATCCTCCCCGAGTCAGTTACTGGGACACAGCATCATGTCAGCTGTTTGTCTGCTCTACACACAGGCAGCGCAGAGCAAAGATTAAACACTCCATACACACTGGTGATTCTGACCCACTTTAATCCTTCCATAGGATCAAATCTGCTCAATTTTTCTAACTGTTGTGAAGCATGACAGTATTTCAAAAATAAAGTATGATTGTGAGGAACATGATACTTTTAAGTCCACGCATAATTCTATATCCAGCTTCCGTATGAGTTAAACATGGAATGTAAGTTTTACACTGAGACCAGGATTAAGCCGTCCATGTTAGACATTCCAATAAAAGAAGTCAGCCCTCAGATTCATAACATGTCATGTGACCCAGATTTTACCCAGAAATAATAAACAGGCCTGAAGATTAGAACTCTTTCTCTTTGGAAGTAGGCCACATTGATACCATTTAAGCTCAGGTGTGATGTCACCTGTGGTTACTGTGATTAACGAGAACTGACAGTAAACTTAAAAATGCTGTCATCTAACTGGGCTGTTTTGTCATCACTCAGTCCAGCTGCCAAAGGCTAAGCCCTTCAAAGAAGTTAAGGTCTAAAAAGTGTTACTGAACAAAAACATTTCAAGTGTGTAACAGAGCAAAAAAAAAAAAAAAGACATCTTAAACCTCTATCATGAACCAAACAGCCTCGTCCTTGGAAACCCCGCCTCTTTCTAATCCATGCTGGCGCTAATGCTCTCTGCTAGCTGCAAATGGGGATGATGTCATTTAAATGGGCAGCTTGGGGAGGAGATTACAGCTTTTGCTAATTTCCTAATGATAAAAGGGTGCCTGGTCTGCTTCAAAGCAGGAAATATAAGAGATAATTGGGTGACGCAGGCATGTTAGATATTTGGTAACATCAGGTATGATAGCTTTATTACAGGTAAACAGGTACTGAAGGGAATTAACCTGGATGTTACTCAGACATTACAAGGTTTATCTATTCATGGGGGGGTGTATAATGAAGCTATATCATTGTTCTTTGAAATAAATTGTAACATTATCATTTTTTTGTAATGTGCCTTATTTTCATGCTATAATAAACAAAAGAATATTTATGGTTTGTGAAAGAAAATAATACAAAAATGAAATCATAAAGTAAAACTCCCAAAATGTTGAAAAAGAACAGGAAAAATCCATCCATCCATCGTCATCTTCCACGTATTCCTTACTAGTAAGGGTCGCGGGGGGGCGACACATAGAGACAGACAACCATTCACACTCACAGTCACGCCTACGGTCAATTTAGAGTATCAATCAGCCTCGTCCCCTCTTGATGTCTTTGGACTGTGGGAGGAAGCTGGAGTACTAGAGAGAACCCACACAGGAACAGGGAGAACATGGAGACTCCACACAGAAAGATCCCGTGACCCTTGAACCCGGGACCCTCTTGCTGTGAGGCGACAGTGCTGACCACTGCACCACCGTGCAGCCCACAGGAAAAATCAAATTAAGTAAATATTTACATATAATTAAAATAGGTCTTTTTTAATTCATACATCTAAACAATGTCTTTGAAATGACAGAAGTTAGTCTACCAGCCTTAATGATTTATCATACATAAACCACAAAATAGGAAACTTTATTTCAAATGGAATAAAGATATTAACCTGTTGCAGAATAATTAATATCAAGTAGGATTAATTAAATATGGAGGTGAAATTGTCTCAATAAAAACAAGATTAGCATCTTAGCAGTCCCACATGTTTAATTAGCCATGACCACGGCATTTCCTATGCCAGCTCTTACAAAAATTGACAGCACAATAACAACAAGGCAGTGTCATGTGCGTGTTGATGATGAAACCAACCAGTTCACCAGACGCCAGCGATGCTAGTTTTGCTGCCATGCTGGTGGGAGCCAGCTGACCTCAAACTTATTGATTTATGTCAATCGGCTTGAAAATGACATTTTTAACAGTGTATTTCCCTTCCGAGAGTGAGACAATAAAAAGTGAACCAAAGTGGGATGAATTCCTATATAAACTGTAGACATTTCTTGTATCAGCTGTTACTTTGCAGAATGTTTAAACTCAATTTAGCGCATGTTGTGTTTCTTCTCAGCCGTAGCGGATTTCTTTTTTTTCATGTTCACATCATCCCCTATTAAAACAAACCAAACCAAACGTAAAAATGTATTAAGCAGATAAAAACATGCATTGATAAAACTTCACATTGCTGTAGGACCATTATTTCTTAATTTTAAACTTGAAATTAAGTCTTTGCAAACCAAAAAAAATGCAATGTATTTAAAATCTGTCCACTCATCTGAGCCTAAATATCAAGTTTACATGATGGCTAAGAGGGATTAGGGAAGAACCTGGAAGCTTTGGGAAGAATAAACAAAAGCAAACAGAGGAGCACTTGTTTTGGTTTTGTGTGGCGTGGATAGAGGCTGCCACCCAATGGACAAAAGATCCATGTGCATATTTGGCCTGACGATCAAATATTAAATATTTGGCCCAGAGTAAATCTAAGACTCTGAATTAGTAGGGATGATCTCTTGTATTGGCACATCACTACCCCATGGATGTAATCAGAAACCAATAACAATAAAAAAAAAGGAGGAGAAACAGCTCTTTATTACAACTGTTTCTCATCACATGCCTACATGTAGACGGGTCATCACCGGTTGCCTGGATAGAATAGAGATTGAATGGGCTTCAATCTATTCACCTTTGGACCACCTGTCTACCTCCAATCTACAGGATCCATCTTCCATATAACTCCTGGACCGAAAGAGTGCGAGTCCAAACTATTATTCTAGAAACAGCCAAAAGATGCTCATGCAACACATATGATATCCAACTGTGTTACAGAGCTCCAGATCCAGAATCCAGCTCTTTTAATAACCACCTATAAATAGTGCTGTTGGTTCTAGGTCAGCCTCACATGCATTTTTTTTTTTTTTTTGCTTTTTCGAATGTCCTGTCTCACGGCAATCAAGATCAGTGGAATGTAGGACAGAGAGAGACAGGCATCTCCTCAAGTGAAGACCGTGAATTAACTTCTACAATTGTCAAGTCACATTTTATTCATACACCCCAAAAATCACAAATCACAGTTTGCCCCAGGGGTCTTAAAAATCTGTTCGAGGAGCAACACCCTTCAGGCCTCAGAGGCCTTGATTCAAGCGAGGAAAAAAAATACCCCAAAAAAGTCTTTTACCAGAACCTATTAAAGTACAATGATGATGATACTCTGATACTCCTGGATGTAAAACATGCGAATTACAAACCTGTGTAATTTTAAATTAGGATTACTTATTTGGAGGAACTTGCTGAATGTTACTCGCCTTTTCACATACTGATGCTATGGGCAGCACAGTTTAAGTGTCATTAAAAGTAGATGTATAATATTCTGATAGCAATGGATGTAATTTCTGACGTGTCACTGCACGTCAAAAGCTTGTAAACAGGCCTTTTACAGTCAGTCTGCATTAACAGTTCATTTAAATTTGATCAAAATGTGCAACATTAGCTAAAGGCAAAATGTGTGCAACAATACCGTTCTAAATGAAGTACTGTGGTGCTACAGGGATATACCAGTCTGCAAATGGTATTTAGGTCCCACATGCAGAGAGGCAAGGAAGCAGGTATGATTTGATGAAAGACTTATCTAATCACAAGGAAAATAAATCAAAAGAAACAACTGGCAAACTACTCAAAAACTAGAGGAAGTGTAGGGAGTTACTGCACAGGGACACAGGTATGGTGACAGGGAGACATATAGAGACATAAGGATCTGACAAAGACTGATGTGAGAAACTAAACCTCTGTCAGCTCAACGTCCACCTTGGTGGAGATGTGAGCTTTCTATAGTTCCGCTATGTGTTCTCAAAAAGTCACTAATGACACTAGAATCATCACTGGCTCTAATATTAGGAATCAGATCACAACTGCAAGATCAATCAGAGTAATTAGATAGTATTTACAAATCCTTCGGCTCGAGTTCATGCAGCTGAACAATGAGCACATGCCTGGCTCGACCCTGATGAGATCTGACAAACTGGAGACCGTATTGATACAAAAACAGCACCAGAGTCTGCAGGGGTGCACCTATGATGATCTTCTCCTTTATTTTTTTGATCAAAGTGGAAATGATCAAATGCAAGGATTTTAATGATATAATTGAACTGTTTTTTGTGGAAAATATTATTGAAGTCTTATAAAGGAACCTTTACGAAAGCTTAAATTCAGATGTTGTTGTTCTAGCTAATAAAGAGTTTAACCTGACATTTCCATAGTTGTTGCACATGGTAATCCAAGCAGAAAGAACTAGTGGGATGCCAGCCAAGTCTTAAAAGACCATATGGCCAAGAGCTTCGGAGGCGTTTGGACCGTTGTCTCCTTCAGCGTCCCATTGTTTGGTGTCAAAGGACTGGGGGGTGGGAGGAGGGATTATACAGCACCAGACACATTCTCTCTTTCATAACACACACACACACACACACACAAACACACACATACACACACGCCCTTACACATACAGGCACATTGCCAGATCTAGGCATATTTTAACCAATCAGTTCATTACAGGAAAGGAGTACAACAGACATTGACATTGTGTGTGTGTGTGTGTGTGTGTGTGTGTGTGTGTGTGTGTGTGTGTGTGTGTGCGTGTGTGTGTGTGTGTTCAAAACAACACACATCCAGCAGCACCGTAACAGACCCCACTCTGCCTCTCAACAACATATATGACAGTAAACTCACACATGTTATAATCTATTAGTTTAACAGACTGCAACTTACATGAAAGCTTTCTTTGCCGAGACCCTGAGACGTCCTCAGCCAGCTGCGGTTCAACTCACTCAGCTCCAAAATGGGCTGCACCTTCAGCCGGACCGTGTCTCCAGATTGACGGATCATCTCAACTATGTCATCCCTGCTCTTATTCTCCACCTTGACCCCATTCACCTCCACCAGCCTGTCACCTGGCACCAATCCCAGCACCCGGTCCTTGGTCCCTGCACCTGGTTCAGCAAAGTGTACCACACGCCGAAACACCCCTCCATCAGGTAGCCTGTCCAGCATGGTGGTCCTTCTCAACGAGAAGCCAAAATCCCCAGTGTTACGCCGTTGCAGCTCCAGTTCTCTTGGGTCTGGTATTGGGGGAGGAACAAGCACGGGCAGCTGTAGGTCAACGCCGGGGAAGGTCTTCTCCACCAACTCAGGGATGGATTGCGGTTTGGTTAATTTAAGAAGTTGTAAAGGTCTTAATCTCTGGGTGGAAGCTTCTAAAACATTGTCCTCTTTGCTCCTCTGGGAGGACAAACGCCTGGGACCTATCACAGAATTCAGCTTGGCTAATTCCCCAAATTTCGCAGCTCTCTCCTTTACCGAGCTACGACTGTGTTCCTGGAGGTGTTCCTGGATGTGTTGCTGGTTGTTCCCCTTCATGTCATCACTGGATGTACTTGCACTTACTTGGCCCACATCCTGCCCCAATGTGTTGCAGTTGTTGAGGCGCTCGGCCTCCAGGTCCGTTAGGCTGAGATCTGTGCTGGAAGCTACTTTAATTGGAATAGGACTGGAGATCTCCAACTTGCTCCTGCAGTCCCTCTTAGAGCTCCCGCGATTCATTTGGAAGAAGCCTCTGCGTATGCTCATCTCTTCAAGACTCTTTAACTCTGCCTGGGACATACGCTCTTTCTTGTCTTTCTTGTCTTTCTTTTCCTTCTTGCCCATGTCCTTCTCCTTTTCCTTGTCTTTCTTCATTAGGTGGAACATGCTTGACCGTTTCGGATGTCTCTTAGTATGAACTGCTTATAGCCAGACAAGGACAGCTTTATAGGAGCTCATCCACCTGAAGGCCTCTACTGTAGGTCTGGCAACACCAGAAAATGTTCTGTAGGGAAGAGAGACAGAAAATTAAAATACAAGTAATTCCATTTTATATTTTATTATTTAATAATATGCTTATTTGCCATCCTCCCAGAGCCAGACAAAAAGATTAAGACCCTCCTCAAATGTGTGTGTGAATTAGGCGGCGTAGACCCTCAGAGATCAGCTAAGCGCTAGTTAGCTTAGCGTAATGAACGGTCATGAGTGGGAAGCAAAAACTGTGCAAACCAAGCTAATAATTCCCATCCACTACCACTCATTGCGCTAAGCTAACTGAAGCCGCATTACCACACCTGTTTTTTCACTGCAATGGGAATAACTTAGGTCAAAAGACACAAACAGAGCAGAACAGAGCAATTTATCATTTTCTGGCACAAACTTTGGACATGAGCAGTCAGCGTTCTATTATCAACAACGTACACACCTGCTATGAAAGCATGTCACTGATAACCTCTGCAATTTTTTTCATCTCAGCCACAAATTAAATCTACCTGCTTTCATGAAGGATTCTAACATTCTGTGTCGGATATGAAAACCTACCACAGATTGTGTACAAACACAGGATGGCGAACTCTAGTGATGTTTACATAACACTGATCCCTTCTTTAAGGTGTGTTGACTGCATGTTTGGTTTTGAATGTGGCCGCCATCAAGTACAAATTTAAAAAAGAAAAACTGAAGGGTCTGGAAAAAGTGCAGTGGCAGAGAAAGTGTAGCAGTTAGCTGGTCTGTGTTAGCCTCAGCTGAAATAAAAATTCACAAAAAGTTGATACGTTCCTATAATCTAACAAATATGAAAACATAATCATTCACAATCAAAAGTACATGCAAGTGTGCATGGGCATCAACCATTGATCAATTATTGGCCTCAGTAGAGAGAACAGACACTGACCTACTATTGAATCCGTCTGACAGTGTCCCATCATCCTTCACTTTCCTATGTAAAAGCACTATTATAAGAACTTTGACCTTCTTTTCTCTTTCTCTTCCCACTTCCTCCTGATCTCCCCTCTCCCCTCAAAGTGATGCACGACATTTACCATTTAATTCTCCACTGACACCCATCGACCCCGCTTTGTTTTTATGAATCCATAATGTGCAAATTTGCACTTAATCCAACCTTAATCACATATCTCCTGATGAGAGAGGCGAGGGGAAAAAATCGAAAGCATGTTCCAATAACAAATATTCTGAACAGAGTTGTAGTTGCAAGTCTGTGAATATTGGCGAGTAGGTGATTTAGACTGACTGAACATATTTAGCTAGGTTGTGCTACTACAAACCCTCAGCTTGGATATAATGCTCTCCCTCCCTTTAAGCTGCTTTGCCCTCATTCAGGTCGGTGGCCATAGAGAACATTTTAAACACAGTGTAAAGGTGTAAAATAGCGAATAAAACACGAGCGGCAGAATGAGAGTGACCTACCTATAAAATAAATGTACTGTCTTGCTTGAAGTTTTCTGCATTTTCTTCCCCTGAATTGACAGGAGGTGCGATGTACTTGTGCTACCTTCAATGACTCGCCGTAAACTCCGATTTTTCCAACGTAAAGACAGGGAATAAGCAACGGAGGGATAAATCTAATCTCGAATTAGTTTTGGTTTTTTTTCATCAAATACCAATACGTCGTGACCTACCTCATGCTGCAGTAGAATAGTAAAACGTGCTTGAAAATACACGTTTAGGCTTAACAGTGCGTGCTAACGAGAGGAAACGCTACATTTAGCCTGAAAATGAAGCAAGCAACCAATATATCAACGCCAATTTGATATTTTTTTACAGAAAAGACGGAGGCTGGAATTATGTGCAAATAAATATGTTTAAGGGTCACATCAACTTATTTTTAGTCTGTTGTTTTCATGTTGTCAGTTTTTAAATTAAACTTTAACATGTAACAACCCAATTTTTTTTTCTTTTCTATTCCATTCCTTTGACATTACCTGAAAAATACAAATTAACATATTGATGTTCATTAAGTTATTTACTTCTGCTTTTGAATTTGGGAAATGTCTGTACTGATGCTTGAAGGGTTGTGAAAATGAAAAGAAAATACATCTTAGATGATTAGATAAGTAGATAGATAGATAGATAGATAGATAGATAGATAGATAGATAGATAGATAGATAGATAGATAGATAAAGCCTATCCCAGCAGCCTTCGGGCGTGAGGCGGGGTACACCCTGGGCGGGTCGTTAATGGAGAAACGGGGGGGAATTGAACCGTTGACTGTTGTGTTGGTACACAACATAATAGACCGCTATGCTAGTTTGGCGCCGAATTTAATATCACTAACTGTATTTGGGTCGTCAATATCTACCTATAGCTAACAATTTCAACAGCACTTGAACGTTTCATTAGTGTAAATCGGCCGGCAGTGACCTCTCCTGGTTATTGTACATTTTACCATACAGATAATTATTAATCAAAGCTTTAATTTACAAATTTAATGGAACAATTTAACACCTTCCAATTTCATAATTTACAATTTTAAGAATAATCTTTTTATCAAATTTGTTGTTTTAACATTGGTTGATAGATGAATGAATACGAACGTTTCTAAAAGGTTTTATTTATCATGTGAAATAGACCTAATTGCTCTGCAAAACAATAAGAGGAATTTTTGAGGCCACAGCAGGAGAAATGATCTGCACTGGTCATGATACAGGTTATATTCCATGATCTTCTGCACAGTTTAGAGGTATAATACAATGATAAACAAATTCAGAGACTTCTCATCCAAATAAAACACTTTGGAGTTTTAACAATCCTATGTTTCCTCAGTAATGCTAGATTATAAATTAATCACGGCAAACACATTCATTTGACTTTATTTACAGACACATATTGATTCGACGCAGCATTACACTTACATCAGCACCTCTCTCTACAGTAATCATACACCTGATAAAGCTGTTAAACCAATTGCAACATCTCCAAAAATGTTCCAAACTGTCTGCTTATTATAGTTAAGTACACTTGAAATGTTCTGAAGAATAATCTCACAGTTTTGAATTGAAATTGTATGTATTATCACTGAACTCTTAATAATTCTATCCTCTTGTTAAACTGATCCATCCTGAAAGTATTTCAACATGTCATTTTTTGAAATAGGCGATCAAATGTTGAAATGTAACACCAAAGGAAATGTAAGAAATTTACAGCCAGGACTTTTTGCCTCTCCCTATTTTGGCCACATAGGGCCTGGTTTTGGGGCGTTCCTTTTCATCAGCATTTCTCTTCGAAGTGCATTCCAGTGTGGAGTCCGTCTCAAAGGAGATAGTCGGGGCCTGGTTTGGGACAGCGCTACGCTTATCCCGGGACATGGTAGAGGTGGTCTGCAGGATGACCCTGCCATGTAGAGAATGTTTGAGCTCCAGCAGCAGTGGATTGTTGTCAGAATACAACCCCACCTCCCGCTCAGGGTCCTTATCACAGCATGGGCAGCATGCAGAGAATAGCACTCTAAAAATATAAATCCAGCCAAGGTAATGCAACTCCACAATGTTCAAGATGAAGCAGCCCAGACTAACGCTGAACATGAAGTTGAGAAAGATGGTCTTTTCTGTTGCTCGAGACACAAAGCAGTCAGTTCGGTTTGGACATGGATAGGTTTCACAGCGAAAAAGCTGTGGGACTTCAAATCCAAACAGGTAATACTGTCCAACCAGGAAGATTATCTCCATGATGGAGCGCAGCAAAACATGGATGATGTAGATAAGTAAAACTTGGCTGGAGAGCTGGGTGGGGTCTTTTCCCACTTCTCTCATTTCTACTGGTGGAATCTCTTCACTCTCACCCCCCTGCGAGCTCCAGTCCTCATGACTGGTATTGTAAGAACTGCCAGCTTCCAGTCTTGCTTCCTTATCCCCCCTTATATGTTTATCCACTTCAAATGCAGGCAAGGACCTGGGTACCACTTCAACCTTGTTGTCATCTAACTTTTCATTCTTGGTGATTTTTTGCAGGACATAGACGATGTAGAAAATAGAAGGTGTAGATACGAGAACAATCTGAAAAACCCAAAAGCGTAAATGTGAGACAGGAGCAAAAGTGTCATAGCAGACATTATTGCATCCAGGCTGCAGGGTGTTGCAGGTGAACTTGGACTGTTCATCGCTGTAGACGGCGTCCCCCACCAGGGCCACAAGTAGGATGCGGAAGATGAGCAGCATTGTCAGCCATATCTTCCCAATGACTGTGGAGTGGTTCTGAACCTCCGTTAGGAAGCGGCCAAGAATGGACCAGTCTCCCATTTCTATGGAAACACAGTTCAAACAGTGGGCTGTTCACAGCATGATAGTCAAATGGCATTATTGTTCCAACATGTTCCACTGCAACTCAGATCTTTAGCGAAAGCTTTGAACATTAGTCACTCGCTTGTCTTATCAAGGATGAATGGAACTGGAGTGTTTGCACATATATGAACTTCAAATATATCTTGATCTACTGTTTACTTTTACATATCCAGAATAGTTCTCAAACGGTGTAATCGGCACAATCTGAATGACCTTCAACCCTCCCAAAATATCCCAATGGATTAAATATGTAAAACATATTCACATACTCCCTGCTCATGTCGGTTGTACACTACAATACAGCATCAAAATTTTTCCCTATTAATAAAGTCATTTATGAAAGGTATTCAGGTTGAGGTAAAAACTTGAACCAAGAACAAAACAAAAAAAAACAAGCAAAAACTGCAATCAGCTTCTGCAATGTTCATTCCCACTTACCTTAGGAGAGTTTGAGTCTTCCTTATCCAAAGCTGGGAATAAATCAGAGGAAGCAATCTGCATAACTGTATTTTCAAGTGGAACCTGTTGCTGGATGTTATAGTGTTTTTTAAACTGGATGAGGGAAGAATAGGCTGACCACACATGTTCCCTACCTCTAACTGAAACACTCATTGCACTGTATGTGAATAAAGGCCTTCAATGTACAGTGGGACAAAGATTGAAATGTACAATGGGGGGCACCGTCTCTAAACAGCTATTCACTGATGAGCAGAGAGTTCAAAGAACCTACTGGAAAGAGTGTGCACAATACCGGGTTCTGTGTTTGATTTGATTTTCATTCACAATCGATTTCCCAAAAATATTTTTACACTTTATGTACTCAGCTGGTCTTGAAAACACAATGTGAAGAATCCTCAAAGCGCTGTAATACTGTACTGTACTTAAAACTACGTCACACATTCGTGTCACACACACTTTTGTGTAGCTGATGTGTGTAACCCTTTAGTTTGAATTTCCATGTCATTTTCTGCATGAGGCATAGAGCAAAATTTGAATTCTTTAAGTAAACTATTCAGACTTGTTTTAAGATACTGTAATCACTGTTGATGTGGCAAAAACATAATATTACTCTGATTCTTTAGTGAAATATCCTTCAATAAGAGATGGCATTTCAATATTGATGCACAGCTGTAGTCCACCTGTTGTAATCTACATTTAACATTTCTGGCTTGATTGTTGCCTCTGTGTGTTTTGTACACGTTGTCTGGTGCAATCAATCAATAAGAGCTCTGTTGCTTTGGTAACTCGCTTTAAACATCGCTCTTTTGCAGCTAGGAATTTTCTTGCAATATCTGCGCAGGCTAATTATTCTCTGAATGTGACAGGTCAAGTTGTAGTATATTACAATATTTTACAGCAAAGACTGAAGGAAGAAGGCACCAGGAGTGATTATGTTGCACATATAACTGTTTATTCTATGTGATTATGCAGATTGTCTGGAATTTCCATCTATTATTGGACTCTACTTTTTATGGCTTTTTAGAGGCCGCCTTTGAGACATGCATCTTTTATCATAATAATACCCACTTGCATCTTGTACAACCTGCTCCTCCCAAATTGATCATCTATATTATACTGTATCAAGACATAATATACAAGTTGTTGGTCTAAACAACTTCAAGGCAGGTGGAAAAACAACCATATAATCCATTGCAGCTCGGATTTATTTCCAGTGTGGTCATGTCAGTTGGCTGTGTCTGTTACATGCTAGTAAATCAGTAATACCATGTAAAGTTAACAGTATCATGATAATGGTGAAGCTATACACAGATAAAGACTTTCAATTTCAGTAAACCCTCAATTCAAACCAGTTTAAGGAGACAAGGCCTGCAAATACATTTAATTATCTTGACTTACTGCAAAGAAATGAATTTAAGGAGTGTTTCACTATCAAGGATAAGATCGAATGCATATTTTTGGTCCACTAGAGGCAATGTATACAGTTGACTCTTTGCATTTTCATTCATCCTATGAATGAAAATGAACCGCTACACACGCGTGTTTCTTCGTTCTTTTTTTAAACTGAAACGCCTTTAATTATATAAAACTATTCAAAAAATGTTATAATTTAAAGCTTAGTTGTCTATAATTTCAACATTTTCTCACAAATTAAAGGTATAACTACAACACAACCATTCGGCAGTCAGCCACATGCGACACCGGGCTCCAAAAAAATGCTTCTCGCCGTTGAACGCGGCTATCCACGGGGGCGTTCAGAATTCTTTATACATTACATGTAAAGTGTTTTTCGGAGCGAAGTGATTCGGCTGATGATCTAAAAAATATTTTTTATATTATGCAGAAGTTTGGAGGTTTTATTGATTCTATTTTTTAGCTATATTCATATATTCATAAATTCTTAAACACATCATTCCCCCCTATGTAGTAACTGAATTGGTACAGACCGTGAGGTTACCGGAAGTTGTTTCAGCTGCCATGTTTGGTTGCTTTGTTGTAGGCTTCCACTGGGTTTCCTACAGAATTAGTAAGTGTGGAAATGGAGCCGAGCTGGAGTACGTTTCTTTTCCAAGTAAGTGCACTGTTTAATGGGGTAAACGGATAGCCGGTGGAGCTGTCTCAAAATATCAGCAGTGAATATATCTCAGCCGGATCCGGTTTTTAAACGAGTAATGCTAATATCAACTAACCAAGCAAAACAATGGTAAATGAAGCCAGGCGTCCAGCTGTGAGGCTTGGGAATGACGCTAGAACAAAAAAATCAATTCCCTTCAACGAGTGTTTGAAAAACGTGGCTTATTTTCGGTACTAAGAACACTTCGATTATAGGTGCTTTGTACGTTGGGAGTTTTTAAAGTTTGTTCGCCATTTCGAAGCCAACAAAACATGCAGGATAATTTCAAGTGAGGCTGGAGACGCCGCCGCTGCACCGTTACAATCGAGACAGACCTGTTTTTTCTCCTTTGATCCGACGCCGTAGGATAATTACATATTACGCCTGCGAAGATTGTCTCTATGGGGATGCGTTACGGATATTTCGTATTCAAAGTGGCTAATTTTTAGCAAACGTTGAATAATCTCATGCTCAGTAAATCTCAGCAGCAGATAACGGCGGTTCTCAAGTCCGCGGTCAACTTTCCGCTCGCCTCAGCCGCTTGGCCAGTAACTAACGTTAGCCAAGTTAGCTAACGATGTCCAGGCTACCTTCGCTAAACACACGCCGACTAATTTAGCTGAATTCTGGCGAGGCTGTGGTGGTGACTGGGCTAAACTAATGCTACATTACTTCCTAACAAAGGCTGTAGAGCCGTTTATTCTACTGGTTATTTATTCTGGTGACCGCGGTGAGGAGGAATTCAAACTATGCACACAACACCAGCTAACACTAGCACCGGAGCAGTACATTTGAAATTAGCAGCACTGATGTTACGCAATTTACAAATGTATTTTCAGTCTGATAGTGAGTGTTGCTGTCTGCGAGGGATACCCGCCTCTGTTAAACCATTCTCACTATTTTTCTTTTGAATCAATGAAACCTCTTCTAATTGTGGCCTTAACTTAGCCCGAAAAAAAAATCACGTTGATGCTTGTGTGGTCGAGAGAACTGGAACACCCTTTTTGGAGAGGGTAACGACTCTAAGGTTACTTCAGTATGTGCTGCCTTAGATTAGACCATTTTATTTCAGAAAATTTGTAGTCTTTAATTCAAAGCCACTCAATGTGTTTGTTGTGGGGGGGTTTTGTGTGGGTGTGATAAACTCAGTGACTAATTTCCCCGGTGAACTTTGCATTTGTACATGATTTACTAAATGGCCATTTCAGGAAACCTATTAAATATACACCGTCATAATTGCAGGGTGTTAAGTTTATTATTGTGTTTCAGAAACCTCTTTTGAGTGTCTGTATTTGGGAGAGCAGGGTCAGAAATAGATCACCAGTATATGTCGGTAATGCTGTTCCTTGCCACTGGCTGCAATAATATTCAATACTTTTGTATATACAGAAATTAGAGACTTGCTATCTTTTGTGTGGATAAAGTAAGATGGGGTGGAACAGTTCATCAAGCCTGGGGTTTTGTTTGTACTGCAGGTTTTTTTAGGTTTCGGTTTATTTTACGCAATACAGAGAATAAAAACATCATCATGGGCTGAAATTGATAAAATAATATTAACATACTCATTACTGTGTTTTCCTGTCATTTATGTTCACAGTTGCACTACTGCTTGTACTATTCTCTGTACTTTCTTGGCTGGGTGGAGCTAATGAGCCGTGCATGTGTGTTTCCTTTTGGAACCAAAAAATTGCGGTACACATGCATATTGAACCTTGGGTTGAGCGGTTTGGTATGACATCCCTTTTTAGAGATGTGAAGAATTGATTCTGAAATGAAACACAGTAAAGAGGAGGAGGAGAAAGCCAAATTACTTGAAGGTTTCACTTGTGCCATCTTCAGTAGTAGGAGAGACAGGCTAGAGGAATGAGTGTAGCTGGTATTAGGAAGAACCATATGGGAGCATCAACATAAATATGTTCATAAATGAGTTTTGAAAAGTTTCTAGATGATGATACTTCACAACCATCTCGGGGTTTAGGTAAGTCAGAACAGGAGGAATTTGAGTGGTGCACTGCAGGATGCTTTCAGCTGGTATGTAACAATGTTAGGTCAAGTATCTCAGCCTTTGGCATTCACCACCTTGTTAGTGACATTTATTGTGTTTTGCTCTGCTGTTTGAGACCATTCCCTTAATTGCATTTATGAGCACTTTTCCTGATCAGTGGCAACGGCAGGTGGACAGTATGCTTTGTTGTACAGTACCTGGCATGTAGCCAGAAGCCGTGCATGTATTATGTACCTCACACTTTGTCCATCTGGTGTAAATCTGTCTGCAGTTATCATGTAAGCGGTGTAATACTTCATTCAGCGACTGCTTCACAGCACTCTTGTTTAAATGAGTGCAAAAATTAGCTTTCAAGTATAAAAAAAAATCCTGTACTATTACACTTAGTAAACCATCATATCATGCTGTATAGACCAGTGTTATACTCAGCAGTGATACATCAGTGATGCTGCAAAGTGACAGGAACATAGTAAAAGATTGCCAGTAAGTGAGAGCGACATAATTTCGTCCCTCTGTGCCTGAAGCTCTTTCTCCAGCTCTGATAGCCACTGAAAACACTTAATTAGTATAATAATAAAGGGAAAAAGCTTATTCATTCCAAAAACTTTGCCAAATCATTAAGAAAATAAAGAGTAGACACACTAGGTGGAAAATGTTACTCATCATTAATAATATTGCCCTCAAAGGAGTCATCCACTGCGTGACATGTGAAGATGGTTTCTAGGATACATGTATGTTCATGGCTGTCTTATCAGTGAATGACGTACATCCATTTTCTGCGTATAATGTAAACGGAATTACACACGCAGTGACATTTAAATTGATATCAGAACCAGGTGCAATTGAGAAGTAGAAAGACAATAGATCTAGCTATTAGATGCCCAGCCACCACGTTCTTGGCCTTATAAAGTTATGATGTATCATAATAGCAAGCTCTGGCCTGCATGCACATCAGCCGATATTGACCAAATCAGCTAATCATAATCATGCCTCTAACCCCCAGACAATTGCATGTCTAATTGCCTCTGAATACCTGAGCTGTGCATGCAGGTTTTGTCATTGCAAGTAGGCAAATTAGGCTTCCCCCCCCCCCTTTCCTTTTTTTCTCAGTGCATGGTGTTCTATGTCATGAACAAGAAGGACAACAAGGCAAACAAACTGGATAGTAAATGCAACATGGAGGGAGCAGAAGCAGGTACCTCGTAGTGCTTTGGGTTTACATCCATGCTGATTTTAGCTGAAGCCCAAACACCTGTGTCTACTGCAGGGTCACTTGACCCGGAAGTGAATGTTAAGTAAACCCCCTCCCGTTGCACACAAAAGTAAGATGTTTGCGGATGTGAGCTGGGTTGTTTTGGCCTGCAGGAAAGTGGATTAATATTAACTTTGCTTCCATCTCTGGTGTATTTTCTGACAAATCCTCAAAACAAATATTCTTATATGTAGGAAATTCTCTCTGTATTTACGGGCTTCGTTGGGTGCCATCGGCCTTTGTGCCATTAAAATAACATTCACTAAGTATGTTTAACTGTTAAGGATTATGATGAAATTATTTTAAAATGTATTTGAATTTGTGCTCACTCGCAGATAAGAGGATAGAGAGTTGATAATTTTATTTTCCATAGTGGATTCCTTTGTTTTACCACCACAATAGCCGTAATACATAACATATAAGAAAGAAAGAAAATTAAACACACAATAAACCATCAGGAGTATTCTAGATCGATCAAAATGTTATTTTAAACACAGACATCGGCCTCCAATTGCAGAACATCTTTAAAACGTCTTGTCTCAAATGGCTTTGTCACAGCAACAACCCCTTTCTATGATACACAGAAGTTGAAGTATTTGGTGTACAGCTGTGTGTGTGTGTGTGTGTGTGTGTGTACATATATATATATATATATATATATATATATATATATATATATATATATATATGAAAAATCACACAGAAACACTTATTGAGGCTTTAATAACCTGTGTTTTTGGTTCCACAGTCAAAAAGCACATGGTTCGACATGTTGTCAGTCAGTAGCCTAGCCTTAGACACTGAAAAGAAAGCAGTCTTATCAGTCCAAACCCAGCAAAGGTACATTTCATTTTGCAATAGCGCATGGCAATCGGTGAATATTGCCTCATGGCATGAACTGAAATTCTGGAATTTCTTCTTTATGGAGTGCTACATCACCATCGTAACGTGTTTATGAAAGCAGTGGTTTTGTGGACAAAAGGTAAACATTTGAGGTTAAATTGTTCTTGACTGGATACTAATGGGATTCTTGAGATTACTGCAGAATGAAATATTTATCTTCTCATTCTCTGTAGTGTCTAAACCCTCAAATCACATTCATATGGTTGTAGAGTGTGTACAGCACGCAAATTAAACATATCACTATGTTGGTCTATCTGGAGGATATCAGTTTCATGTGCCATTATTGGGTCAGTCAGCTACTTAGCATAGCAGCAATACCCCACAGGGATATGGTTGACTCCGGCCCATATGTGTGTCACATCACCTGATATTTAAATCATTGGTTCTAAGTAGGGTTGTTTTTGTTAAACAAAGTATCTCTTCGTATATTTCAGTTGTGGACACATTTAAAAAGCGTTTGCAAATTCTCGCACTGTGCTCCAAGGTAATGTTTTATAGATTGTAAACAGCTGTACATCTCCCAGCTATGTGTATATTTTGAAGGAATGTTTGCAGTGGGTTATTATTTCAATCCTCAGTTTTTGTGCTTTGAACTTTTGTCTCATTGATGTAAGTGTGTTTGGGAGAAGAATACAGGGTGACGTAGAGTGAGCTTGCTATTGTTATCTTTTAACATCTTAAAATAAGTGAAATAGATGTTGCTTAGCATTTCAACAAACTGTCCTGTAGTCAATGATTTCTGAACTTTAAAGAAAAAACAGATGTTTCTCATAAATTTAATGAAAGCTTTTTTCTAACCGCGAAAGTGTGACCATTTACATTTCTAGTTTTGTTTTCTGTAGTATATTGGGGTTATGGCAGGCAGCTGCAAGTGACACAAAAGATTGGGGAAAGACGCGCATAATCTGAGTCAGAGTACAAGCTCAATTCAGATCTACAGTGGCCTGTGGAGCCATCGGGACACTCCCTCCATTTTGATGTTATTTATGAGGGAGCAGCCTCAGTTGTCAGAGCGCATTTGTGTCAAAATGGTCAGAGCTGCATGAAGGCACAGCAGCTTATAGGCCCTGCACCTCTGTATAGGGGCCACGCTGTCTGCAGTAGCTATGTCTGCGGTTCACAAGCTTCACAAAGAGGCTTCCTCACTGGTATCCCCCACCTACCCAAACATGAAGCCCCCACCCCACCCATGGTGTGCCAGTCGATGGGTTAGCATTGGCATGGTGGTGACTAATCCTGGAAGGTGGCGAGTGTGAGCAGGTGCTGAGACAAATGATGGGTGGGCTTGGTGACATTCTCCATGAGTTCCCAGGTCCCATTGCACACGGGGGGAATGACGGCGAGTTTAGCTGAGTGGTGTGTGGATAAACAATGTCCCGGACTCATGAATAGATGAGCCAAATCAATGAAGATGAGCATACAAAGCACCCCTGCTGAGGCCCTAGTGCATCACTGCTCAGATTTGTGTCTTTCACAATAGGCTAGATGACATAAGGAGGACATTGTGTGGTTCATTTTTCTTTTCTGTCCCCTGCCTCCTCTCCTGCAACTCCTTTCTTGGCTGGCCTTCTTCAATGGATGGTTGAACCTCAAAGGGAAAGGTCAAGCATTTCACCTTGGCCTTTCTTGTTAGTTGATGGCAACACAGTTGTCTTGACCATGTCAGTTTACAGACTGAACAGTGTGAACTGTGATATGGGTTTTATATTTATGTACAGCAGACCGATTGTTACATCCTGCATTACCAACAGTAAATAAATTTGAATGATTTTTTCTTTACAAATGTTAAGTAGAAGAATAAGTAGAAGAAACTCAAAGTCTGTCCCTACTGGTGGTAGATTTGCGACTCTTCATTTAATTGTAAGGTGTCCAACAAGGTAGATCCTAGAACAACAGAAAGCCATTAGTTTTTGTTATGGTACAACTAGTTAGAAAAACTGGCACGCTATGAAAACAGCTGTCATTTTTAAAAGCTGAGCAGGTTTTTTAAAAGCTGATAAAGATACTCCTGAAGTTTTCAATCCTCCAATGACAATAAATCACTTGCAGCAGCAGATTAAAGCCTTAATTACTTTTCTTAGAAAGCTTTATTGTTGGATTGGAAAGTGGCTAAAAGGAGGATTATGTTTCCTTTGTATATAGGGGTTTTAGCTTGCTTGCTTGCTAGCACTGCTATGCTCAGTTTAAAGGCTATATAGGGCAGAATTGTGCTTGTTATATTGGTGCTGTGACCTGGGGGTGTGGTTTTTGAGAGCGAATAACAATCATGGTCAGTAGGTACTGTGTCACACAGTGAGTGAACCTTACCTTCCATCACTTTGAAAATTAGTTGGTAAGGGGCGCTAGCTCCCACAAGGTTTAGCCTCTTAACTAGTAGCATTACCACCCATCCACCCATTGTCTTCCGCTTATTCCTGTTAAGGGTTGCGGGGGGGCTGGAGTCTATCGCAGCGGCTACGGGCGAGAGGCGGGGTTCACCCTGGATAGGTCACCAGTCCATCGCAGGGCCAAAATAGAGACAAACAACCATTCACACTCACAGTCACACCTACGGTCAATTTAGAGTATCAATCAGCCTCGTCCCCTCTTGATGTCTTTGGACTGTGGGAGGAAGCTGGAGTACCAGAGAGAACCCACACAGGAACAGGGAGAACATGCAGACTCCACACAGAAAGATCCCGTGCTGGAGCTGGGGCTCGAGCCTGGAACCTTCTTGCTGTGAGGTGACAGTGCGAACCACTACACCACCGTGCTGCCTGCATTACCACCCTTACTCATGAATGTGAGTTGAAGCAGAAAGCAAACCTTTACTTGTGAACAACATGTACTGTCCAGTGAGTAAACTTCTTTAAAATGCATGCTAGCGACAGATGCTAGCAGCTATGGGCTCCAGCTCCCTGGTCCAGTGCGGGACTGTGCTTGTTACTAAACGCAGGTTACATACACAGAGTTGGGGAAAAACTTTTTCTTAATGCTCAGCTGTCACTCACCTTCTGCGTTACTGCAAAAAGGACTAATCAAAATGAACTGAATCCTTTTAGATGGGCTGCCTTGTCATCTTGGCTGTCTTTTTGAAAATGACCTCGTTTTTGGTTCACAGCTCTTGCAAAAGAGCAAAATTGTGTCTGATGGTTTCATTATTCAACATCGCAGCTGGTTGTTGTTACTCTTACTTGAACTTTTTTTTTTTTCTGTATGTGTGTTGTGTTGTTGCAGTCGTAGGTTTTGTTTTACATCCCAAACTCAAACACTACAGCGTGGGAGAGGCCAACACAGCTAGGAAGCTCAGCTGCCGTGCCACGATAGTCCATGATGTTGTCTTTAGTTTGATGACCTGTATTTTTCCTGTAGTTATGTGCTCTTCCATCCTCTACTGACCCATAATTCCACTTCACCATATCTCTTGAGCTCTGTAGCAAAACTAATGGCCTGCTCTGGAGAGCCTTCTTGGCAGTGCAGCCAGACTTTGCTATGCCTCCGATTTGGAATGCTTGCTTTACAGTCACATGATGAATCAGCAGGGTTGCGATTGGATCATTTTTCATCCAGTATATTTGGATTCTTTTGCATGGTGTCATGCTGTGTCAGCCTCATTAATGACAGATCCGGTTCCCATTTTGTAATCTGTCAGCTTAGTAGCCCATGTTGCTCTCATAGACTTGTCAAAACGGGCACAGTGAAAGTTGACCCTCAAACAAACTCCCAGTGTCGACACAGCTGTCATTAACACTTTGTGGCAATCCTAGTGAAGAGTTTGGGAAGCAGTGATGGAAAGTGAATTACCACAGCTTTAAAATATTTGTGAATTTTATATAATTTAGAGTGACAGAATTTTGTTTTAGAATTAGAATTCAACTTGATTCAACTCAACATGTATCTGTGTTTGTTTCCTCAGCAGGCCAATGAAGCCCTCCACCACCAGCACCAGGTGGCCCAGAATAGCCTGCTGCCACTTCTTAATGCAGGAACTGAACAAATTGACCAGAAGCCTATTCTGCCCATCCAAATAGATCAGAAGCCCCCTTCTAGTGCTGCTGATCTCCTCCTTAAAGACAATGTGGCCAGTGGCGGAGGTGGACGGCCACCAGTGCCTGTGATAAAGAAGGAACACAAAGGCAAAACACCTTTCGTTTGTGGCTACTGCAACAAGGCCTTCCGTGACAGCTACCACCTAAGACGCCATGAGTCCAGCCACACTGGTATTAAAATGGTGTCACGGCCAAAGAAGACTGCCCAGACAGCGCCTACTATGGTTCCAATGATTTCCACCATGCCACGTGAGAACAACGGCAACCCCTCCTACATCTCCACAGTGGCGGGCATCCTCTCCACAGCAACCACGTCCGTTTCCTCAGGCACAAGTATCATGACATCATCTGCAATGGGCAATATACCACAGCAAAATGTCACCAAGAAACCCGCCAAACCTGTCAAGAAGAACCATGGGTGTGAGATGTGCGGCAAGGCCTTCCGTGACGTGTACCACCTGAATCGCCACAAGCTGTCCCATTCGGATGAAAAGCCCTTTGAGTGCCCCATCTGCCAGCAACGCTTTAAAAGGAAGGACCGGATGACCTACCATGTTCGCTCTCATGACGGGGGAGTCCACAAGCCCTATGTGTGTTCGGTGTGTGGGAAAGGCTTCTCCAGGTAAGCTTCATTTACAATTAAATGGCCTCTAATTTTAGCAGGGCTTTCGATCACAAATTAATTCACACTTTTTTTTAATCTATTAAAAATGTGTGTTTCAAATGGATATTGTACAATCGCTAGACACAAATCAGTGAACAGCAACCAACCGTGAAGTTGACAAATATGCTTGGAGGGAAAAAAAAGAAATATCCCCATTATGAGCATAAAGCTAAGGCTTGAACCACTCTGAACACATTTTTTTCCTGCCTTCGTGTAAAGTTGACATGAGTTTATCATGGTTGAGTTATGTGGCCTTCTTGGCACAGAACACAGACTAAGCACAGGGACGCCATCTCTCTGTAGGCTTCAAGCAGTTAAAGGATAAAGCACAGTAAATAAAGGTAGACAGAGGATGAACTCCTTTTTTTTTTACATGTGAATGGTGCAAAGCCAGTCGCAGAATAAAAAGTCTGGACTTTAGCAGTAGGTCCCTTTTTAATTTTCCACAATCCATTAATCACTATCCACACGTTTGCTAGTCTGAGCAGACCTTTGATAAAAGGCACTTGTCAACTGATTTTCCAAGCAGCCATTAGAATTGAGGAGGTGTTTGTAAACAGGAAGTCTGTTTCTGAGATCTAATTTATTCTTGTGGGAGCGGAGACAGAAAATAATTTCATAAGCTGATGGCTGCATTCCAGCTCCAAAGAGAAAAATCTCAACATGTCTCTGCATGGCATTTAGAAATACCACGATTAATAGATTCTACCAGCAAACATAAGAATTAACTTGTGTGTGCGTGTGTGTGTGTGTGAGTGTGAGTGAGAGACAGAGAGATGGTGGTCCCGAACATTGTCACACCTTGAGTTCCTAGCAACAGATGATTGTAGTGTTGATCTGCTGTCCTTGCAGCTCCCTGAACCTTGTGTATTCAGATCTATACTTGTTCCAAGTAGTTTAAATTCATACTTTTATTGACTAACCACATGTTCAAGCAGTGGAAGTGGAGTATTGGGGTGAGTGGGAGGGGGAATCGAGGGGGTTGCACGGAGGCGTCGCTTGTCACTTTGCAGTTCTGGCCAGCATGTCACAGCGTCTCTCTCCCCTGGGAATTCAATGAACACTGCAGGAATGTTCCGGGCAACACATCTAATATGTTACATATTGAGCTCCTATGTAGATGACCCCCCCCCCCCCCCCGAAAACAATGTTGTATAACATAAGAAAAATATTTTTTGAAAAAGTCATTAGTTGTGGGAATCTGAGAATATTGATAACAGTTCAACAAAAACATCAGCAGTGTAGCCTGGGCCAAGCTGTAACATTATCAGAGGGTGTGTGTGTGTGTGTGTGTGTGTGTGTGTGTGTGTGTGTGTGTGTGTGTGTGTGTGTGTGTGTGTGTGTTCACTGCAGTTTCGGGCACGCCTCCAATACACAGTGACGTGCACTAAGGATTCATCAGCATACTGGAAAGTGAGAATGGCCACTGAATAACACGGCACACTGAGTCACTGCTACTTAGCCAGATCTGTAGGCAGGCACTGTCTGGAGTCTGCTCTGTTAGTCAATGGCGCACACACACACACACACGCACAAACAAAAAAGTCTGATTCCGGTTCCTGGCACTACTGAGAAGATCCCAATTGACTCCTCTCATTCGAGGACCGAGAGAGAAAAAAAATGTTTCTGGTTTGGAAGCAGCTGCCAATTTTGTGGCCCCTACCCAGTGTATTCTGGTCCTTCCAACATGATTCATGTCCCAGCTTCCCTATCATGCTGACGGAGGTGGATTAGAGCCAAGGGGAATTTGTGAATGCAGGAGTTTCTCTGTAAAGGTCACAAAGCTGTTTTTCTTGTAGTGAACTCTGTGAATTCAACAACTCGTTAGAACATGATGTCATCCCATTTTTCTGTTGGGTTTTTTTTTTTTTTTTTTGGTTAGGCTAACAGCAAAACAACATTTTTGCATATACATTGTAGTTTTTTTTTTTTAGGAAAAGAGTTTTTTTTTTCATATTTGTATGAAAAATTAATCTTCAAGGTAATTTGTTTTTTCATTCATGAGATAACAAGTATGTGTTGATGCCAAGTTGGTACAAGAACTAGTCAAATACCTCTGACTTCAGTCTGACACGCTGGATAATGAGACATCTTTTATAATATGTATGTGTGTGTGTGTATATGTGTGTGTATATATATATATATATATATATATATATATATATACACACACACACACACACACACACACACAATGGGGGAAATAAGTATTGAACGCATTAACTTTTTTGTCATTACATTTATTTTCAAAGATGCAATTCATGTGACATTTCTTCCAGACACTGGTATTAACTCAAATAATCAACACATGAAAAGAAATCACAACATTCAAATCCATAAATAATGATTATGTGGAATTATGTGCAATAACACAGGAAAAAAGTATTGAACACACCATGGGAAAGCTGTATAGTTTGGCAAGGAAAGGCACCATACCATCTCAAATCTGAAAGTAATTAGTCTTTGTACTTCCTATAAGTGCAAACCAACATCAGCTGGGTTAGTGCTAATTGATGGCCCTATAAACAGGTTGTTTTTTCACCAAGTAGTCAAACAAAACACATCTCATGATGGGTAAAAGCAAGGAGCTCTCTCAAGACCTTCGCAACCTGATTGTTGCTCAGCATCAGAATGGAACTGGTTACAGACTTATCTCAAAGCATCTGAGTATTCCAGTAAGCACCGTTGGGGCTATTATCCGCAAGTGGAAGAAGCATCACCTTATCATCAACAAGCCACGCACAGGAGCTCCTCGCAAGATTTCTGACCAGGGGGTCAGAAAGATGGTCAGAAGAGTTCTCAAAGAGCCAAGGACCACCCGGAAAGTGCTCCAGAAAGACATGGAGGCAGCAGGTACGAGTGTTACAGAGAAAACGATAGGCAATGCACTCCACCGCCATGGCCTCTATGGACGCTCAGCCCGCAAGACTCCATTCCTCAAAAAAAGGCATGTTGAAGCTCGTTTAAAGTTTGCTAAACAGCATCTGGATAAGCCTGTGGAATACTGGGAGAATGTTGTCTGGTCAGACGAGACCAAAATTGAACTTTTTGGCTGTCATACTACACACCATGTTTGGAGGAGAAATGGCACTGCACATCACCCAAATAACACTATACCAACAGTGAAGTTTGGTGGTGGAAACATCATGGCATGGGGTTGTTTCTCATCTCGTGGTACTGGCAGACTTCATATAATTGAAGGAGCAATGAATGGAAACATCTATCGGCAAATTCTTGAGATGAACCTGCTGCCATCCACCAGGATGATGAAGATGAGACGTGGCTGGACCTTTCAACAGGACAAGAAGCACATGGCAAAGTTGACTCTCCAATGGTTTAAAAATAAGAAAATCAATGTGTTAGAATGGCCCAGTCAATCACCTGACTTAAATCCGATTGAACATTTGTGGAAAGAACTAAAGAAAAAGGTTCACCAGAGGGCACCAAAGAATATTCAAGATTTAAAGACAATCTGTGCGGAGGAATGGGCAAAAATCACACCTGAGCAGTGTGGGCGATTAGTTAATACATACAAGAAGCGTCTGGAAGCTGTCATTGCAAACTAAGGCTTCTCCACAAAGTCTTAAACGAGTCTCAGATAGTGTGTTCAATACTTTTGTCCTGTGTTATTGCACTAAATTCCACATAATCATTATTTATGGATTTGAATGTTGTGATTTCTTTTCATGTGTGGATTATTTGAGTTAATACCAGTGTCTGGCAGAAATGTCACATGAATTGCATCTTTGGAAATAAATGTAATGACAAAAAAGTTAATGCGTTCAATACTTATTTCCCCCATTGTATGTATATATATATGTGTGTGTGTGTGTGTGTATGTGTACATATATATATATATATACGTGTGTGTATGTATATGTGTGTATATATGTATGTATGTGTGTATATGTATGTAATATAATATAAAAACCATATTTGGCTAGAGATGTGCATTTTATACTTATCAAAGCTGTTGATTGTTGTCAAAGATGCAATAATTCAGCCCCTGGAACATTAATGAGGTTGAATTAACTTTGTAGCCTATATTATTGTCTCTTAATCCTGACAGACATGTTTGCAAATTTAGAACTGGGAGTAATCCTAGAACTACAAACCAAATCCTCGACAATCCTCATTAACATTTTTTCAAAAACAAAGGGAAGTAAACAGTTTTGGTGTTTAATGTTAAACTGTCAATTTACTAAGAGAAAACAAGGGTAAAACCTAATCAAACACCCTCTCAGCGTGGTGCATCTTGAAACTAGGCCAAACTAAATCACGCATCATCGATCAGGGGGAATTAACCACCGTTGACAGAAATTTTTAAGGAGTGTGTGTTTGTGTGTGTGAGAGAGAGGGAGTGTGGACAAATGCTGCTGTGCTCTATTTGCTTTAATAATGAGGGGATGGGCACAAACACTCTACTTACGATCTGTAAATCGGTTCAACATCATGCATTTGGCTTTTCACTGTGACATCACAGCTTAAATGAGAAAAGTTCTTAGAAATGGATGTGTGACCTGCATTATAATCCCAGGCGTTGGATAACTTACGCAGACAGTGTAGTATTTTTCATGCAATTGATGGTTACATGATCCATATCTATATCTATATATCTATCTATCCAATTATAATTTTTGGAATGTTTTGGTCCTATAACATCACATGAAAGATTCATATAATTTTAATACAAACCTGTGTAGCAGTTTACCGGCTTTGGTAAGAGTCTCTGGAAGTGATTTCAGCATATTTTTAACGTAATGAGCGTATGTGGTAAAACATTATACTGCATGACTCAAAGCTCCGCTGCCTCTTTGACGTTGTTTTCCAGGCCAGACCACTTGAGCTGTCATGTGAAGCATGTGCACTCTTCAGAAAGACCATTTAAATGTCAAGTAACGGTAAGGGCCATTTCCGTCTGATTTAAATGGTTATTACCGTGATTATTATGATGATGATTATTGTTGTTGTTATTGTTCTCCGCTGACCCTTGACCCTGTCCACTGTGTGGCTGCAGGCCTGTACCTCTGCTTTTGCCACCAAAGACAGACTCCGTTCCCACATGATCAGACACGAAGGCAAGGTGACCTGCACCATTTGTGGGAAGATGCTGAGTGCAGCTTACATCACCAGCCATTTGAAGACTCATGGACAGACCAACTTCAACTCCTGTAACAAAGGTGGGTCACATCAGTCACATGGGCACATTATAACCATAGGAAGTTGTTAGCAAGCTCCTTGCGCTATTATCTTAACTTTTACACATTGTGGACACATGCCACTGCAATCTGGTTTGTTTGTACGCATTAAAGGGTAAAATCCAACATTCATGGAGTGAATTAGAGATGTACCACATTATCGCTTAGAGTCCATTCAGCCCGGCCCTTAATCTATATAATAGCTGCACCCTTTTAGTTCTGCCCATGAAGAGCTCCTCTGAGTCGCTGCCGAGCAAACGTTGAAGACTCTCCCTTGTGTTTTTTCCAGACAGTAACGAAGTCTGTAACTCTGCCTCTGCTACACCTGTGACTGTTTCTGCTCCCATCACCACAGCGATGAACCGGGGCAACTCCAACACCAACAACGCTGTTACCATAGCTGCACAAATGAACATAACCACCAACACGGTCAACATCACATCTCCAGTCAGCCTCCAGCACCCAGTCACCATCACTGGGCCTGTCAACATCGCGTCTGTCAACATCCCCGCCACGGCACCCATGAATATTGCCCACCCTGTTGCAATAACGACGCCCATGCCCATGAATATAGCCGGCCCGCTCAACATCGCCATGAGGCCGGTGGATAGCATGCCTTTTCTGTCCCAAGTCCTGCCTTCTTCTCCGCCCTGGTAAAGAAAAAAACAAAACAAAAGAGGAGAGAGCGGTGAACTGGACAGAAATGAAGGGAAAATGAAGTGAAACAGCAGACTCCTGTCCTCATCATTTGCACCTCGGCTCACCCCTGGCTCTTTCTCTCCATGAACTCTGTTTACTTCATCACACCTTGAGGTGAACACTACATTCACACGAGCTGTGCAGCCAGTAGGAGCTCCCCAAGTCTCGGCTGCATCCCCATTAGTGTTGAGACTGACACGAGAGACGGAACACTTAAGTAGGAATCGAGTAGGACTTACTTTGAAATCAGGACAAGTGTAGTGTAGTCAGTTAGGATGATGAAACTGTGATTTGTATCATGATGACAAATGAGAGGAGGCGCCTCCTCAGGCCACCTTGAGGGGACTCCAGGAACACACACCCGTGCTTTTGTGACCAGGAGATAAGATGGACTGAAGCAATAACTCTAAATTGCTCTTTTTGATGTTTTGTCTCCCAAAGCCTTTGGGTGTTGCTTTGTAAGTTGTTTGTTTGTTTTTTTTATTAACTATAGCCTGCTAATCATTATTTAATGTTATAGGAAATGAGTATAGTAAAAGGGACAGCAGCTTCCATTTGCATGGAAGAATATTTTTTCACAGTGCTATAGCTTCTTTTTTTTTTTTCCTCCAATAGTTGTTATGCTCTTGAGGTACAAAAACTAACTTGTACAGTTGACATAGTAATGTATTTTCATGTCAGCATTTTATTTTATTTTTTTTTTTTGCTTTTGTCATTGAAGAGGACCGTGAAAACGTTCCCTTGACTATGAAATTTTTGTACTTTTTCTATTCGTATTGAATCAGAGTTTTGTTTTTATTTGCCTATTGGTAGTGTTCATTTTTCCATGTAGTCAGATTGGAATGAGTCTTGCACTGAAAGCTACGTACAGGTGAGCAGCAGTATTAATGAAGATCAAATTGGAGTCTGAAGTGTTTCGGTTAGCCAGCCTACACTTGGGGCCCATCTAGTTGCTGAACTGGAAGGGGCGTGGCCTTGTAGTGAAGCTTTTCAGGCAGTTACCGTCACCATAAAGGTGACTGATTTGTTTTGTCTGACTTTTGTGTACACTGTTATGTTGTGTTTATTTTAAAACATTTTTTTTTAATACCACCCCCCCCCCCCCCCGAGACGATACTAAGGACCCTTCACTCAGGAAATGCGCAGAAACGCAGCCCATGAATCCTTTTTAACTGAATATATTACGTACCATTTATTATTCACTTCAACATGTCTTGTTTTGTTGGGTTTTTTTGTTTTTTAGACTAGAAACCATTCGAGACTGTGGCGTTAAAGAGTCGGTTAGACTTCCATCGAGGACAAAATGTCTTAAGAATAACTGATGACAAACCTAGCCGTCCATTTACTGTACAATGGCATCCATACTGTACCCTTTTTTCCGTTTCCTTTAGTTCCCTCTCAGGCTGCATGCTTGTGTAGCTGAGGACCAGATGAGTGTGATTGAAATGCAAGTTTGTAACCATTAAAATATTGGGATAATATGGACATTGCATGACCCCAAACACTGTAGCTGTTGAACAGAACTATTTTTAAATGAATGCCATGTTATCTCAACAGTGTTGCAGCTCTTTTGAGTTGCTTTGGTTTTTACAGAAAAAAAAAATGCAATATGCATGATTGTCATTGTCCCCGATCTTTGTTTTTAAACAAGTGTAATTTTTTACATTTTATTTTATTTTCCTTATGCATAAACGTAGAAACACTATGATAGCCTGTTTGCCAAATTTGATACGATAATGTGATGAACTGAACTTTACTTGTGGAATTGAACATCTCTTTATTTTTAAGGATAAAACAAAACATGAATTGGAAGTTCCAGGACCCTTGTGAAAGCAGTTGAATGTATATCTTTGTACAAAACTATTTTAGTTCTGAGAATATGGTAGTTACAATAGATGTGAAAGATAAAAAAATAACCTTTTTTATAAAATCTTTTGTATTAGAACATTAACAATGGTAATTTTGTATATATGAGAAGCTAGGCTTTCTGATTAGCAGAAAGGTCAAACATTCCTACATTTTTTTTAAATGTATGTTTGTCAAATTATTACATAAACATGCGCAATGTTATGTGCCTTTTATTTGGGTTGTCTAAATAAAAGAAAATATCAAATGTGTTTATGTATGGAGTCGTATTCAGTAGACGGTGTCTCATCGGTAAAAATGAACCAAATAAATGTGATCTGTGACAAAACAAACCTTAACAAACCCAGTTTGGCTGAACAGGGACCAGGAGTTCCTGCTGTTTCCATTTCCTACAATCTCTTCCTTTTAGACAAATCGACCAATGAAGTGAGGCATTTCCAGCGAAGATCAACTTATTTTTGTTCGATTCACATGACATTTTTGGCATCTGCCTGGTTCTGTCTCGCTACGAACTGAAAGAATCCACATCAATGGGGTCCTTGACTTTGTCCTTGTAGTACACAATTGTCCAGCAGATGGCGGTGTCTGTGCATTTTACTCCATTTATGCCGTTACAGTCTTGTCTTCTTATATCTTCTGGACTGCTCAGACTCAGCTCTGCCCTGTTAGGTCAAGGCTTGTTTTTGCTTTTTACATTTTCAATTTGCGTTTTCTTGTACTGTATAGTACATCTTCTGGGGAGCGTTGTACTTTTACTTCATGGTTGTAAACATTCCTGAAGGTCAGGAAAGACTAACACCAACTTTCTTGAACATCTCCAGCGACGTCTACATCCACAAATACTTTTTGTGTTGCCTTGTATGCTGCTCGTTTTACAGCTTTATTATGTATCCCAAAAAAAAAAACACTTCAAACTGAAAGTACTACCCTTACCACTACATGACCCTCCCCCTCTGAAGGGTGGAGAGTTCATCTGGAGTTCATCTTGGATGTCTTACTTCCTGTGTTTGTATTAATGAGAATCAAATATTCAAGTTCGACAAAGCACATCATTTCTTTTTAATAGGCTATAAAACAAGATGGCTCTTAATTGTGCTTGTATACATGCTTTGTCTATCTCCTCATGTCTAAGAAGTAATTTTATTATGAGGAGTAGTAGCATCGTAGGCTTAATTCCCAGTCTATTTAATGTGACAACCCTTGTAGGGAATCAGCATGCATGTTACCAAGGTCCCAGTCCAGCTAAATAAAACCGGGCCACAAATGGTCAGTAGTTATAGTTATTATTTCCACCTGTGTTCGCCCTGTAGTATCATGTCTAACCAAAAGCTGCTTATTTACAGAGAATGTGGCAGTAATTGCAAGAAAGACTTGTATGATAAATTAGATGAAATTTGTATGATATAATAAGCAGTTGCATTGAAGCTGCTCTGTCAGGCAACATGAGAGAATTAACTCAGATACTCTATAATTCAGGTTTTTCCTGAATTCCTTTATCTCTCTCTCTCGATAGATAGATAGATAGATAGATATGGCAAATTATTAAATGATTCAACCTGCTGCATCTTTTTTTTTTAATCTGTCTTCAGTCTCCAGACTTTGAAGGGTCAGATGATGAAAATCCTCACAAGCAAAGAAGATGGAACCAGATTGTCTCCAGTCTAATTTAATCTGTAGCACCAAGCTACGTGGAGTTTCTCGACCGTCCAATAGTACGGCAGTTTAACCGGCTTAAGAGACTGCTGGGCTGGGAAAGGATCATGTTATCCTCAGCTCAGTTACTGGTGTCAGAGAGTTCTGAAGTGCCTCTATGTTAATGTTGTTCATCTTAGCTTTTCAGTCTTCTTTGACTAACCTGCATGAGGCCTGCTATCTAAACTGAACTTATTAAGTAATGTATCATTCAAGAGCAAAACTGAACTGTTGGAGAGAAGTGCTGCAAAAGAGGCGAGAAGAAACAAATGGTGAGGAACTGACGTGTTGGAAGTCTTTCGCAAGCTGCCCATGAGGTAACTGGATGGTTTCTGCTGTTTTATTTTTATGTGTACAGACACGTCAAGAAGTTTCAGAGAAATTCTCTTCAGTTCTGCGGTGCAGTTGTAGGTAGATTCATATGATGAAAGAGGGGGGAAAAAGGGAAACAGCCTGTCTTTCCTTTACGTTCTACTAAGCAGAATTTACACTTTCATCAAAGGATCTTATTTTCAGATGTGATCATGTGATTGGTTAGCCATTTTTGGACTGATTATAGGCACAAAAGAGTAATAAAGCACACTATCAATATTAAATATACTTCTTTTACTCTGATTTCACTGTAATCAGTAACTTGATTTGGAAGGCGGGCTGAAACTAGCTTGTGGTGCTGCTGGCTTGTCACCATCAAATCTGTGCTGTTAAGGACCAGCGGTAACAAATACTTCACAGCTGTCTTTCAGCTTTGTAAAATTCCCATGTAAGTGTTCGACTCAGCGGTGCACCAACCCCTGAACAAACCATCTTAATTCCTTTAACTTCTGCTCCATCGTACATCTTTCCAAACTGGACTGATAATGTGCATTTTGGGCAGTGTGGAAAATACTGTACGGCCTTTTCTGCAATCAGAAGAGCAGATGGACAGATGGAGAGAGGAGGAACACAAGGCTCCATGAGAAGTGACTCACGTTCCATTGTATAATCAGGGTATATTAAAGGAAGGAACATCACACCCTCGTTGCAGCAATGAGCCATGTGTACTGTTGCTTCATGTCGGTGGAAACCAGCACACTCCTCCTCCCACCGCGATATATCCTCTCCCTTCATCTTGAAGTTGCATGTGTTACATGCAGTAGTTTCTTTTTTACTTTTAGAGAGTACCTGAGACTTAGTAGCTCCTGATTTCTGAGGACATATACAACACACTCACTGACATTTTCAAAGGAGGTGAAGTGTTGATTATTTGGGCCTAAAGATACTCTGGACTTGCCGGCTCGTCCTCTTCACACCAGTGTAAAACTGTGTTGAATTCCTCACATGGCTGTAACCCAGATCCCATCCCATATAATTCTGCTTTATGTGCTTATTTCACATACGTTGGTCCTTAGCAGTGTTTAAAAAGCGCAAGAGGGCAGAATCCATTAATGAGGGTTCTCAGCAGCCCAGTAAGCCATACAGTTGCTCTTAATGCATTTTTAACTGCATGCATTTTGACATTTTGTCATAGAAGGTAAAGCTAGCGTTAGCCTACTTTTATTGTAAGTTGGTTAAAATTGCTATGCGCAAAAAAAAAAGAAAAAAGGCCAATAACATGGCCACAACTGGAGCGCCGTATATGCGGTTGTCCAATGTGGGGACTGCGGACCACAGATGGCAGGCCAGAAGGTGCCTTGTTCTGTTGGGTGTAAAAAAAGAACAAAAAAAGTTTTTAAATAACTGGCCTGATTTAAATGTAAAAAAAATACTAATAATACTAAAAATACGCTGTGAATCACTTTCTTTTTTGGTACTAAAACACTGAGAGTAAAAATGCAAGAATCCCAAATTATCAATTATTTTTCATATTTGGATGAAGTGGCAAAGTGACGTGTTGCATCAGATGTTTGTCTGACTGCAGTTGTTCATTCGCTGGATGGCTGAAGTCAAGTGCTAGCGTTTTATTTTCCAGTGTATTTGTGTCCTGGTGGCACGGTGGTGCAGTGGTCAGCACTGTCGCCTCACAGCAAGAAGGTTCTGGGTTCGAGTCCCGGCTCGGGCACGGGATCCTTCTGTGTGTCTCCATGTTCTCCCTGTTCCTGTGTGGGTTCTCTCTGGTACTCCAGCTTCCTCCCACAGTCCAAAGACATCAAGAGGGGACGAGGCTGATTGATACTGTAAATTGACCGTAGGTGTGACTGTGAGTGTGAATGGTTGTCTGTCTGTATGTGTTGGCCCTGCGATGGACTGGCGACCTGTCCAGGGTGAACCCTCTCGGCCATAGCCGCTGGGATAGGCTCCAGCCCCCCGCGACCCTTGACAGGACAAGCGGAAGAAAATGAATGGATGGATTTGTGTCCTTGTGGTTCTGATGGTTCCATACAGAAAACATACCCACAATGTGATGGCGGTGCCTCATTAATGTTAATGAAACATGTAGTATAGTGTGAAGCGTTAAGGTCTCATTCAACTTAGTAAAATGTATTTTCCTGATATAACCATGACCTATAAAATGGGCTAATCTAATAAAGGCCCCTTACGAAAATATATATCTTTAAAATAAGTTAAATGAAACAATTGAGTTAAGTTATTTTCAGTCTACTTGAAAGCTCAGATGAAACTGAATCAAGGGAGCTTGGGATGTTTGCACTATTTTACATTTTAATAATACATTATGTGTTTGCTCTTGGCCTGTAGATTTCATTTCAATTCTGGTCCTCAGGGAAAAATTTGTGTGTCCCTGATTATGAGATGCGTTTTGTTTTGTTTTTTAATAAATATTTCTTGCAGCTTATTCAGAGGAAATATAGTGATGAACTAATAATGATAAATAATAACACATTTTATTTATGGCCGCCTCTCATGACACCCAAGGACACCATGAAAATAAAAGCAGATTAAAATGCGAGATAATCAGATGGGGACAATGAACAAACAAACATCTGAGCTGTTGGCTAAATAATCCTACCACGTCTGCCTGCTTTATCAAAATACTTCCTTCCATCAGACTTTCGTCAGTTGGTTGAGGGGGGTGTAGCTTTGAGTGCAGTTTTGCCATATGACTTCATTTCCCAAGATGCACCGCGCTCCATGATGTTCCCAACAGCTGACAGACGGTGAAAGCCTCTGCCAGAGCTGTTGGTGGAACAGAGTAGCCTCTCGTCGGTAGCCCACGGACTCCAGAAGCACTACCGGACTTTGGAACGTTGTCACAACAGCCCGGGTCTCCGTGTAGCATCTTGTTTGGACTAAAAAACAGTTAGCTTTCCTGACGGGAAGCTACCGGGGTCATTTGCCAGTGTCCGCTACTTCCCACAATAGGTGGCCGTGTCGCTCGCTGCATATGTTTTATTCTCGCTTAGCGGTTTGACTCCAGCCCTTCCAGCCGAGCCCGATGCCGAGGAATGGATAGTGTGTTTGCTAGCGGTGGGAAGATGGTCGAGAGTGATGAGCAGCAGCAGCAGCAGCAGCAGCAGCCGGGGAGGGACAGCAGCAGCGGCGGCGGCGGTAGTGGCGGAGGCGCAGCCATGGCCGCGCTCCATCAATGCGAACTCATCCAGAATATGATTGATATCTCCATCTCCAGTTTACAGGGGCTACGGACCAAATGCGCTGCGTCCAACGACCTCACACAGCAAGAAATCCGCACATTAGAGGTAACGCACATCCCTGATATATGAAAGCATCCATGAAGCCCAAATTATCTGAATATTGGCTGCAAGAGCTCATTGTGTCGCTGAAGTGACCCGAAATGAAATGTGGCTCATAATATCTCCTTTATAATGATCAGTGATGCCTGTCGCTGTTATTTGTGTGACCTGTTTCTCTGTAGTTGTAGGACCTCTCTGCTGCTCATGTTGGATAATCTGATACAGCTTTTATACTTGTTACTGCGCGGGATTTTGCACTGTTATCGAGAGGCCTGCTGCGAGACTAAACGAAATGTACGACTTGTTCCTGAGTGTACCAGGGAGGCAGCAGGCTTGCTCCCCTGCATGCATCTGGATGCACAGAGTCGTGTTGGAATGACTTGACATGGTTATGCGCAGGAGCTTTATAGGGCCTCAGCAGGTTGGAAAAAAAAAAAAAAAGTCTTACCAGAGCGCCAAGGATGCTCTGTTTGTCCAGATATTCTGAATAAATACCAAGATGTGACTGTTTTAATAATGTTCTCTAGGTCAAGCTACCTCTCAGGCCTGCACGTTCCCACCCCATTTGTAATATTTAACAAGACTGAAGCGATCATGCCATGAAAAGTGCAGGTTCATGTTGTTGGTATCATCCATGCTTCTGCTGAGGAGGGGGCTGTAGGTGCACATATCTTTTGTATAAGCCGCAGACATGCTGACGTTGTGGAGACATGATGGATGGTTTTCTGGCTCATGCTTTATTCAAGCCTTATACCTTGGATAAAACACTCCTGATTGGTTAGAGCTTATCAATTATCCATGTCTGTTTTATTTCGGTATAACTGAACACTCCTTTGAACAATTGTGCTCCTAACATTCCAGAAAGCTCTGAGCATTTAGTTTGTCACACAGCGAGACAATAGTCTGGCTAAACTGGTTTTCAAAGAAAGAAAGTGTCTCTCTTAAGTCATGTTATTCAGTTGTGGCGTGACAACTTGATCTCATTACTTTCCAATTGTAGGTTAGTCTCAGCAGGCCAGGTAGAAAACCATAGCAACCCAGTACGACTTCTAAATATCCATTCATGCGATAGTCGTATTCAAGTGTGTGGTGGTGGGGCAAAATGTAGAACAAAACGAGAGATGACATAGCAGTCCAGCTACGTATCCAGGCTATAAAACAAATTAGTTAACAAGAATAGGTATGACTGCAGGCATCAGGTGCAGGGACATTAGACAAAAAGCATCACATGAATAATTTCAGCATATTAAAGGAACATTTCTTTTCAGGAAATGTGCATTATCACCATCCTCCCAAGAACTGGACAAGGAAATAGATCCCCTTCTCTCCTCTGTGCTCTGTTATGGACCCTGACTGCTAGTTAGCTTAGCACAATAAATGGTACCATGGGGGAAGTGTTAGCATACTTGAATAGAGCAAGGGATGTTTATTTAAGAGGAGATATGTAGTCTTTCCTGACTGAAGTATGAAGTACGCTAACCTGCCCATCCACTTTCATTCATTGTGCTAAACTTACTAGCACTCATCTGGTCTCTGAGGGTCCTGATCTACTTGTCTGGTTCTGCGGAGGATTCACAATAAGCGCATTTCCCCATAAAGAGGCGGCATGATCCTGTAATTGTAATAAAAAAACAGCCATTAAAAAGGGCAGGGTTTTTTTGTTGTTGTTGTTTTTTTGCTGTTGATTCTGGCACTCCACTGTGTTCCCACGATGAGTTTGAATGTATTGTTTTAATTTGAGTCTTTCCTTTAACTCAGTAGTGAGCGTACTGTTGGATTACAACCATACCAAGATGGTACCCTCAGTTTCAAAGCTCCCCTTCGTCCGTCACCTCATTCTTCTACACCTTGTCGCTCTGTGGAAGCGGATGTGATCTGGCTGAGTACTTCCTGAGCTACGCTGCCTTGTAGATGCATTTTGCACTGATATTGTTCTGCTTGACAATGAGGTAGGTTGCGCTGCTCTCATTTATTTCTATGAAACAAGCTCTGAGGTCTCCTTTTCTGTGGCGGTTGTGAAGGGTTATCACCGTGAGACTGTCACCACTGAGAGGTGTGAACAGAACGGTGGGTTTGGATGTTAGCTGAGACTCTTGGCATCATTGGACATTTTGGTCGCTGTTGCGTTAGAAAAAATGTATGGAAGATACTTAAGGGGTTTACAGCAGAGCGCATCATCAGCGGCGGATGAGATTAGAACTTAGCTGGGAGGAAAAATCCATTGTATCCATAGGCTTTTGGTGCGCTATTACCCTATATTTAAAGACAGAACACACAAATCTATTTTGACTGAGATAAATATGGCTCAAATAATTGGTCCAGATATTCTAAGATAACAATCTGTCACAGTTTAAACATCCCTCAAGCTGGTTATTTGTTGCTTTCATTTTGCGTCTGCAGCATCTTTGATTAAATTGAAAGATGTTGATAAGGGGCTGGATGGGACCATGGAGAGGAACTACACTGGCCCATGATGTCATTTGTTGTGTTTGTAGATTGTGTATTGTTGTTGTTGCGGGTAGTTTATGACGACCTTGCTTCCTTTCGTTGATTTTTTTTTTTTAAATTGGCATTTTGGTGTAGTTTTTGTCCCTCAGTAAACACTTAAACGCAGAAAGAGAATTCTAGAAAGTGAAGATATTAATTTGCCTCCTACATGTCCTCGGAGTGCGGTCTGTATTTATCGAAAATGAAAGTAATGTAAAGATTAATTCATCAAACTCAACAATGAAGCTGTATATTTAAGGTCTCCACTTCCACCTGCAGCATCATATTTCGCCTTTAACACCTGAGCCAGCATTTGCATGCTTCTCCTTTTAAATCCTAATTCCACATCATTTTAGGAACTGAGAATGATTAAAAAAGAAAAAAAAAAACCTTAATGAACGTGAGGGCAAAGGTCAAGTCTTACACATAGAAAGTAAAAGTCTAAGCCCTTTTGTTTGTTTTGTTTTGGGTTTTTTTAGGTCATGTTTCTATCAGCCGCAGAGTAATGATGGTTCCAGTGGACGATGACAATGTGTTTTTCTGTGTATTTTTCTGTACAGATGAGTTGATCCAAAGCAAAGTCACACGACAAACATATTTTTGATCGAATGATTTCTATCATAAATCAGGCACACACGCACACACAAAAAACAAGAAAGCTTGAGTGCCTAAATGAGACACCTTGCTCTTTTTTCATTGCTTGCTGGACTGTTAGCAAGACAACACTATGCTGGTGCTCTGCTTTTGCCAGGGAAAGCTAACATGGACATGTCGCTCTCACTGGTTACAAAGGGAAAGCTGACTTTAGAGAAAGATGAGCAGGTAAATATACCCTTTTTTTTTAAATTTCACCGTTTTGAAACTAAAATGGGGAAATAATGAGCACAATCAGATGACATACATTTCAAATGATATTCAACCTTAATGTTGTATGATTCAAACCATGACTTGATTAACTGAGAAAGGAATCAGAAGATTAATCACTGATGATGATGACAATTTTTTTACTCTGACTTATTTTAGCAGTTATTTTATTGTTCTTGTACATTAATTGGAGGCGAAGGTCTTCATTCTGGCTGTCTCTGTGTCTCTGTCAGCTGGCAGGACACGCGGCGCTGTCTCGGTCAGCAGTCTTATTTCCTCTGTCTTTACTGGCACACTCTTTTGAAACCACATCTTCTTGCCATGGGTGTACACTTTCACTTCTTGCTTGAGCCTTCTTTGACATTTTATGCCTGAAATATTCGAGCACAGCCTCCAGACATATTTAAGATCCATGTAATTTACTTTGAATAACAATCTGTGTCTTTTTTTTTAATTCCTCCAGAATCTATGAATGTTTTTCTTTTCTTTTTTTAAAAAAAAAAAGTAGAGGACACGAGTTGCATTGATAAGTTTGCTTTTAGTGTTTGTGCACTGCAGGCTTTTAAGTTTCTATATCACGCTTGAGTAACTCTGATTTTAGCTTCTGCCTCATCAGCTCAACAAACATTCAAATGACCGGCAACCCCCCCCCCCCCCCCCGACACACACACACACACCCCCCAAAAAAAGGCAAAAACACATGTGGGTGTAACAATAGTGGGGGCTGTGTTTCTGGCATGCTAAAACCCATCTCTGCTGTAATGTATCTGAACTCTGACCCTCTGGTGTTGGAGAAGTGCAGTGGCCCCGAACGCCTGCCATGGTTTCGAAATTCTAGCTTACACACTTTGCTTGCTGTGCACAGGTGTAAACCATTCTGCAGCAGAAGCGAACCACACGTGATCGATGCCAGTAGCGAGCAAATGTGAGGTCAGACAGTTTTTTTTTTTTTTTTTGTTGCTCCCAATGTTGCATTGGAGTGCAATCAAGAGAGGCTTGAAATCACTTTCTTCTCTTATTGAGAGAGCTTTATTATTCCACTTGAACTGTGTGTTTTTCTGCCTAGCCAGTGAGAGGATAATGATCCTGGCCTCTCAAATGGAGTGCTAACTGGTACTTCACTTTTCACATGTTAATCCCACTCAGCCTGGTCTCTGTCTACCTCTCAGGCTGGTATTTCTACCGTAGCTGACTTTTGCTGTATCATATGTAGCGCTGCCTTTCATGGATGTTTTATCAGTCGACGTGACCCAGAAACAAGTGTCAAATGCCGGTTGATCTTTCTAAATGATTGTAAATTCTCCATCTTATCTGTCGTTGAATGTTCTCTTTCGTGATGATCAGCAAACAGCAAAGCATCGCTGTTTGTCTCCTCATGATGTTGGGAGAGTTTGCTGTGCGCTTGCGGTGGGAGCTGTTGTGGCTGCGTCTATATTTAGACATCTTTCTTCCTACGCATTTTCAGGGTTGGTTGTTAAATAAGAAAATCAAATGACGCGCAAAGAGCCTGTACATGAGGGGAGAGCAGGGAGGAAAGGGGAGGGGTGAGTCAAAGCCAATCGGCTTGTCTGCTGCTTATGACATGACAACCGCTCTGTGTGTGTGTGTGTGTGTGTGTGTGTGTGTGTGTGTGTGTGTGTGTGTGTGTGTGTGTGTGGAGAAGACAATAGAGAATGTCTCTCACATGTTAGCACAGAGGAAGCACAACTCTAGTGGTTGTAGCAACACTGACCCTGTGTCTGTTTCCGTTTTGAGCTTCAGTATAGGTGGTGTGAGCAGTGAGAACAGCCGGCATGATGGACAAATCAGCGTGGCTGAAGAGTGTATGCAGAATTGATCGACTCTGAAACACACTCAGGATGAATTGCATTTTACATCCTGTCGTTTTGAGGGCTGGTGCGGAAACAGTTGATTAGCTTCCTCTGGTCTCAAGTCATCTTGAGTTCCAAATAAATTGTTAAAATGTATATTGTTACCATCCGTATTAGCAGTGTTCAGCTAACAGGCTCCAAGCTAGGTTCTATAAATCTTCTTTTGACAGAAGAGAATATGCTTGCTTGGTACAGACTGAAACTGAAATCACGTCATCTTTGTTTCCTCTGCCACAGAGGTCATGTTTTTGCTGCTGTTTGTTCTGTCTATCAGCAGGATTACACAAAAATGAAAAGCCAAATTTCACCAAACTTAATGGAGGAATGTAACCTAAGCCAAGGAAGGATGGATCAAATTTTGGGGCAGATCTGCTGAACATAATGAAAAATGTTATTTTTTTGTACATTGGGTTGGGTTCAGGTCGCCTTTGTACACGTCAGCTCTCCGTGTGGTCTGTCGTTGTTATTTTATCAGTGCAAATGTAGTATAAATATCACATTTGACAATTTACAATATGTCAAAATAATCTCAGTGTTGTTTGTAATATCACTCAGCTTTACAAAAACCAATGTTTGCCATCTGTCATTATCAGCAGTTCCGTTAAGAATCAGAATATCTTGTGTTTCAAGATGACAAGTTCTTCTCTCATATCAGTCTAAACAAGACCACAGGCCAAGAATCCCCTCCCCCCTCCCCTCACCCCTCTCCTCCCCAAGCATACAGGGTCAACTTGCATGGGAGATAACAATGATGGAGGAGGGGCAGCAGGCTATTGTCTAGGACTGTCACAACCACGTACCTCAAAGTCCACGTGACCTGCTTAACTTGGCCTCCCTGGCTGTAATGTTTCTGTGGGTTTCTGACGGTGTCCTCATTTTTTTCCTTACATTTACAGATAAAGCTGTGCATCTGCTATTGTTTAATGTGTCCTTGAAGGCACCATTAAAATGACCCTTAAGACAAAGGATCAGTGTGTTTTCTCAGCTAGAATGCCAGCTATTTAGATCAGTTTCTCACATCTGTCTAAACCAAAGGAGACAAATTGTAGGAGCGTGAGAGAAATGTAGTGACCAAATATCATTTTCTGGGCTGGGCCCGGCTCTCAGATAGGCTGTGCTATCCTTGGCAGGTGCACTGATGTGACTGTGTCAGCAAGAGCCTTGAGAAAACAATTAGAGCAGTGGGATCTGCTGTGTCAGGCCGGCCGCTGCTGGGACGCCACTCTCCTCCGTGGCGGTGGCAGCAGCTGACACACTGGCTGTCACTCATCCCCTCACAGCTTTAGGCCGTTGCCATGGTGTTGTTTAGCTCTGCTGACAGGTGGGCTCTGACGCCATTCCCCCCCTCTTCCTCCCACCTCCATGCCACACGTCAATCGCTGCTTTCTCTGCTCTGCAGCAAAAAATAAAATGCATGGGGTCTGTCATTATCTCTTGGTTTGGGTTGTTGTGCTTGAGAAACCCCCCCCCCATCTCAAAAACATTCACCACTGACATAAATGAGAGATTTATGGGTTTCCTCCTCTATCTTCATGCAGGGTATCATGTGAATGCTGTGTTTTGTCACGACGGAGGGACACTTGATAACACTCCTGTGTCGTGCTGTACAGTGTCAGAGCTCTGTGTTTCACATGTACGGGAAAATCCCACTGAAATGTTGCTGACGACTCAGAAGAGCGGTTGCTAGGTAACCTGACGTCACAGGGCTGCACTCGTGTAAAGGGAGGTAAAGCGGGAGGCTAGCTCATTAGCCGCATGTAGTAAAGGTTCTCATCCCCAGACACAATCCTCCATGAGGGAGGACGAGTGCTTCTGGATTTTGGTTGTGTTAATGGATTACTTTCTTTACACGTATCCTCCTGATGGAAACGTGTTCAGTTGTGTTGGGGGAGGCTAAAACTGCTCCTCTCCCCTTCCTCCCAGAGAAGCAGCTGCTATGACTAGCTGACCACAAAAGTCAAATACACACAACTGAACAGTACTGGTATTCTGAAAACTCCATGGTGCATTATGCTAATGATATACCATTACAAATCTTTCAGTAGTTTGCTGTTACAGGGATATTTGCATTATATTTAATGTTATTCACACTAACAAAGAGGAAGAAGAAGAAGAACAACAACAGTTCTTAGTTAATTTTTTAACTTAATAGGTAATGTGGCCACAAAGACAGTATTTTAGCATAAAAGTTTCATATTACCTTATATTTTTACCCCCTAAAATAACGTGAAATATCATGATGCTTTTTTTTTTTTTTTAATCCCACCCCCTTAACTGTAGTCTGACCGATATACTGGTTTGGCCAGTTTCATTTTGGGTTTTTTTTAACAGAACATAATTCAGAAAAAGATGCTTGGGTTAATTTACAATAATAAATTCAGAGTGATGTTTATTATTTAAATGAACTGATGTCATCTTGTTCTATAAAGTTAAGTTTGAAACTGATTTTTGTTTTAATATTAGCCTAATATTGGTGAAAGTATCAGCTCCAAAAATCAGGTATCAGTGAAGATCTGGTTTATATGAAGTGATCTTCCTGTGTGGAGTCTGCATGTTCTCCCTGTTCCTGTGTGGGTTCTCTCTGGTTCTCCAGCTTCCTCCCACAGTCCAAAGACATCAAGAGGGGACGAGGCTGATTGATACTCTAAATTGACTGTAGGTGTGACTGTGAGTGTGAATGGTTGTCTGTCTCTATGTGTTGGTCCTGTGATGAACTGGTGACCTGTCCAGGGTGAACCCCGCCTCTCACCTGAAGGCTGCAGGGATAGGCTCCAGCCCCCCGGGAGCCTTAACAGGATAAGCAGAAGAAAATGGATGGATGGATGGATGGATGGATATTCACAAGGTTTACATGCGTATGTTAATATCATAGATGTTTTTATACAAATATCAACATCTGTAAATATTGGATGCATCCAATATTTATAGATTGTAAACATTGTGAATCTGAAAAAGTGATGTTTCCTTTATTTCCAAACATTTGGAAAAGCCCATCAAACAGATATCTGCAGCATTAATTTCTCATCACAGATGACAGATGATGATAGAAGAACAGACTTTGATCAGACTGATACTGACATTTTGGAAAAAAAGACCTAGAATACATGTTTGGGCCAATCTATCAATATCTACATTTTCATACTCCCTGGCATTGGCCCCCAATGCCCTGCATTGGTCGGTCCCTGCTCTAAGTTACACCACTTAAATGTTTGACATTTTATGATTCTATGATGTTCTAGTGATGAGTTAAGCTCTGGAGCTGAATAGCAGCAGTCAGTCGACTCAGAGATCATTTCCCTTCCATGCTCTCTCCTTCTCTCTCTTTCTCTCTCTCTCTCTCTCTCTCTCTCTCTCTCTCTCTCTCTCTGGCCTACAACGGAGATGCTTTTGTCAGCTGCCATGAAAGCAGCCTTTTTTTTACGTCCCAAGGCCGCACTCTCCTGGAGTGGCGTGGATTGAGCGGATGTATCACTGAGAAAAAACATTTTTTTTTTGAATGGGCGCAGAAAAAGATACAAGCTCTTCAATGTTACTCAGGTACTCGAGAGGTGTCTGGTGGGTCGAGAGGTAGCTCGGTGTTGCACAGCTCATGTGAAGGTGCTGTCGGCTGTAATGGACTCTTACAGATAGATATACTGGCAGATAAGGAGACACACTATACGCCAGCGCTGAGGCTGCACAGCGCTGGCCCCTGCAAAGTAATACCATGGTGTTCATTATAATACTTACAGGACCACTGCACTTGACAATGGCCTGGAACACGTTGGGCTCCGAGCGTCATGTGTCATTATTTATTATCCTCTTATTCGTGTTTAAAGGAAAATAAATATTTGACTGAATGTTCAATCTGATACTTATCTTCTCATTTAATTGAAATGGAAAATACTCATCAACTGCTCTCATGTTATACATACATGTTATGTGTTTTGTTGGAACAAAATATGCTGTTCTGAATATTACAGCGCTTTTCCATCGCACGCATACAAGTATTCCAACATTCCTCTGAAAAACGACGATATTCCGAATGTGATGGGAATGATGTAAATGGCCTATTCAGGCTGGAATTCCAGAATTTCACCTTTTTATGAATTACATGTTTACAGCATATTCTGAATATATGCCTTGAGTTGAGGGGTTTACATCAGTTGAGGACTATGCAGCATGCAACCTCTTGCCTCTTAATATCCCGATGGCTAAATATGCGACCATGTAGACTGCTTACATGCACTATAACTTCCCTTGTCAGTCATTAAATGCGTCGTAACGAAGTGAGAAAACGATATAATAACTCTTGACATTGCATTTCTTTCATGAAGGCACAGTTGGACAAACTCAACTGAAAAGTCTCACAGTGTGTAACGCTCTGACCAAGCAGGAGAGGAAAAAAACTTCTTCATCAGAAGCCTCGCAACATAATAGTTTGCCTAGAAACAGGATTAATAGTGGAATATTTATTTTCCTGTCATGTAAATGGTTTAGTTGGGTTATTGTCGTTTTCAGAATAAGGACAAACTAATGGAATATTGAGTTACTGAGAATCTTGATGTCACTAAATAGCTTGATTGTTTCAAATACTCTTCCTGTGTCAGCCCAGCAGTTCCTCTCAGTAGATGAACAGCTCGTTGTTCCACTGTATAATAATAGCTGTTTATATCTAATAAGCTGTCTTGTCCAGGGCAGGGATAAATTAGGTTAAACAAACACTGCGTTTGTTACTGCAAGAGCACAGAGCTCAGTGCAGATTCAAAAAAAAAACTGTTGTATTGAACAGGCGACTGTTGATGGAACATTCATGTGTCAGGTTTGACGAATCTCATCCCACTCCTCTGTGGCAGCCCCTCCCATCTTAATCATGTTCTCTATTGCTCCCTGCAGGTGAAGCTGATGAAATACATCTGTAAACAGCTGCAGTGCAAGCAGAAAGTGCCGGAGACAGAGAGGCCTGAGGCCCTGGACAGCTACCCACACTTGCGAGACTGGCTACGCACCATCAACCTGCGACCAGAGCTCATCGAGGTGGGTCATGTTGTCGTGTGTAAATGTCAGTCTCTCCCTGGCCTGCTTGGCCGTGTGTGTGTGTGTGTGTGTGTGTGTGTGTGTGTGTGTGTGTGTGTGTGTGTGTGTGTGTGTGTGTGTGTGTGTGTGTGTGTGTACTCACTCACATTAGGACACAATATCAGTCTGAAAAAAAGGCTCCCACATTTTTTATTATGATCACGATATTAGAGGTGTGAACAAACATCTGTCTCAATCTAAAAGTACATTCCTAGTCAAAACATAAAAATGATTCAAGAGTTTGAAATTTGCAACAGATGAGACTGTTCCTCGTCATTTGGACAAGCCATCCTTCTTGAGAGGAGGCCGTCCTGTTTGTTTACAGATCTGGTTCCCAGCCTGCTGCCATTTATATCTTTGTCATGTTAGTGAGGCGGGAGACAGCTTTTTAGGAGACAGAGACGTTTACGTAATCAGGCTCACGAACCTTTCAACGTGGATGACATTAGTGGAGTGACATTATTTTTGTATATGCATTAAACATATCATGCACTATTTAGTCACAAAACTTTGAGGATTAGTGCGCTCAGTATCAGCTCAGATTGCTCTGTTTTAACACTCCCAGGAGATGAACGTCACATCCTAAACGTTCCTGTCCAGATGCATGAGCGCGACTGCTGAAGCCATATCAAGCAGATCAGAAGTAATAACTACAACGTCATGCATCCTTCATGGTTCTATGATCAGTTACAGAGGAACTCGTGTCGGGTTAAAAGAGTTATGCATGAAAGAGGATGTGGTGTTTGACAGCAAAGCTCTGTTAAACTTCATTGTGGTGACCTTGGTGACGTGACCCTCCGTTTCAGTTGTATGATTTAAAAAAAAAAGTGTCCTCTCTCCTCTCATGCTGATATGTAGCTGATCCTGACCTCTGACCTTTGAGTCCTAAAAGAACAACAAAGATCCCTCGGACAGCTCAACCCCAGTTGCCCACCTGCAGAACGGTGTGGTCCCTGGAAGAGCTTCAAGCCTGGAACCAAGCTAACCAGCAGGCAGATGAATCATCGCGATCACAGAATGTTTCATACAGCGCAAAAACTTCCAGGAAAACTTAAAAAAAAGGAAAAAAAAGGGAAATGCATCACACGTACTTCAGGAGCTACTCACCCTGTTGCAAAAAATATTTCCAACCCACTGTTGTTGTTTAAAATAACTACATTTCATGACCAACCGACCAGTTTTGTTGTTGCTAGCCAACTTGTCATTGATACCAATGAATAGGTTTTATCGAGCTACACAAAATTTCCTGTCAGAAAAGGAAATTGTGTGTCATGGATTTCAGTTCTATGTTACAACACACCAATCACAAACATCACTAATACGCTGTAAGATTGTCGGTGGTTTAGCATTTACCTTTAAGATTCCAAATAAAACCACTCTTTCCTAGAATCTGCTCATCTCCCTTATTTGATCTTTTACAGCCTGCTCACTCCTGGTTTTTGAGCTCTTCTCTACCTGTTCTCATGTTCCACACAGTTCCTCCAGCACCCGGCGAACAGCTGGTGCACACCTGACCCAAGAGCATTTATTTGACTATTTTCATTCCCCAACATGATGTATTCCTCCTATTTTTTATTGTCTTTTCCTCCTCTGGCTCTCCTTCCTGTGCAGCTGTAAACTGTCAGCTACTGTATTTATCTCGTTTGTCTGTGTTGTGTGACCTAACCGTAACCTTTTAAAATGTTTCTCTACTTGCTACTCTTTAATATGCCTCACTCTTTTGGACATTTGTTGTTGTTGTTGTTGTTGTTGTTTTTTGATTCACTTTCTTGTTTGCTATCTGATTATCCATTTCTGGTTACAGTTGAGCTGTATTTGTCAAGCTCAGCGCTCTGTTTGTTTCTCGTGACCCCTACCCTCAAACATTTGAGCCTCAAAGACCGTGTTTGCTTAGATAGTAAAAACACTCTGAACTCAAAGCAGGTCATTATTATTTTTCTAACCCAAACATCGTTAGACGGAGATCTCTACTGTGCATTTCTGTACTTTATACTATGACGGCTAATAGGTACTGCAAAACGTTACAATCCTTGCATTTAACAAACATGCCAAGATATTTGTTGTCTTGCAATGTGAGACAAAAAAAGTGAGGTTAGTTATTATCCTGTAACCCTCCTGATCAGGAGTGACGCTAACACCCTCTCTAGCTCAGGAGAGGGAGGGAAACATGGTCGTAGGGAAGGATTCTAGGCACAAAGTCTTAAAAAAAAGGGCCGAGCACGTCCAGCTGGGAGGAAGCTGTGGGTTGAGGGATTAGGTTTCGCTGCTGGCCTGGGAATGCCTCAGGATCCTCTGGTCAGATCTGGTCGATGTAACCTGGGAAAGGGAAGCTTTGGGTTCCCTGCTGGAGCTTCTACCTTTGTAATTTAAGGGGTTGAAGATGGATGATTGGATGAGCGTGTGATTCTGCTCCACAGGAGCCTCCAGACAGCCTAGATCAGCCCGAATGTGATTTTATTTTTAAAGATATGGTTAAGCGATACAGTAGTTAGGGGGGATTTTTTTTTTACTGTTTATTCTACTTTCCACGAATCAGAAACTAATAAAAGACTCTTGACAGACTGGTTTCATGTACTCTGAAGTTAAATAAAACAGCAGCATTAGCCTAGCTAAATAGTTGAGCTGTCTATGGGATCCAGTAACATAGTGATCCTATATAGGGGTCCAGACTGCACTATATGGGAGTTGGGGGTGCCACCTTATCATCTTCATGTTAAAGCAAACGAGGAAGGACCAAAGAAGCCCCCAAGCACACCTTGATGTTGGTAAAGACCTTTATCCAACAGCACTGAAATGAAATAACGTGATATTTCATATTACTCCTCAGAAAGCTGCACAAGATGTTATTGAAATCATCATCCATCATTCATCTTGTATTTATTTCCTGATCCATGTTGTGAACGGCGATGTTAACTTCTGCACATAAAGGCTGGCTATCACGTATTTAAGCTTCGCTGTTCAATGTGTTAAGATTGTTGCGTTATTAGAGAGAAAAGGTGGGAGCAGAGGGCCCACAGCCTCTTTAAACTAACATAACCCTTCCTTGTGTGTCTGTGTGTGTGTGTGCGCACTTCCTTTTGCTTACAGTGTACACACCAGTGTGGGAGGTTGCCCTAGTTTTCTGATCAGTGCTTGGCCTCTCCAAGCAAAGGGTTTAACCTGACTGATAAGCCGTTGCGCACTTCCCCTGTCAAAAACATCCTAAACTCGTTGGGCTATCTCTCTCTTCCTTCAATAATCTATAAATTGTACGTCATCATGAAAGCTAATATCAGCGTAAACTGTGTAGCTTTATCACTCCAGGCAGCCTCTGTTGTTTTTCACCTGGGATACAAGTGCAGTAACACTATTTAGCACATATACCGTTTACTGTATACTCAGAGCCATAGCTGCCTCATGACGTCCCTCGTCTAACTATTGTGAAGTGAACATTGTCTGATTTCTGCACATACTCACCCTGGTCCTCCCTTGATTTCCCTCTTCTGCAGGCAGTGGAAGCGAAGTTGTCCCTGGATGCCTTACTGCAGATGACTGGCGCTCAGGTGAGAGACACGATGCGACGACTAGGCTCCAGCTCGGAAGAATGTGGCAGACTCAGTGCTGCCCTCTCCTGCCTGAAGAGCGCTACTGAATCAGGTGTGTGCATGCGACGAACCTCCAATATTAAATGTGTAACAGTGTGCGGCTGCCTACTCGTGCCTGTTTTCTGTCTAGGAGGTGAACTGAGGGAAGACGGCAGTCCCTGGCTCTCTGAGCCCACCAGGAGGGACAGTGGCTCTCTACTGACTGCAGATCAGCTAACAAGCCTAGGGACTCCACTCCGTCCTCACAGTCCCTCGCCGTTAGCCCGCCCCTCCACCATCCAGTCCACTCCATCCACCCCCTGTGCGACCTTCCCTCATCCCCGCTCAGGCTCTGTGTCAGCGGTGCCCACATCGGAGGCACAGATGTTATACAGTGAAAGCCCCCTGACTGATCCATTCCCCATGTCCTTAGCTCGCTCAGCTAGGCTCCACGGACACACCTCCACCCCACCTATTACCCCACCCTCAAAGAGACGGCACCGACTGAAGCCCCCCTGCACCCCTCCACCTCCATCTCGTAAAGTGCTGCATCTTCTTCCCAACATCACCCTGACACGCAGCAAAAGCCACGAGTCGCAGCTGGGCAACCGTATCGAAGACCCTCTCACCAACAAGTAGGTGCTTGGCTCACACTGCCTTTAATAAATCCACTTTCCACAGGAGTTGTAAAAGAACTGAAGCAGAATCCTCTGAGCACACCGGAGCCGTAACAGACTGACCCTTCAGTCTGTGTTAGCACAGGGTTAGAGCACGAGACGAGAGCTTTCAGTTGGCTTTCACTGGATCCTCTTCCATTCTGACACAGGCAGCTAATGTCAAAGCGAATTACTGTCATTGGTAGTAATGATACTTGTAAAATGTTTTTCTATCTAGTTAAAACATGAATACACTAAAACAAAGATCGTGCCAACGGAATGTTTTGTTTAATCCTTTTTTTGTGTATTTTTCTTTCTGGGTGTCCCGTCAGCCAGGTTTCAGGAAAAACTTAAATTAATGTAGATGAATTCATAATTTTTAACTGGTTAATCCATTCATCCATTTCAAGCGGCTTATACAGGCTGAGGTCATGTTAATTAAATTAATATGGGAATTAATGTTTGTAAACTTCTCGGAATTACTGAAAAAAACTAGGCTATAATAAAAAAAATCTATATTTGAGACCATAATATCCTTCTGCATCATATTTTCATACTTCAGCGTCTTCTTTTAATTATTATTTTTTGCTTATATGGCAAATTGTGCTCTTGTTCTCTTTTAGCTAACAAACAGACAGGTGGATATTCAAGTGTAAAAGGTCAAACTGACTCTCCTCGACCACTATGAAGTTACATAATCGATGACACTGTCACTCAAAGTTTTGGAGACTCATGAAGAAACATCTACTGTAGAGGGTGCTGAAGCCCACCCATCACCCATGATGGGACTGTCTCTCGCTCTCCCACTTTCTCTCCCTCTCTCTCCCTTTTTCATTCTCGCTCGCTCTCTCTCTCTCTCTCTCTCCCTTTCCCTCTCCCTCCCTCCCTCCCTCTCTCACTTTTTCTCTGGAAACAGAACTAATCCCAACAGATTCCCAGAGATTATTAGTCATGTCAAAACAGGAAATATTTCCTAAGACTAATGCTCAGAGGTGGCAAGACACACAATCTCTCTCTCTCCCTCTCTCTCTCTCTCTCTCCCTCTCTCTCTCTCTCTCTCCCTCTCTCTCTCCCTCTCTCTCTCTCTCTCTCTCTCTCTGTCTATTGTGAGTGGATGCACACACGTAAACAAGACACATGTTTATTCAAAATATCCTGTCTATATACGGGAAGCTTAACTGGCAAAAAGTGGCTAAGGCAGAAGTAAACAAGGCTGACACACATCCAGTTCATCCAACATGCTACACACACACATGATTCTGCTAGGCCGTGGCGGCCTTGAACGCACACCCTACAGCCTATTAGGTCACAGGTCTATGAACAGATCTATGTGTTTCTGCTCAGGCATTTGTGATTGTAGCTCCATGTGAGGTTACCCTGGGTGCTGGTGATGATGTCACCCCGACTGACAGTTTCCTTCTTTCAAGGTGTGTTAAAAAGAATAAGTTGCTCCTGAATATGCAAGTCAACGGTAACGGATGTGAGGACTCGCTGTCACGCTACCCTGTCATACCTGCACCTGTGCGTACCCCTGGCGTCACCCCGGCTACCACAACAGCACCTTACACCCTTCCTGGCACACCCACCCTCCTGGAGGAGCACAGCACCATTAAGAGTGAGTCACACTCATGCACATATTTATATCCTGCTGGTGTGGCGTTTGTTTGACATGGAAGAAAATAGTTGTTAAACCAGTATAACCTGTTTTACCCAAATCATCAGCATTAAATAGAAAAGTTCTGGCCCTTGGTCTTGGAATCAGATCTCAACTGTAGTATTGAAATATTTCTCACATTTTCTTTTTTCCTTCCATTTCTAGATAATGTGGCGGTGCATCGTAGCTCCCCACAAGCAGTGAGGAGGGACATCGGCCTGGCAGTCACACACAGGTACGTCTCTCATGCTTGAACATGTTAAGGTTAATTAGTTCTTAATGTAACAGTTTAACGACTGTAACGGTGTTTCTAATTGTGCAGGTTTTCAACCAAGTCCTGGCTGTCCCAGACTTGTCAGGTGTGCCAGAAGAACATGATGTTTGGGGTTAAGTGCAAACACTGCCGGTGAGTTGAGACCAGCCAACAGAGGGATTAGATCTTTGGCCTGGAGGGTGGAGGATGTATGATTCGCTGATATGCTGCCTTGTGTCTGCGCAGGTTAAAGTGCCACAACAAATGCACCAAGGAAGCTCCATCCTGCAGAATCTCCTTCCTCCCAAGTAAGCTTTGTTTTCTCCTCCATCTGCAACTGTTCGACACACTGAATTGTACATAACACATCTCTTGATTTCTCATTTCCTATCCAGTCGCCAAAATTCGGAGGACAGAGTCTGTTCCATCTGATATAAACAACCCTGTTGACCGACCGCCAGAAGCACCGCAGTTTGGCACATTACCAAAGGCCATAACCAAAAAGGTAAAAATGTACTTCATGTAATACTTTGAAACAGCAAGTGTTTTCATAACTGTTGCTATGTAAATCATACAGTCCGCAGTTTAGTAGCACTGAAATGCCAGATTGAGCATCTCGTCACTGCCATTGAAGTGTTTGTAAATGTGAAAACTCAGACCAGATTTGCACAGATGTCCTCCATCTCAGCCTGATCCAGTTCTGCCTGTATTTGTTTGAGAGAGAAAGACAAATAGCTCTGCAAGTGATATTTGCCATCTGACTTCCAGCCTTCCCGTAATCCCCCCTGCAAACATTGTGAAAATTAGCAATTCTAGCCAGCAAGCATTCTTCTGTCTTTCCTGGAGCAAATTCGCGTTGAAATCTTACCTGGATGAAACAGGGTGTGTCTGTAGGTCCTTATAAATTACTTCAATTCAGCGTTGTATGAATTTTTGGCTGTAAGAGACATTGTATAATATTGCATTTGAATTTTGAGTTCTTAATTGCCACAGCTGTTTGATCTCACTTAAATATCACTGATCCATCTTTTATTTATTCTGTTCTGCATCAAATTCTGCTTTTCTGATGGGATGATTTTTTTTAAAAACTACCTCTCAGCTTATTTTTTTTTTAGTCTTTTTTTACTTTTTTGATATTCCGTCCATCCATCCATCCATCCATTTTCTACTGGTTATCCTGTTAAGGATCGTGGGAGGGGGGGGTATTGACTACATAAATATTGACTACATTTTTCTCCAAAAGGGCTTAAAGTGCGACTGTAGTTGGATTGAAGCATCTTCTTCATCCCGGGACAATAAAAGCTAATATGTCATGAACCATTTTGAATGGAAATAAATAAATAAAGCTTACAAAGACTATATTTTCTTACAGGGTGCTTTATTTCCCAAACTGCATATCTACTTGTATTTCCAGTGGATTTAATACTAAAGGTTTTTAAATTCTTTAAAAAATGAGAAAAGCATTTAGAATGTCGCTGTGTCCCCAGGATCATCCTCCGGTGCTGAACCAGCTGGACTCCAGCAGCAATCCGTCCTCCACTACCTCATCCACTCCTTCCTCCCCTGCACCCTTCCAGCAGAGTAACCCCCCAAGTGCCACCCCACCACCCAATCCCTCACCTAAAGGCCACCGGGACAGCCGCTTCAACTTCCCAGGTGAGGCTTCCGGAAAAACACACAAATACTGTACATAGAAAAAAAAAGTGCATGCTAGCATGAACCTGCATATTATTTCTTATAAAACAGATTTGTTCCTGTATAACTTTTCCAGTTGAACAGTTTTGAGTAGGGGTCTGTCTCTGTCTCTATATGTAACACTGGAGGATAATGTGCTTTTAACACACTCTGTTGATTAAAAACCAAGACTAACCAAGACTTTCTCTCTCCCTGACACACTTGTTGGTCCTCCCTTCTCCTTTCTTTTATTTTTTTAAAATTTCCCCTCACAAAAGCTGCCTGTTACTTTCAGCATAGACAGCAGTTTATCTTCCCTGGTGAGTTGACGGTCACTAAATGTCACGCTGCATTGCTACTATCCCATCATCCCACTCTCCAAATCCTGGATTCTCTGCAGCTCTCCCTGTCCTCTGCATGTTTGCTCTCAGGGTTTTAGCAGTTAGCTGCCAGGTTTGCATGTTGACGCCTAGTGACACTCTCACTCCATCTGCTGGCAGTAGTGGGGAACTGCATGAGAAGTTGTATTCTGTATGGTGGTCTAAGTCTGTTGCATATATAATAATGAATGATTTTTTTTCCTTTTCTTTCTAAATTTACTTTTGTCTCACCAGATGTCTCCTGTCCTGCTACTTTGCACTCTGATGTCCTCCAAGACACTGTGTAAGAGTCTTCTGTCTCTGCCTTGTATAGAAGATTCATCCATTTAAGTAATGGCGTCTTCATTAGATCTTAACCACTCTAATATCCATATTCTGTACCGCAGCAGTGAGATTGAGCAATCAGCTGACGACATTCATGCTGAGCTGGTAGAAGATGAAGATGAGGAGGTGTGTTTTACTCTAACTTTTACTGGAAGTGTCATGAGGCTGTTAGAAGTTCTTTTTCCTCTGACAAAAAAAACCACAAATCCCTCAGTATGGAGACTTAGCCAAGGTACTGGAGCTGTGGAGGGAAAAAGCATCTGCGCACAATACTGATGCCTTTTTCTGCTGTTGTTAAAAAGTTCTTTTTCTGAAATGTATCCCGCATCACGCTGCTTTTTTCCCTCTGTTTTTTTTTTTTAACTAAACTTCTGATGGGACCAAAAAAAAAAAGGGGAAAGTGCTCGAGGGGAATGAAAGACTCATGACGACATTAAATGAACTAACGCAGAGATGAAAATGTGACCAGGGTAATCATGAGGGAAGACCATTTAGAAAGAAATGTTTGTTGTGGCACCAAGAAATCAGTTGACAAAGCAGATGCATGGCACACTCTGTTGGACCCATTTATTACAGTTGTTAGAATTTACCTGAATAATTCTAATCCGACTGGTTTAAAGATAAGATCCTCTCACGCCTGTTGACTGAAAACAGGTTGATATTTTTGGCCGTTATGATGATGATGATGATGATGATGATGATGATGATGCTGTTGTGCCTTTTGTTCATTTAACCGAGAAAGGTGATAACATCGCAGTTTTTTTCAATTGACACAGGAACACAAAAAGAGGGAAAAACAGAATAAAGTCGATGTTAATCTCCTGCTTAGCATCACACAGCACATTTTTGTGTAGTTTGAAGGGAATGTGCGGGCTGCAAAGTACTGACTGCATCTGTCCCCCTCAACAATTTTCATGACAGTAAATCAACATGGAACCAGTATTTACGATGTTTGCAGCCGCTAGTGAGCTAACTACTTCAGCTAGCAATGACACACGTAGCAACAAGCTTGAAGTCGTGTTTTTAACTTGAATTTAATTCAGTTGCTCATAAAATGCCTTAAAATGTCACATAACAACAATACAGTTTTCCAGTACATTATTACAGTACACGCACTTAACACGGTGCAAGTACTTGTATCATCTAAAGTTGAGTAACAAATCCGCTGGAACACTCTTGTAGGAGGGTGACGAGGACATCGAGGTGGAAGACGAGGAACCTGAAGCCGAGGAGGAGAATGAGGATGATGAGGAGGACAGTGAGGATGAGGGGGAGGATGAGGAGGATGGCGAGGACATGAGGATGAACATGGGCTCTGACGGTGAGTGTGAAGGAGATAAGCTGGATGATCTTCCCAGCTCACGGGGGAACCAGTGGAAGGTCCCAATCTCCCGTAAACCCAGCCAGACAAGCGTCTACCTGCAGGAGTGGGACATTCCATTTGAGCAGCTGGATCTTGGAGAGCTCATAGGAAAGGTGAGGACCCCTCTGACGTCACTGGTGTCTTATTCTGACACCTTTTTGTTTTTTTTGTTTTTTCTGAAGTTGTTTGCTCATCCAGGGCCGCTGGGGCAAGGTGCACAAGGGCCGCTGGCATGGCGAGGTGGCTATCCGACTTCTGGAGATTGACGGAAACAACCAGGATCATTTGAAGCTCTTTAAAAAGGAAGTGATGAACTACAGACAGACCAGGCACGAGAATGTGGTCCTCTTCATGGGGGCCTGCATGGCTCCGCCCCACCTCGCCATCATCACCAGGTGGGAGCAGGGACCTCACACACACACACACTTTAGCGCTGGACTGAAGACACCCTGAATACACTCGCTGAATTTCTCCCCTCTCTCACCAGTTTCTGCAAAGGGAGGACGCTATATTCAGTTGTCCGAGACACTAAGAACACTTTGGACATAAACAAGACGAGACAAATCGCTCAGGAGATTGTAAAGGTACTTTTCGTCTTTTACTTTAAAGTCCTTTTCAAAGCTCACATTTGGCTTTGAAATTTGTACCATTTTATGTATTTGAGATTTAAGAAATAAGCATCACGTGGCTTTGTTAAATATTGAAGTGTAAATGAAAAGATGATGATCCCACTGAAAGTCTAAACTTGTCCAAAAGTGAAGGAATGAAGTGTAGGCTGCTGCAAGTGGCCAAGGATTCTGTTTTGTATATTTGTCATTGTAATTGTTTAACATTCATTTATTTTTGGTTTTAATAACCTAATTGCATATTGCTAGTAGAGTCCTAATGAGTGTATTAAAGGGGCACTGCAAAAAGAAATGGAAATGAATGATTTAGAGCCAAATCTGCTGCAAAAATGACAAAAAAATATGATCTGTAATCTGCACTTTTAACTGTAAAAGCATGCAGAAGGTGAGTAAAGACATGGCAGTAATCCAGAGTATAAGCAGTCTGCATGATGTGTCATTGTTTGCGTCCTGATACAGGGAATGGGATACCTGCACGCCAAAGGCATCGTCCACAAAGACTTGAAGTCAAAGAACGTTTTCCATGATACCAATAAAGTGGTGATCACAGACTTTGGGCTTTTTGGGATCTCTGGAGTTGTTCAGGAAGGGAGGTAAGGAGAGACCACTGGAGGGAGTTTAAAACACCACCTCAGCTAAAGTGCTGCTCCCCCTTGCTCTGGTGGTGCTAGTCCTGCAGACATCCATCTCCCTCATCGGCCCATGTTGGATTTCTTGATTGTAAAATCTGAAAAAGGCTTCCAGTTCACTCTGAAATTTCCACTTAAGTTTCTGCCTCTCCTTGTTTGTTTGTTTGTTTGTTTGTTTTCCAGACGTGAGAACAAGCTACGACTTCCACACGGCTGGATTTGTTACCTGGCACCAGAGATCGTGCGCAGGATGAGCCCAGGCAACAATGAGGACCGCCTCCCATTCTCCACTGCGGCGGATGTGTATGCCTTCGGGTAAGCTGTGTCAAACATGAATTTGACTGACACATGCTTACTTTTACGTATCACTTTTGCTTTCTCCCTTTCATTTTTAGAACCATTTGGTATGAGCTCCAAGCAAGGGATTGGCCAATCACCAACCAGCCTGTGGAAGCTACCATCTGGCAGGTGGGGAGCGGAGAGGGTATAAAGAAGATCCTAGCAGAGATCAGCCTGGGCAAAGAGGTCACGGTGAGTACAAACCAAAGCACTGCTTGCGTAATAGCGGCACGTAGACTGTGTATTGACCCAGTTCTCATCTCAGGAGATCCTCTCAGCCTGCTGGGCGTACGACTTGAGGGAGAGGCCGACTTTCACCCAGCTGGCCGACATGCTGGAGAAGCTGCCTAAACTCAACCGCAGGCTGTCCCACCCAGGACACTTCTGGAAGTCTGCAGAGTAGGTATCCCCCTCGTAAGGGACGATGTGAAGACACAGGACGTGCAAAAACAAACCAAGATCTCTTAGGGCTTTTATATACATATATAGTGTGGGTGTGGGTGTCAATCTGCTGTTTTATTGTGGTACAATGGCTCCTACTTTGACTGGACTGCAGCACTCAAGTGAGAATATGAAACTTGAGCAGGTTTGTCACACGGTTGTTCTATTTAAAGATGAGATGTGTTTGTTCTTTTTCTTTTTTTAATGTACAGTAAATGTGTGCGAAGCTTTTCTGTTCCCATCCTTTGTCACTGAACTATGACCGTAACTGCTGTTGTCTTGTGAAATGTGAATTTGTGGTTAATATACTGTATGTAAATGTGAATTGTGGATTTTTCTCCTAATCACACATTTTTTTTTAAAAGAGACCATATATGATCAAACAAATGTCAAATCATTTTAGTATGAATTTAAATTCATCATGCACGTGTGAAACAACAGTAATCATGTGGGAGTTTGACGATGGAACAATCACGCGATTACTTTCTGTTCACCTTCACCTTGTCATGAATAATGTTGCAGACTACGACCAAGAACGCATCCGAAAAAAGGAGAGTTTTTAGACTTGACTCCTCCATTTTTGATTACGTCTAGAAGCTTATCTTACATCAGAAACTGGTGTTGTCCTCTTTAGTTCCTACCTGACCAGCTTTTCTTACCAACCTCCAGCGGCAACACGCTGCAGCTTCACTTGCATTGTTTCCCGCTTTACGTCCGTGCTTTCGCATTTGCTTTCCTCACGTTGTTTTATGAGTCCCAGTCTGGGGTATGCACAGTTTCAAAAATATCTTAACCATTTGCACTGGCGCTTCCACACCCTTGTCTGCCAGAGCTGGCACAAATGTTAGCCACAGTAGCTTTGGCACATCTGTAGAGGTAGAGGGTGGGCATGGGGGTGCAGGGGTACAGCACTTTTGGGAACCACTAAGGAGATGATGAGGAACAATAGCAGCGACTGACTATTAAACTTCTACTTTTGTCTAGTTGTAGCGAAGGTCCTTGAACTAATCTGTGTCTTCACAATCTTGCTGCTCTTCAAATAAAACTCTCTTCACTACAGTTTCACTAACCGTCTAACATCTTGTGTTTCCCTTTGCTTTTCTCTCTCTTTCCTAATCTAGGTTGTAGCAGTCACTCTGAAACTTAAAGCAATGCAACACAAAGCCTGGGTCTGCCTTGCATGCTCCTGAATCCTTAACTCTTACAGGATTGATCAAAGCATTGCCTCTGCTGAAACAGAAACTGCTTCCACTAATCCACACTCTGACCTTCTGTAGCTAACCATTTTTCTTGTTTGGAGAAGAACATGTGGGTGGGACTGAGGTGTGGCAGGGCGGGTGAGAAGCAGACCACCACCTCCACACTTTAACTCCTTCTGGCTAATACTGCTCCACCTGCCCTTCTTGTTCTCTAATGTTGAGGACTGTGAGTTAAGGGGTAAGAGCAACTCGTGTGTGTCCTACAGCCCTTTTCTCATCCTCCCTGTGCTGCTGTGAGGTGGTCATTCTTAGGGTGGCACCAACCAAACAACGCTTTCCCTCTCTGAAACACAGACACACACACACACACACACTGTTGGACATTGAATGGACCTTTCTAGGAAACATCATTTATCTGTGTTTTCCTAGAGGGTCTGATACATCTGATAGGCTGCTTGAGTGATGATCTCAAACCAACTCAGTTCCTTTTTTTATGTAATGGTTGTGTGGCGGCTCGTGTCCAGACACAACGTGCACTTTGTCTACTGGATAAGAAATAATCAACTCTGGTCGCTGTTGTTATTTAGTCATATTTGCAGTGTTTTTTGTTCAGGTGGGTCTCAGAGAAAAGTTTGCTCACTTGTATGTCGTCTTTTTGAAGTTTCATCTGGTAAACTCACTTTTGATTTGGACACATTGGAAAACCAGTGATTTATTCCCTTCATCTTTCACAATCCATTCACGAAAATAACAATGCTGGCTATTGATGATACAAGATATATATATACATACATACATATGTATGTCTGTGTGTGCATGTATGTATGTATATATATATATATATATATATATATATATATATATATATATATATATATATATATACATATATATATATATATATATATATATATATATATACATATGTACATATGTACATATATACACACATACACATGTATATGTGTGTATATATATACATGTGTGTATGTATGTGTATATATAATATATGTATGTATATATGTATATACACGTGTATATACATATATATTTATATATGTATATACACGTGTATATATCAATAAACATCCATGCATTGAACTGTAAAGTGCACCTTATGAGAATATAATTTAGAAAGAGTCTTCTTTCAAGAGTGACTTCATGCTCTGCGCAAAAAAAAAAAGATAAATCAGGAACCTGGCGCAAAAGTGTCCTATATCTTCCTAAAACATTACCTCTTGTGCGCACTTGTGTATACCGTGTATATGTTATGTATGAGTGTGTGTTTGTGTGTGTGTGTGTGTGTGTATGTGTGTGGGGTTGCATGTGCGACTGACTGACTAATGTGTTGGAATATGTAGGATTGTTCTTGTGAAAGACTGCAGTAAATGTTGTGTTGCAATGGTATGTCATGTAAATACCTTATTTAATGTATAGCAAATTAACACAGTTCTTCTAATATTTGTACAAACATTTTCTATGTAAAATACATCCCAACATTTTTGAATAGGTACTGCTATGGCTATTACAAATATGTATATATATATTTATATTTTTTTCATGTATAGAATACTGTATAAAAGCTGTACTTTTTTTAGAATGGGCCAATACATGTTTTTTATGTTGTAAAAATTCATATTTTTGTATTGCATGTGACTACCATTCTGTACACGCAATTTCTGTTTTCATCCATGGAAGACAATAAAATGAGGCTTGTCATGTAACAGTACACTAGATATTGTGTGTTAATTTTATACGCTTACAATAATTGATGTACCTAATATAACTTGATATCCAGATGTTGCAGTTCTAGCGTACACATAGAAAAAAAATTCAGTTTGTAAGGACTGATGTGTAACAGGTTATGCATCCATTCATTTTCTTCCGCTTGTCCTGTTAAGGGTCGAGGGGGGGTGGAGCCTATCCCAGCAGCCCTCAGGCAAGAGGCAGGGTTCACCCTGGACAGGTCACCAGTCCATCACAGGGCCAACACATAGAGACAGACAACCATTCACACTCACAGCCACACCTACAGTCAATTTAGAGTATCAATCAGCCTCGTCCCCTCTTGATGTCTTTGGACTGTGGGAGGAAGCTGGAGTACCAGAGAGAACCCACACAGGAACAGGGAGAACATGGAGACTCCACACAGAAAGATCCTGTGATGGAGCCGGGACTGGAACCTGGAACCTTCTTGCTGTGAGGGGACAGTGCTGACCACTGCACCACCGTGCCGCGTGTAACAGGTTAATTTATAGTAACTTAGTTAAAAAGTGTTAAAATTGATTGTGACTTTACTGAAATTTTTTTTGAGGATTATATGTGATCCTAGTACATAAGTTAATGTATAAATGACTTTAAACCATCTGTTTGTATGTGGAGGAATGTGTCACCAGTATCCATGATATTTAAACACTGAGGCGCCATGTAGCTTAACAGGCCGCTCATGTGTAGGTCCCATTAGTAAACATTAAAAACATGTATTTATGGGGGTTCTTTATGGGTATTCAAGATTATTTCATCAATCGTCTGGCAGGCGATGGGCAAAAAAAAAGGCTAACTACACACACTTGAACAATTCACGTATTTGTTATTATAATTCACTTGGCATCTGATCCAGTTGATTCTGTGAGACAACCGCAGCCTGTAGACGGTACAGTAGCCGACTATTAGTTTTTATGTGGACTGCTCTCAACTAGATTATTGCAAAGGATGGCTAAACCCAACATAATGACTGCAGGAGCTGTGTGTTGGACAGACGCACTCCTCTGATGACATCACATTTGCTATGACAGTCGACAACATTTGTATGTGTCAGCCACCGCCAGGGATAAAGTGTAATTCTGGCATCTTTATGGCACCTTTATGGGAAACAGACCTTGTGGACTGTGTCCAAAGATGTATGATTTCATCTAATTTGCCACCACATGTGTCTTTATTCCACAACACTTAGTTGTGGTTGACTGAGGAATCAGTATCTTCTGTTTATGACCTGTTTCCTAGGAGTCATTGCTGACTCTCAGCAGACTAACCAAGTTTACCTCTAGGTGGCGTTAGCAGCCAACAGAAGTCATCCTCAGCCTGGATGTTCAGTACATGCTGTCTTATGTCTGCATTGTGCGGACATTTTATTCATCAACAATTATCAGTGTTTGTCGTCTGTATGACTGTATTATATTATTATTTTTACAAGTTTCAGGGGAAAAGACCGACTTGTTTTTTGCTTACACATCTGTTCAGTGACAAATCAATAAGAAGCTGTTGGTGCTCAGTCCTTGAAACCTGTTTTCATTACGTTGGCTCTTGAATGATAGAAGTGATGGATTGATTTATTCATTCTGGCGAGGGTCAGTCAGCAGGAAAGAAAGGGCCTTGTATCCTGACGGGGGAAATACTGCAGCCAAAAGCTCTTTGACTCCAGCTGGTACCGGATCACAGGGAAGCGCAACACAAAATGGCTTTTTATCCCTGATCAAATGACAGCATGCCATTTGTCCCCCCCCCCCCCCCCCCCCATTCTGAAATGTTAAATTGTACAGAAACTGTACCCGGTGTTTGTTGTGAAACCTCTATGACAGACGGCTTTCTGGAGGCCAATTGCTGACATTTGCTGAGCCAACGGGTACAACTTTCAGCCATCAATGGAGCTGCAAGATTTTCCGTAATGAAGCTGTCCACCACCACCACCACCACCGGGCTATTTGTAGGAGTCTAACAGGCAGCACGCACAAGCACCATCATGAATCTTAACGTTTACTGATGGGACTTTCCGTCACTCAAGGTGTGGAACTCTCACTTCCTCATACACACACATACAAATGTTTTTACCACAATGATGCCTCCGTAATATCAGCATTAAGGGTGAGTAATATGTTTCACCTCTCAAATGGGGAAGTCAGCCCCACCAGACAACAGTACAAGGAGTTTAAGTTTTTATTTAAATCTTGCTAGACTGACTCGCTCACGCTGAGGAAGTCATCACTTGGGTCGATAAGAGCTAATTTATAGTCTCGCCTCCTTCCTGGACATTTACAACACCCAACACCCATTGATATCGTGTGACTGACCCCAGCCGTCTCTCTTTTAAGCCTCCCATCAACACGAGAGAAGATAGGGGCCCCGGGACGGGTCCAACTTGGCCCATGCATTGCTCAAGCCTCAAGGAAGTACTGTGCTGAGCTTGAAGTCTGGGGTGTGAGATGATAGCTTTGACGCTGTCCGTCTTTATGTACACTTGAACAGTCTGACATTAACGATGACGGGATGGCCATCAGAATAACTGAGATCAAAATTAGGCATGGTCAAGAAGGAATTGTGATGTCACAAAACCCATGACCCTGCTCCTCCGCCACTGCTCGAACAACAGGCACTGCACCCAACAAAAGGGCAGCGCATACGGTTGAGGGCATTCATCACACAGCCTTACACCGCTGGCTTTTACAGTGCGCATAAAGCAAAAATTCTGATGTCACATGACCATGATGATGATGAAGAGATGACACATCAAACAACATCAATAGCATCCGAAGTTGATGTGATGTCACTTCACACCACCAATGTTGGTAATGATTTAATGTTGATGAAATACCTGTTTAGGTGCGGCACGGCTCAGAGGTAGAGCGGCTGTCTGGCAACCCAAGGTTCACGTCCCCCAGTGACCGTGTCCAAGTATCCTTGAGCAAGAAACTGAGCCCCCCACCTCTCATCCAATGTCAGCTGGGATCCAGCCCCCCCCCCCCCCCCCCAAATGTTAATGGATAAATGGTATAAAAACCCAGATGGAAAAACCTGTTTCATTAAGCTTGATTAAAGCTTTGATTTTCATCATTACAGTAGTGTGCGAACAGTCACAACAACTTGCATCGTACCTCCACGCCACTAGATTCATTCCCCAAAGAGATCAGATTTTGTTGCTATGGGAAACAAATACAACCAACAACAACCAAGTCCTGCTGAGTGTGGTTTCAATGACGAATATCTAAATCCTGCTGAGTATGGATAGAATGATCAACATCCAAATCCTGCTGGGTATGGATGCAACCCTCAACATCCAAATCTTTCTGTGTACGGACATAATCCTCAACAAGCAAGTTTTGCTGGTTATGCGTTCAGTCCTCCACATCCAAGTCCCGTTGGGTACAGATTCGATCCTTGTAAACCAAATCTTTCTGGGTACGGATTCAACCCTCACCAACATGTCTTATTGGATATGTGTCAATCCTCAACATCCAAATCTTGCTGGATATAAATTCAACCATCACATAACAAATCTTACCAGGTACTGATTCAGTCCTCACCATCCAAATCTTCCTGGATACGTTTTTCGTCCAAATCAAATTTATCAGAGATCGTTATGAGAAATCAAATCTTCACATTGTGAGGAAACTGGAGGGGTTCATCAGGAAGCTTTTTTTTTTCTTTTCTCTCGTCTTGCCACTATTCCTTCCAGTGAAAGAAACGATCTTACTTTCAAAATAAAAGCAGATTAAAAGTGACAATGCAGAATTTTGCTATTTTTCCACGTTTTTTTATGAGCTTCTCTGAGAAAGAAAAAAAAAATTCTGTAAAGAAAAAAACTGTGTTTTTGATGGAAGTTAACGGACCAAAAGTGGGCTGAAAGAGTAAATGAACCCTGTGACAATTTACAAGGTGAATGAAAGGGTTTATGTCAAAGCAGGTCCCATGCAAACATGCATCCATCTTAAGAAACGATACTTTAAGTTATGGGCTCCCCTGGGGCATTAGTTACCCTTTTGTTATGGTTTTACATTGTTTATCTTGTCTGTTCCTGTTCTGTGTGTACTTGTGTACTCTCACCTGGTTCTTGTTGTGTGATTGATTGAGTTTCTGTATTTAAGTGCGGTCTCTCACACTCTTGTTTGTTCTCCAGCTTGTTGTCTTAATTCATCCCTTTAGTTTTCCAGTCTAGCTTTTGTTTCTTTTGTTAATGAAAGCCCTGGGTTCTTCGTCTCAGCCTATACTTCTTCGCTTCTGCACTTGGCTCCACGTTCCTCCTTAAACCAGGGCGAGAGGCACACAGTAGATGTCAAGAGCAAGGAGTTACATTTGGCTATGCGGGTTTTGCTTCCTCTCTGTGAGACTAAATTGAGGTCTACCCCCCCCCCCCCCATTTCCTATTTAACACACAATTGAGTGGTAGAACTATTCAAATAAATGAGGCCCGTCATCAACATAATTTCCCACAACAGATTTTTTTTTTTTTAACTCTGAAATGGGACCAAAATAGCTAATTTCATTAATGACAGAGGGGAAGCTGAGTGAATATTGGACTTGATTCATGGAGTGGATCCCAATAATTAAAATGACTCATAATTTTGACTGTTTTACAGGAGGATAATATGTCAGTGCTGTTTACAGCTTAGTTCTGCAGTGGCTACACCGACTCAGTTAAATACAAGCTGAGTTAATCCTTATTAAACATTTGTTTACGCCAATACAAGGTCTATAGTTGATGCATCACTTAAACTCCAAAAATGTCCTTTGAAACGCGCATATACCAGGGTCCATACTACTTCTTTTTCTTGGAGGTTTTCCCCCTTTGTCTTAATTTACGTAATTTCCTCACCGGGATCAATAAAGTGTTCTGATTCAGAGTATTCTGACTTTTGTCCCCGTGTTCCAATCTATTGCAACCTATTGTGAAACAGATAGACATTTTTTCCGGCACGACCTGAGCAGTCATGCACTGACTTCTGCTTCCCCACCAAGAACAGACCACAAGTGAATGTATTTTAAGACAATCACCAGCACTGAAGCTAAGATACCAGACGATAAAGTGACTGAAGCACAAAGCAGCATTTGAAAGGGCATTCAGCTGCCAATAATTGCTTTTGTGCTGCATTGCAATGAAACAACAGCTATCGGAGCACTACGTGTGTGACAACTGGGTGGACCTGCAGGCACGAGACGACCTGCCAGTCAAAAATATCACTACAGGTGCAGCTGCAGATATATAAGAGAAGAGCATGGAACTAAAGGAAAGTTAAAACCCTCTAAAGTTTGAAAAATCAGGGCTCCATATGTAGAAGAAAACCTCAGAGAGAGACAGTTGTGTTGTAACATTTTACACTTTGCAGCAAAGCCGCAGCAACTGTGGTGTGGCCAGAAATAGATCATGACATCGAAGCGAATTCCATTTATATTCTCTAAAACTCAGCACAGGCCTGAGCAGATGACTGACATATATGTCATCAGATATATGAGCTAAAATGAGAATAGCTCTTCAGTGACTCACAATAGGAGCCTGTGAGAATATTGCAAACTGCATCTTTACTACCTGTGTTAAAATAACCCCCCTTTTTTTTTTCAAATCTATTGATATGAATTATATTATTCTGGTGTGTTACCTGAAATACATAGTAGAAATGTATTATAAGTAAAAAATTTTCCCTCTTGTTAATGAAGCTGCAGGATATATCATCGAACCCAAACTGGACTAAAAACACAAACAGATGAAGCCAAAAGTATCAAATTACCTCAGACGCATTTTTTTCTATACCAAATGAGGTCAATAAATTAGAAAATAAGCAAGCTTCTCAGTGATGGTTCATGAAGCATGCAAATTTTTATAGCCTACCACCTTGCAGATGTATGCGTGACCAGCGACAGCACCCAACAGACCTCCCACCATTTCCTTTCCCACTTATTGTCTTATTATAGTCCAAAAGGGGAACTAAAAACGAGACAGCTTGCGTGCCTTTGATTTACTGTCATTCGAAAACGTCGTCATCTCAGAACAAGCTGACAAAATCAGTAAGTGACAAAATTCTTTTAATCTTATTGATAACACATCTTTTTTTATTTAAAAAAACGGAGAGAACTCCTGAAATAGGAAATAAGCTATTTTTTTTCCACATTTAGCTCTTCAACTGGAACCTAAAAGAAATTATTTGAACTATAACGTGAATTTCACAAATCTACATTTACAATCATGTTCTTAGGACTGTACGTTTAAACAAAGTTTAAAAAAAAAAACAGGAATGGGTTCTCTAAATACTCTCAAGGCAGGTACCAAAGATTTCTAAATTCCATCGGTGTTTCTGAATATTTTAGTGCCTTTTTGACCACACTGAATAGCAGATGCAGCCTGAATTGTATTGATTATTATCATTTCAGTTATGTTATTTGTGATGAATACGTTGTTATTTGTTATTTGTGATGAATACGTTGAAACAGAAACACAACTAAAAAAAAAACACTCTTTGTTTTGGTTGTGGCATTCAGCAGGAGAATACTGTAAAAACCTCACCTAAAAAGTCTGCGTTACCTTTCAAGCACTCTCAAATGGCTGTTTTGAGGTCACAAAGAATGTTTTGTCACTCCAAGCGGCAGAAAGAGCCAGCCACACTCCCCAAAAACATCAGTTTACCAACTGCCCAGCGCATCGACCGAAATAATCCGCATCGTCTTTATTAGCCTTCTGCTCAATAATCCAAAAACGCTTTGACTTTAAAACACATTACAACATTTCCATTTGGTGCATTCGATTGAAGGAACTCGATCATTGGCACTTATAATGCTAGCACCAAAACGGCAGCGTTATCATTTGTTCGTTTTTAGCTTAAATAAAAGTGTTTGCGTATTCCTGAGCACGCGGCTGGATAAAGAAGATATGGATTATATCGGATGATGTGCTTGAGAGTTTTTAAACTGACATTTTCGGACGGTTTCGCTGCTGTTAGCTGTCAGTCACATTTAGCCTCAAGCTAAATATACGTGGCTGGCTCTTTCTGCATTCTAGCAGAAGAAGCGATTCAGCTGTGGGAAAAAAAATGATCTTGTTAATTCAAGCCACTTATTTGTAAAAACTTGAAAAGCAATACCATTTTTTTTGTTGTTTTTTTGGTTGAAGTATTGCTTGAAGTCAAGTATTTGTGATGAATATGTTGTAACAGAAACGCAAACTAAAAACTAAAGAAACAGATCATTGTCTGCCACTCTTATGTGTTCTCAGACAGCAACCATGAAAGTAGCCAACAACCTACCCCTGTTGCTCGGGATAGAAATCCTGGTGGCACTCCTGTGTGGCGCTAAAGACAGCGAACTTGCAACCACAAGCAACAACATGACTGATGCTCCACCATACGGACGCTCTCAAGACAGTCCTCTGCCCCCCTTTCCAGAAAACACCACTGCGATGAATCGTGATTTAACAGTGTCTCCAAGTCAAAAGACTGTTTCCACTTCACTTAGACCCAAGCCCACTACACCAACCCCCAGCAGTCTATTTGACCAGAAGGAATGTGCTCCAGCCTTGATGGTGGCTGGATGTCTGATCATAGCCTGCACCATTCTGCTCTTTTCAACTTTATGTTTGACGTGCAAAGTGTGCCAGTTGAGCAGGCGCATCAAGAAGCTGGGTGACAACTCTGACCTGATCAGCAACTGGCCCAGAACCACCAAGCGGAAGACCAGCAAGACAGAGACTGAAGCCAATCATGAGACCAATGTGTTAATGACTGACATCAGTCAAACACGGGAGGACCTGGGTGATAGTACCACCAAAGAAGATGAAGAAGAGAAGGAGAACAACCATGGACAAGAGGGAGAAGAAGAAAAGAAGAGGAAAGATGAGGAGGCGGGGGAAACCGCCAACGGTGTGGAAGCCTCAGTGGTGGCTGGGGATAAGAAGGAGACAGTTGTAATTGTAAATTCATCACCCCCGAAGCTGCAAGAGGGGACCAAATCATCCTCCTGCTCCAAGACCACAGAGGAACCAAAGGATGGGAACTAGAACAATCTCGTGTGTTTGTGTGCGTGTGTGTGAACCCAAAGGATTTCTCTCAGTTTTACACTGGTTTCATATAAGTGTTCTTTTTTTTTGAAGTTTCAGCAGTAAATTTAACAACAGCAGCACGTGCATCTAAATGGCGTTAAGAGCTGAATTGCTTGCTGTATTCGTGCTATTTGTGCGTTTTGTTACATTAAAATGTACAACTATAAAACACATTTCTGCAAGTCAATTTTATTCCTGAGATATATTTACATATATTACACCAAAGAGAAATACAACACCTTAATTGATGTTACTGTGCGTGTGTGTGTGTGTCTGTGTGTGCATGTGCATGTGCGTGCGTGCATGCGTGTTAGTCAGAGTATATTGAAAAACTGTCCGACCGACTTTGTTAGATTTAGGTTATTGTTGGGTTAGCATCATGGTCCTGGTTAGGTATGTAGCTGGGGTGGTCCAGGTTAGGAAATGCATCATGTCGGTGAAGGTCCTCATAAAGATACAAGCTCAAGGATGTGTTGGAAGTGAAAGAATTTGTCTTTTCTGGGCTGCACAACTTCCCCCAGAAAGAACACTTTCACTTCAGCCAGCCTCTAAAAAAGCCACACAAAGGGCCTTTTCAGCAGTTCAACACGGGCTTGTTTCCACCGTGCTGAGCAGATATTTGTCCATCTACTTGCTCGTGACGTCATGATGGATGTGCACCTTTAATTAAAAGTCTGAGGAGTTTGTCCTTGGTCATAGCATCCTTTGCTTAAACCGTGTGAGCAATTGAAAGGGAAAGGAAACACTTTGAGAGGGGCAGCTCTACAAATAATTTGATTCCTCAGTGAAAGTAAATGTCAAACCTTTTAGCACATTTTCTACATCTTACAACAGGTAACGTAGGTGAATTTCATCTGCATACATCCGATTCATTTGTTCAAAGCAATACTTAACCAGATATCTCTCAAATACGGTCTTGTTTTGACTCCCGAAGGAGCCAGGAATCATCTATTTAGCTTGAAGCTAATAACACAAAAGAAACAACAGTAAAACTGCCCAAAAACGTCTGTTTACAAACTCTCGAGCATGTCATTTGGGTGTAAGCCATGAACTAACCAAGCCAACTCTAACCAGTTGGTTCTGCGCTGCCATGAATGAGCGAGAATGAATTAGCTTGTTGAGCTATCATGAGCTAGCGCCAAACTGGTCTGTTTGTTTTTAGCTCAAATCAAATTGTTTGTATTACTAAGCGAACGGCTGGATAGAGAGGAAGACAATTATACCAAACTATGCACTTGTGTGTTTGTCGAAGGATTTTTTTTTTGTGGACAGTTTTGATATTGTTTTGTTGCTATTGGCGTTGTTCGCCTTTAGTCATCATTAGCTTCAAGCTAAATATACGTGGCTGTCACTGTCGCTTCTGTATTTTAGAGGGTAGAAGAAGAAGTGAAGCAGGAGGGGGGGGGGGGGGACAACATCTTAGTGAGCTCCATACACATGTTTGTGATACCTTGAAAAGCAAATTGTCTTTTTTTGGGTGAAGTATTGCTTTAACAAATAAAACTTGTAAAAATATCAATAGATAGTAAGAACCCTACATGCAGATCACTGAGAAATATCTGAATCACTGTTAAATTAAACCCTTAAAACCCAAGTTAATCATGGGAAGTAGAAGTACAGCAGTGCAGTGGAGAATGCAGTATTACTGATGACAGATAGGAAGAGGCAGTGGTGGAGAATTCTCTGCAATAAATCTTGAGGACAGTTGAGGAACTCAAAATTACACAGAGAAAATAATAATACGTGGTAAAGGGACACTTATAGGGAGTTTTAATATTTTGGTGTTGGCATCTGATGGTTTTTACTGCAAATGCAGAACCAGCCTGAAATCTGCCAGATTTCTATTAGTGCTCCATTCCTCCTTACCCCCCTCCCCCAGTTCTTCCCCTCTCCAACACCCTCCCTGCTCACTTTCACTCGACTGAGTAGCCTGCAGTGTCTGATCGCACCAACTAAAAAGCTCCATATGAGAGGCAATCCCAACTCCAAACAGGAAACCAGTAAGGACTACCTTATAAATCTGTGCTGGACAGGTGAGTGAGGGTCAAATCAATGAGGGGGATTTAGGCATAGAAACATTCAGCAGAGCAGCAGCTGGTGCAGCGGGTCTGGACAGCAAACAGGAGTGGAGAAAAGTAACTGGAAGATGAGAAGGTGAGTTATGGACTCATTTCTCCCAACAGCCTGGGTCACATCCTGCTGCAGATTCAGCTGTGTCTTTGCCTGCCTTTGAACCAGCTGATGATGCATTATCCCCTACTGTGGAGTCAGTAATAGGACGTATGTCTCAGTGCATTGAGCTAATTCTGCTCCTCTCAGCGCATGGCACTAACAACCACTGATGACACATGATGTGAGAGATATCTCTGTTCATACACACACTGGAAATATCCTCTTTGATAAATGTGTGACTGTTCAATAAAAGAGAAAAAACTTCACCTTAAATTATCCCCCGAATTTCTCTTGTTTTTTTTTTTTAGGTTTTTTTTTTTTAGGAAGGACACTGCTGCACCGTGCATTAGGGGAATCATCTTGATCTGATGCATTTCCTTCCAAGCAATGCTCATGTGCAGCAAATCTTGTGCAGCCTGTGTACGTCTTTGTATTCATGTGACAGCGAGAGAGAGATAGAGGCGGAGCTACAGAGCAGCAATTAAACCTTTTTTTCAGCGCAGCCCGTTGCAGTTAGCTTCTGCTGCAAACAGCAAATGTGCAGTACATCCCCTGTGCTCACCGTCCAATCACACTGCAGGCAGTCATCTCTGTCTCTTACTGTGTCCCCTCTTGAGGTAAAGTGGATGCTGTGTAAGTCAAATCCTAACATCCCTCCCCCTTTCTCTCTTTTAGCAGGCATGCGCTGCTGAGTCTCTCCCCTAATGAGGCCCCTCTGGAGGTCCTGCTTGTGTTGCTGCTGGTGTTGCGTGTCCTCGCTGTGTGTCCCTCCGTGTGCACATGCAACCGCAGCCACAGGGAAGTTGACTGCTCCTGGAGGGGTCTGCGACAGTTGCCGGATGGCTTGCAGCACAACCTGCTCTCCCTTAACTTATCCCACAACCGATTTCACAACCTGGATGGTCAGCTCACCTCACACACGCACCTCCGTGTCCTCGATTTGTCTCACAACCGGCTGAACCACCTGCCCACTGGCTTGCCTCGCTCCCTCTGGCACCTTTATGCCACCTCCAACCACATCCATCTCCTGGACAAGAACGATACAGTCTACCAGTGGAACCTGAGGACACTTGATCTGTCCAACAACAAGCTAGAGAGGGCCATCTTCATCAACAACACGCTGATCAATCTGTGCACACTCAACTTAAGCTACAATCACTTCTGGACTTTGCCCACTAACATGCCGGCCCACCTAGAGACCATCGATCTGTCCCATAACTTACTCGTGCAGGTGCTGCCAGGATCTCTGGACCGCCTTACCAAATTAACTCACTTCTATCTGCATGCTAACCGCCTGTCCATGCTGCCCGTCGGAGCTTTGGCCAAGATGACATCACTGAGGCTTATCACGCTCGGTGACAACCCTTGGGCCTGCCACCTTTATGCTGACATAACCTACTTACTCTCCTGGGCTCAGCGTACCCCTGCTCGCGTCTTGGGTTGCCCCTGTCACACCCACCCTGTCTGTGGAGGAGTGCGTCCCAGCAGAACTGGTGGGTGGCACTTTGCCTCCTACAACCTGCCCCCCTTGGCAGCAAATGCACAAGAAATGAACTCCATGTCTCCTGAGGTGACCTGGTCGTGGTATATATCGTCTCTGCTGAGCACCACCAAGGAGAACACACAGCAGCATCCCCTCACAGCCACACCCACCACCCCGCCGCTCATAACAACCCACTCAAATATTAATCACCTTGCTGTCTCTGCAGATGACATACTGCACACTGATGTCATCTCTGGCAGTGACTCACCCCCCACCACTGAGACATCTTCATTTACCGACACAAGCCAACAATACACACTGATCACACACAGATTCCTTACAACACAGAGCCCCTCCACCCAAACAAAGAAGACCACCACTCTCCGCACTAGGAGTGTCAGGAGGCCGTCCCTGCCCAGCAGCATCAGCAATAGCAGCCCGACTTCCTCCTCATTCTCTCTTCTACACAACCTGGGGCTTCTCTGTCTCATTCTGCAACAAGTCCCCTGAAAGACCCCCCCCCCCCCGACACAGACGCACACAGACTCTCCTAATCTGAATTTATAGCACAAACTCAAGACTGTTATGTTTGTATATGGCATCTCTCCTCAGCTAAAAAGCATCACTGGTTTCATAATCCCTCTTGTCTTGACTGCATTATGATGCTTTAACTTTTTTAGCGTTGACACTTTTTACAGACCTTCCCTCAAATGCACCATCACTGATTAAAAAAAAAAAAAAGACCATTGTAATGAATGTAGCTAAACACATGGTGGCACTATACATCCAACTATCAATATACTTGACTCTGCAAGTTAGTTTCAAGACAGACTAAGGTGCTGTGGTTCACGTTATGGACCACCAATTATCAAGCATGTTTTATGTAATTTATTTTCATGCATCTAATAGTTTTGAAGCAACAGCCCAGATCAGCAACCTTTTGCGGTGACTGAATGATGAAAGAACCTTGTCATGACGTAACAGGGAAGAACAAAGCCTGCAGCACAGGGATGACAGTGTGTCACTAACAAACTCGGAGTGTGGAGCTCTGTTTCTTTATTTGGATCACATCTCAGACTAAAGTGTCCTTCATGATTCAGTGGCGCTGGTGAAAATTATTGGCACGGTGATGGAACGTCCAAGGAATGCTAACGTGGGCGTACTGCTATAGCCACAAAATATTAAAGCACAAATGACATTTTCAGCATATCTATATGAAATGTTAAGATATTCCGATCTTGTTTTCCGTATAGAGTAAATATCAGCAAGCTTTTGGATTATACCTTTGCATATCAAAAGAATGCATTAATTACAGCAAGTTGAAGAAGTTTATTGTTGAGTTTGCTGCCTGGGTGGTTCCTGTAAACTTCAATAAAAGGCTGTGCACAAGTTTTTGCTTCAATTGTTTTACACATTTCTTAAAACTGTATTGTGCTTCATTCTACTACTGTTGTTTTTAGATCCTGTGCTGAATAATGTAATAGTGAGACCTCCCATGAAATGAAAGAATAAGCAATGCACAAACCAGCACTGGGGTGCACGCTCTCTGCACGGCCCGGAGTACAGCAACATGTTGAAGAGGAAATATCACTGGCAGCGGGGACATGTGTGACAGTGAACCCGGGCGCCTGTCAAGGAACTGTGCTGCCCAGAAAGGCTAACAGGTGAATCTGAAGTTGAGCACGGCCAAGAAGAGCAACATGGAGTCACTGTCACCAACCACACTGGTAAATATCTGACACGCTGGCTGTCTGGAATCATGAATGAACAGCTGAAAGGGAAAATAATTGATCACATATTCTCTATTATATTCTGGCTACCTCATTAGAGACCATAAAAGAGCTCAGTCATGAATTCTACTTTTAGGAAGCTTTAATTACCTCCGCTAAGAAGGTCATGTTATTGGTGGCATTTGACTGTCAGCAGGATTAGGCAAGAATTATGAGGTTTTTCTCAGCGAGCTAGGTGGAGGGTTGTAGAGTGAACCAAAGAAGAGCCCATTCAACTCGGGGGCAGACTGTGGTAGTGATAGCAACACCCGCTGGAAACAAGGAATAATGCACTTCTTTTACAAGATGTAATAGGTCGACCAGATGCATCTTAAATTTGGTCAGAAGTTGATGATAGGTTACTGCGAAGAGTGAGGCTGGCAGCCTAGGCGTTACAGGATGTGAGTTTGATGGAACAAACATATATTATACAGTGTTCCCTTCACTTGAAGTAAAACATCAAATATATGTTCTCTAGTGCCACCTAATGGATGAAGGAAGTGATATTTTATCACAGTGCAGTATTAGTTGGCTCCTTCATGAGAAATGCAAAGTTGATCAGGTTTTACCAACCTGTCACGACGCAGAACTGCCACACACTCCCACGGGCCAGAGGCTGCTAAAGTAACACACATTCATTACAACTACAGATGGTCATGTAAAAAAAGACCCTGGTAAAAGTAGAAGTACCAATCCAATCAATTTAATAAGTAATAGTAAAAAGGTACTTGCTCTTAAATGTACTCAGAAGTGCAAATTGATTGATTTTCTTCACTAGTTTGAGTCGTGTCCTTCACTAATCTCTCTTTTTCTTTCCCTGTGAATGATTGTCAAGCTTCTTGGCCTTCCTTCGACTTTGCATCGTTTAGCAAGTAGCAGCTAATCGAGAACGAACAAGTTTTCATTCACAAAATTCTCATTTAACTCTAGCATAGTTTTGATCTTTTTTACTCCCTTTTACTGCAGAACTTCATGATATCTCTTCAGCTGTAGGTGCTAGAGAGCTGGTCTGTGAGCCAATTAATCTTTTGTCTGTAGACAACACAAAGTCATGTCAGATTTCTCTTCAGGCTTCTCCTAATAACTGACAAAGTGTAGCAGGCGAGTATCATTTACTGCTGCCATGCCTCTCCTCTTCATCTTCTCTGCCCACCCGGGCTTGTTTCGAGTCGGCTGCCTTGTTTCTTTTGGCCGCACTCAATGAGACTCTCCCTGTACCCAACATACATTTAATAAAAGTCATATTTCACCATCTTCAAAAAATAGAAAGTACAGTGTGTTTTTTTTTTTTTTTTAGTTGTCCACTGCTGAAATGCCCCATATGCAGAAATAAGTAGTCCCTGGAAGTCTTACAGTTTTCCCTGCTGTGGGTACATCCAGAGGGCTTCTGATCTTACACTCAAGGAGTCTGAAAGGAATAAAGAAGAAGAAAACCCCTCCCATGAATGCAAACTTAGAACAATGAAAGAAAAACAAAACAAGAAAGAAAGCATCAGTGCATCTATGATTGCATGTGCTCTAAGTGCCCTCTGGTGGTGATTAGAGTGAAATGAATGTTTATCCCCAAACATAGATTATTTATGAATAATGGCATCCTCCTTCAACCTGCCCCTGACAGAGAGAACGTATCTCTCGAGGAAATATTTTTAGAATGTTCTTGATCTCTCAGCGCACCACAAATGTTTAGATTCTGAATATTTATGGAGAAACCTTTGAGTGTTATTGTGCTACATGGAATGCTGTTCAAAACAATGGAAAGAACAGGAAGCAGAAAAGGATGATGCTTCAAGAGATACCAAGCCTTAATGTAAACCTGATGCATTATGGTGGAGCATCATGAGAGTTCTCTGCAATTAACAGAGGTTTTACTCAGACAGCTGCAGCTTGCTTACAGTTAAAAACAGCACCCATCAATTTGAGCTAGCATCATCACATCACTTGTAACCCAGAATCTGCTTGGTACCCAACCAAAGGCTGCTCAAATGTTGCAGATAATGTTGATCTGATAAACCTTATCTGTATTGACAGCTTGGGTCTATATGCCAAGGCTCGCCATCCCTTTGAGCCGAGAGCAATGTTTTCCAGTCCGGGTAATGATCAGTTGAAACGCCAATGTGTAGGAATCTGGAGGAAATAACAAGGCATATTCCATCAGCCGGAAGACTGATGAGGCAGGCAAAATTCAGGTCTGCAGCTGGAGGATATGGTACATCCCGCACTTGTCTCAAGGTCAGAGTTAAGGTCAGTGGTTGCAGGATTGGAAGAGAATGTATGGTGGCAGTCACTTAGAGAAAAATAAAGTTAAAAGGAAAGAAAAAGACACAGGATGAGCCAGAGGATAGAAAGCACCACTTAACTTGTGTGTTGCCCAGAGAGGCTTGCTTCCCATTATTAGCCTCTGGAAGATTTCAAAGAGTGTCTGAGGGATAGTATGCAACCACTCATATAAACAAAGTCAGAGGAAATGCATAAAATTGGTTGTAAAAATCCTTCAGGCTGTTAATCTGTTGGCAACTTTGTTTTTTTTTTTTTGGACTGTCTGTTCATAGAGTACCAACACGCAGCTGTGCACAGGTCTGAGCGCCATTTTAAAGGAACACGCTAGCTTTTGGGGAAATATTTTATTGTCCCTCTTCCCTAGAAGCAAACAAGTAGATGGATACCTTGCTCTTCTCCAAGCTGCACAAGGGAGATGAGACCTGAAGAGAAAGAGAAGCTTGTTAGCTTAATGCCATAATTAGTAGAGGATGGGCAGGTTAGCATACCTAAAATGAGAAGGATGACTTCAGCACAGACCAACATCTTTAACTTCATCTGTTTGATCACTTCTGATTGAGGTATGCGTCCACCTTCTCACCTACTAGTCATTGTGCTAAGCTAACTAGCAGTCAGCTGGTCTCTGAGGTCTCTAATTCGCATGGGAGTGAAGGTTTTCTATCTTCTTGTGTGGCTCTCGGGAAGATGATCAAGAAGTGATTTTCCCATAAAGTTCTTGAGAAAAGGAAATATCGAGTATTTACATATAAAACCTGCATATTCAGATAACTTTGATAGAAGCAGAAAATCACAGTTTTGAGACTTTTGACCTCGAAACTCAAGCTCACTTTCCACACAATATAAAACAATTTCAAAAACCTTCTCATCCAGTTTCTGTATCGCGACTGGTTTACCATCTCCTCAGTCTTGACGGAGCACTCCAAAAAGAAAACACACACATCTTCCTTCCCACTGCTGCCTGTACAGGTGATAGGATGGCTCCTCACGGTGCTTTAATGCTGCTCGTCATCATCTGTAACACACAGCCCTCTCTGGAGTCATACAAACAGCAGCCAGAACATTCCGGGGAGCAGCAGGGGCATGAGCTTATCTCCCAGCCCAGTGGAGCAGGTAAATGATGTCGTCATAGTGCTGGAGCCGGATGGGTCTAAAGAGCCCCAAGTGTAAATGGTCTTTTAATGCTGAGGTCAAAAATACAGATCAACATGTATTCTAAAATTGTAGAAAAACTCTATTAAATGCTCTGGTATGTTTATTTGGTATTTCTTAAAGAAATATCTTATTATGTGGCAAATTAAGGCGCAAAGATTGGAGTATTTTTGGAAATGTGACAGGATTAAGAAGCCTTATGCATTTTAGATGTTTCTAAAGTCAATATTACAATTCCATTTCTTAATAATGTGGCTGTGTGAATATCACAGTAGCCCATCTATGTGGACTGTGAGTGTGTAGCCTCTGGCACAGCTTAATTAACTCATCTGCGTAGTTAGAGAAGGTATAATGGGGAAGAGGAATCATTTTTTACCAGAACATCCGTCCTACTGATCTGACTTCAAACGGTCTCTCCGTGTGGTAACAAAGGTATTACTCACATTTCAGGTTTCCATTTCAGAATTAAAAAAGAACCAAAACTAAAAACAAAAAACCCCAAACTTGTGAAAGCAAATAAATTTATGCTGGAAAAAAAAGAGAGATTAGCTCAGTTCATGGATTTGTAATAATAATAATAATAATAATAATAATAATAATAATAATAATATTTTGTAGCGTTACTAGAGTTCCTAGCTTGATGAAAGTAGTGATAGACTGCCCTTTTGTGTGTGTGAGTGTGGCTAATTCCTGAAATAGGCCTGTCAATTATGCATGTTACGGCCTGGCTTCCTCCCTGCAGTCGACAGTTGCTTCAGCAAAAGCCAAGTTAAACAGAAAGAGCAGAAAGAAGAAGACACTAGAGGGAGACAGTTTGTTCACATCTGCAGCCTTCCCTTCAGCTTTCCTCTCTCCTTTGATTTTTTTTTCCTGTAATAAGCCCTCCGGAGAAAAGCCGTGATGACTCAATCCTCGGTGATCAATATAAAATCATTCTCAAAATCCAACACTGAGAACGACTTAAGAGCGTTGGAGTAATATCCTTAACAAATTCATGTAAGTAATAGAAGGTATTTACTCTGAGCTCTCTTTTAGGGTGGATTAATACATGCTGGATTCTTCCACATGGGAGTGCAAAACATTATCATAATTCTGTTTTTTTTTTTTTATCAAGTAAAATCCCCTAAGACTTCACTTTAAAAAGTGACTGAGAATGAAATACTATCACCCACATTCATGCAACTAAATATTCAAATATTTTCGTGTTTGATGCGCGAATCAGAAGTATCTTTATGTGTAGCATCAGGTGATGTAAGAGCAATTTCTGCAAGGTCAATTTTGAGCGTTTAAAAATGAAGGCTGCAACAGGAAACAGGATGCCTTCTCTCAAAACAACGTCTGCCAGCGAGTCTGTTGCTTCTCTCACTTTCTTTCTCCCCTCAGCTCTTTCACACACGATCAATTTTACTTCTCTCTCAAGCCCCAAATCCTCCAGTTTTCATGCAAAGGCTCGATTAGTTACGAGTGTTTTTGCATGCTGAGTCCCCCCCACCCCCCCTCAAAACTCCTCTATTGAAAAGAGGTTCATCTCTCAGTGGTGAGTACAGGATACAGTTGACACATTTAGGCTTTCAAACACTCCTGCATTTACCCTCAATCTGAAATATTCACTCACAGATAGAATGTAAGTTACACTGTAAAAGTCTAATTTACTGCCCAAAAGAATCATCACATTTACTATAAGACCTACACACCAAATAAGTAGTATCTCAGATAAAAGATTAAATAATCTCATGTCACAAAAACATGAGTACATTTTATTCTATTTTGGGTTTTTTTTTCTCCTCAGGATATTTTTAAAAAAAAAAATTAATCTTTTCTTTGTAGAATGTAAAATAATCTGCAAGCCACTGAGTGAAATTTATTTGAAATAAGATGTTATTTTCACAAACAAAGCCACTTTATCTCAGATGCTAATCATCGAGTGATTCTTTGTAACATTACATTCAACTAAACCTCCCCAAGTATGTTGCTCCGATAACTCATGTCAAATGATCTCATCACTCTTTATGTAAGAAACACATTGATATTTCTTGAAAAGCGCATTTTCTTAAAAATCAAGCACCTTTACCTTACTGAGGTGCTTCTCGTTAAGTGATTTGGCTCTTATATTAAGTGCAATGTGATAATTTGACATGAAATTTGACAAATACACTTGTTGAGATTTGATTTTTGCAGTGAATATCAAATGTAGTGACATTCTTTTTCATAGAAATGAGACAAATATACCTTTGCAGTGGGGAAAAACATTCTAAACACAGTCGATAATCCAGATTGGCGTGACCTTTTTGAACATTTCGTGTTAATAATCATGTTTCTTTATGATTGTGTTACTGTTTTGTCATGAATGTTGTTCACTCGGTGCTAAACTGCTAAAAAAGCAGCAGTCGCAACATTTGAAGCAGTGGTGGCTGCTCAGATTCAAGTAGAACACAGATTGAAAAAAGCCTCTACACAATTCTTTGTCATTTATTACGAAAACATAGATCTAGAAAATCAAACCTTGATCGAATTTATCCACCAGATATGAAGCACTGTTGCTGAAGTATAAAAAGCTATTTTACTGTGCTACCAGTCTTGAATTTGATGTAAAATCCTCATCCATCAGTTTGTTTTGGGTTGAAAACCCTTGATCAAATATTGTGCGATACCACACCTACTGTACCATTTCTGTCACTCTCCACGCTTTGACGACAAAGCCATGATAACGATGTTAAAACACACGCACGCACGCACGCACGCACGCACGCACAACAACAGAATAATTCAGAAATACACAGTGAAACCTGGGACTCCAGTGTTTGTATTCAAGCATGAAAACCAAGTTGTTCTCCATGTGTTAAATCCACTGTGATTTTTTTGGGTGATGGATTTTAAAGCCACCGAGTGTGTATTCTGCATCCATTTATAACCTGACACCTCTCGCTCTCTCTCCCTCCCCCCCCCCTCTCTCTCCCTCTCTCGCTCGCTCTCTCAGCTGTACCAGAAGATGTGTATGTCTTGTATTTTGGGCATGTTGACGCCTTACGGTAAAGTGATCATAAATATATCCTACAAACGGCACGGGACAGAGCAATAGTGGATAGAAAAGTGGAATAAGTAATAGTCTTTCACTCAGGTCTTCATATTTTTATTTTCTCTGACAGTCCTGTGCTACGAGGAATTGCCACCAATTTCTTCTGTACCTTTGTTTTACAGACACAGACAGCAGCAGTGTGTCCCCTAACTAATGACAGAGTTGTAGCTGGTAAAATGCCCCCCCCCCCCTACAAAACACACACACACACACACACACACACACACACACACACACACACACACACACAAAAAAAGCGTTTTGTCATTTGGGTTTTTATCTCAGGCATTGTTTCAAAAACATGCTGCCTAGCTAGATAAGACATTCCCTGTGGCGGTGCTGTGAACAGTAAGCACAGACAGGCCTATTCAGGAAACTTCCCTGAACGTAAATAATAGAAAGAGATCACTAGTCACGTTTCATGCAGAACCTTGGGACGTTTCATTGTAAGTATTGTCATGCTGGGATTAATGCAAATGCATTTATATAGGACTTTTACTTTATTGTGTCGGAGTTGTGTGAGCACTAATCTGGCCTGGCTCCAAGGGTACATATGTAAGAGACTTTCATCATAATACATCATTTAAACAACATTACTTCCACCCAGGAGGTTTTAGTGCTGTTTGTTTGTTCTCTCAACTTGGAGGAGGGGTGCAGCACGAAGCAGGGTGGTTACATTTGGTGTTGGGGGCGAGATCTAGTCAGCAGGGTGAAAAACTGATGTTTTGTTTTCAAATAATAATAATAATAATAATAATACATTCTAAAAATGCATCAGTTTAGTACACTGCATCTTCCTCAGGTTCACAATGGAGCCAGTTGATGTCTATAGGTGTGCAGGGGGCAGGTCATCACAGGTCAGCCACATGAACAGATCCATAACACACCGCCACTGTGTGTGCGCTCGTGCGTGTGTGTGTGTGTGTGTGTCCCATAGGAACATAATTTCTAGGCATTCCTAATGAATATAGCTGTTAAAGGCCATGCCTCGGGGTCAGCTCCAGCTCAGGGACCCTCTCCTTCTCCTTTAAACCTGCTGGATCACAGCTTTAATGGCTCCAGAGACTTTCTCCAATAATCAGCTCAGCCTCTGAACTCAAATTGGGCAACATTGCAAAATCTGATCCTCTGCATATGGTGGGCTGTTTTTGAACCGTTTTGCTGTTGCTGTATTGATTCAGGAAAGTTCATTTTACACCATTACATGTTTTAATTTACAGTGTACATGGTACCTGGTAACAAATACAGGTTCACATGATTGTGTCATGTTTAAGTCAGATTAAACATGCACCCACTGAAATATAAGTGGGTGCCTCAAAAAAAAAAACAAACTTACAAGATAAGCATTCTGATAAATTGTGGCCATAGAGACAGAGAGGGGAAAAAAAATAGCGTCACATGACAAAAATTGTCCCCGCCAATTAGTTAAATATATTGTCTTGTGGTCACAAATCAATCAATAATTGAGAACAATATCTCACGCCCTCAAAATGACTTCAGTGTGGGAACAAGTTATATCTCCTACCCACAAATAAAATAAATTCAGGGAAAAAGTTAAATCTGAACACAAACTAATTACATTATGTTGTGATCAAATATTTAAAGAAATGGAGAGAACAAGTTTATCTCTCATCAACTGCTTGTCTGCTTAAGGGTTAGCTGTATGTCATAGCCACAACTTTGTGGCCACAAATCAACCAAATTGAGGGCACAAGTAACTTCTGGTGACTTCACATTAAGTAAATGGTGGGGAGGGGGTTTATTTTGCCCCCCCCCCCCCCAACATTCAAGGCAGCTACTAATACTGCTACGTTCGACACACATTCTTTCACATTATAAAATGCAAGGTGATTGCAAATAACCTTTCCTAAGTTTCTCATCTTGTTAGAATCTTACATCTCATTTCCTGTCCCACCTGAGAGCCTTGAGCCACCGCTTTTCGCCGAGGGACTATATTGCACGGCGGAGGAACATTAAAAACTAATTGTAATAAACAATAGTTGCTCAGCAGCTTTTCAAATGATTTCCTGTTATTATGAAAAGTAAAAACACTACTTACAAAGCACAACACCAATTTATAAAGACGAGTTTTATCACTGTAATTGTAGCCATCGGTTTAGAGGAGCAATAAGACATTGTCACCTCTCGTGGCTTATTGCTTAATTAAATGACAAATGGGAGGATTGGTTTGCAGATTGCCTGAATTGACGTCAATTGGATTGGTTAGGTGACAGAGGCAGGCTCCGCCCCCTTTGGGCCAAGGTAAGGAGGAGGGAGCAGGGGGCTGAGCTGATCCCACGTGTGACGCTGTCGTTCCCGGCTCAGTAATATTCTCATAGCGGGGCTTTGCATATCTCCTGCCGTATCTGTGTGTGTCTGTCACTGTTACTGTAGTCCCAGCCGATAGTTTTGGAATAGACATGGAAGGAGACGGGAGTCAAGCCACATCCGGAAGCCTAAATGATTCACAACATGACCCGGGGTAAGAATCTGGCTACATTTAATCCTCAGCTACGGGCTTTTTTGCATGTTACAACATCTTGGAGAGGACTTCGCCTGCCGTGCTGGATCCGTCCCCGCACTTACGCACTTCAACCGTCCTCAGCTCCGCAGTTTCAAACCGCTCTCTAGCGACTGTGTCCTCCCCCTTTTTATGTAGACGGACTGTAATTACGAAGCGCCAATGTGTTCCCACAGTCTTCCTTTACCCTTTAAGGTCGCTTTTAGAAGTAGTTAGTCGTCAAAATGGCCGAACTGACATCTGGACTCACTTCTGTTGTGTTTCCCTCTTACAGTAAAATGTTTATCGGTGGCCTCAGCTGGCAAACCTCACCAGGTGAGACTGTTTAACACCGTATCCTGCATTTCTTGTTGTTTTGTGGTGCTCGGTGTAGCTGCTGGCGGTGTGTGTGCGTGCGTGTGCGTATTTGTGTGGTTGTGTGTGTGTGTATGTGTGTGCAGTACTGTACTGTATGGGATATCTCACCAGTGTGTGTGTGCGCACGATGTTATTTTTGATCTCCGTCCATCTGAAGTCCTCTATTCGACCCCTATGCGCATCGCGGGGGGTGTTTTTTTAATTTTATTAAACATACAGTGACAACAGCATGTTTCTGTGCAATGACCCGACATATCTTCTCTATCCACAGACAGCCTTAGAGACTATTTTAGTAAATTTGGAGAAATAAGAGAATGTATGGTGATGAGAGACCCCACGACAAAACGCTCAAGGTAAACACACGGCTTTTCTACTTTTTTTCCCTCCCCGGTGCATGTAGCTATGTCGCTCCACTTTGTCTCGCATTAATCCAGCGTGTAGATAGATGTGTTTTCTGTGGCCGCGCGCGCCCATGTGTGTGTTCGTGTGCCCCCCCCCCCCCCCACCATCACCACCACCACCATCGCCACTACCCCCCCCCCCCCACCGACTGTGTGCGCGCGCGCCTGCGTGTGGTTTCACGGCGAGCCAGATAAGCTTAAATGCTCGCCGCTGTAAAGCTGCGACCGAATGCAATTTGACATTGACTTTGTGACTGCAGCACAATGTTGCTGGAGTGTCGCCTCACACTGGAGCACAGCAAATAATGAGCAAATCTGCTACAGGACCTCCATAATCTGGATTATACTGAAAAGAAAAAAAAAAGAAAAGAAATATTGTTGCAATATTAAGGTCATTGCAATATGCACACTGTTGTGTTTTGAACACTAAAGAATCCAAAAGGGATTGTGTTTGTTTGGTTGTTTTTTTTTTTTTTTTTGCCTGCCTGCGTTTTAACACGTTTGTCTTTGTCTTTTTGCTTTGCAGAGGATTTGGGTTTGTAACGTTTACAGATGCTGCCAGCGTAGATAAAGTCTTAGCTCAACAACACCACGAATTAGACTCAAAGACGGTGAGTTGATGTCATCTATACGTCCACATTTCATGTTTTGTGTGTGTGTGTGTGTTGCACCTCCCTCCCCTAGGGACCCTGTGTCATCCTAACTAAGGCCTCTGGGGGTGGGGGTGGGGGGGGACACCTAAGGTTTGAGCTTGGGTCAAGGTCATGGACTACATTCTGCAGGAAGCTCTGCAATAAAACACACAAGTCAGGGTGAATATTATGTGTTCACTTTCACTTCTCCGGATGAATGGGCCGGACACGCCCCCTTCCTCACTGCAGCCACATGTGCAGTGCACACATACCTCATGTTCCAGTAAAGGGCGTGCTGTCGCAGGCCTGCATGCTGCCTCGCTACTGTTTGACCTGGCAGTTATGTCCCACCTGATTCACTCATACTGGGGGGGGATAAATAAAATGAAATACTTTGCCCTTCAGAAACAGATCTAGAATGAAGCAGTCAGTACACACAGGAATTGTAACTGTATTTTCAGAAGTGCAGCAGCCAGAGCAACTCAAGAGCTTTTACATTTACCTTCATATCCACTTTATTTAGCAAGTAAGGCAATTAGTTCCACATTCACGATCGCTATTGTTTTTGCCTTTTTAGATGAATAATTGAACGTTGTTGGGAAATGTCTGTAGTGATGGATTAGCAGGTGTTCATCTGAAATGATGAGCGTTTATTCCCTCTCAGCTTCAGGAGTGGCCTGGTGCTACATTGTCTAGCGGGAGGTACGTCTTTTATTTTGAAAGCTAAATAGGTTGGGAAGTTGCGGAGAGAGCATTTCTATAGGTTTGCTTTTTCATAAGTTGGCTGCACTTTGAATTTTATTTTTTGACGAGGGAGTGCTGGTTAGATTTCCAAACAGCTCAGTGATGGAGGCTTTACTATTCCCAAATGTTGCTTCAATGAAAAAGAGACAGCTTTTAAAAGACTGTGGGCCTTTTTTTTGTTTTTTTTTTGTTTTTTTAAATTCCAAGAAATCTTTTATGGGCATTTGATGCACAGTACTGTCTTTTTTTTTTTTTTTTTTTTAGCTGCCCCTCAAATTTAAAGCACGCCCTTCCTCTGTCTGTGTGTGTGTGTGTGTGTGTGTGTGTGTGTGTGTGTGTGTTACGCCTTCAGCTTTATTAGCTCTATTAATGTGCTGCGGGAATAAAGGCGATAAGATCACACTTTGGTCCATATGTTTCCAATTAGCGAATATAGAGGGAGGACAGAAGTTCTGGGAAGTTAAAATGACCGATACATCCGACTGATATCGCCGAGCTTGTGTATCTGTAGAGGTGCAGATTGAGGGGCTGCGTGAGGAGATAATGACACAGCTTTGATGCACAGGCAGTTTCCAACTTGTCGTTTTGAATGAAGCACTTTGTGACAGCTTGACAGTGTATATATTTACTAGCAAAGTCTGGCTGGTATACTTGAGAGAGGGAGAGAGAGAGGGTTGGAAATAAAATGGAAACTGAGTACTGCGCTTAACACCTGGTGATAAATGGAGCAGGAGCTTCAGGAAGGGGTTAAATTTCCTCCTGCACTTTTTTAATTATTCTGTTAAGCTCTTCGTAGGATTTAACCCAGGGACCTTCCGCTCATATACCTCCAGCTGACGTGTTTGCTGGTCATTGGATCAGAAATAGTTTTTATTCCCCTGACAAAAAAAAAAAAAAAAGCTTGCTTGCTCTTTTTTTTTTTTTTTCCTCCTTACAGTGAGATTATTAAAATTAAACTGCAGGTTAATGACTGCAACTTAACTGTCAATTATTTGATTATGATTTGAATTTGAAAGAAAAGAGAGTCAACTAGTAAGAAATCTCAGTTAATAATGTGTTACGAACACTCATGTGAGACCCCCCGCCCCCCCCCCCCCAAAAAATAACTGGAACAAATTGAACATCTAAATAGCTGATTATTGGTTTTCTGTCAGTCACCTCATGCTTCATGTTTTTTCCATTATAGGGGAAAAATTATTAGCCTGTTTTTTTTTTTTTTCCTTTCTTTTCTCCTGAGGCCAAGTAATAGCTGCGAAAAGGCCCATTTTTGTGAGTCCTCTCACTAAAGATAAAACCACAGGTGGAGATTGTTAGTTATTGTAGGCTAAAGGTCATATTTGACAGACGCATGTCATACTCCTCAGCTCTGACAGCACCTCAGCTGCAGGACTGAACGGTGACATTTCAAGGTCTGACGTCCAGTCATCATTTTCACTGAAGGGCCTCGGTGCGCCGGCACGCCAAACTTCTCTCAACTTATTGCACATCTGTCATGACCTAAGCTGCAAGTCACTCAAGGCTCCTTTTTTTTATTTTATTATTTTGTAAAAAAAACAACAACAACAAAAAAAACATATATATATATATATATATATATATATATATATATATATATATATATATATATATATATATATATATATATATATATATATATCACTATATATATATATCACTATATATATATATATATATATATCACTATATATATATATATATATATATATATATATATATATATATCACTATATATATATATATATATATATATATATATATATATATATATATATATCACTATATATATATATATATATATATATATATATATATATATATATATATCACTATATATATATATATATATATATATATATATATATATATCACTATCTTTGTAAAATTTCCCTGAAAAATCAGGCTGATTTTTATACCAAAGTCAAATTTTTTTGTTTGAAAAAAAAAACAATAAAAAAAAAAACCCCAAACAAACCCCAGTCTGTTTTCACTCGTGTTAGCTTGCATGCAGTAGACGGCGGACAGGAAATGAGAGGAGGGGGAGGCACAGCTGGACTGGGGGACGTACTGATTACACGGTCAGCATCCTAAACTGCTCTGGATGCTGTGAATAAATAGTTTTTAATAACCATTGTCATAGTCATGTTTGGCTTTCATTGATTCACTACTTAAAAAGATGTAAAGCCTGGTTGGTATTAGTGACACATTTTCTTGTGTGTGTGTGTGTGTGTGTGTGCGCTTGTGATTTATTTGCTTTGTTTTCAGTGGCCACATTAGGCCATATATCCCGTTGATCATCGTGTATAATAAGGATAATTACAGGCTCTATTGTTGGGTTATTTTTTTTTTTTGTCGTATTGAAATAAATATTTGAGTTTAATTGGCGTCGTAAAGGTAGATGGGACGCTATTGACTCAATTACACCCGGAGAAGGATATTTCCCAGCTGCTAATGTGCTATTTAAACGTGTCATGGAAGAGCACCAACCTAAGGCAGCTGTCCTCCTCACTATTAGTCACCAGCCTGTGTCTGCTGTGCTGTGGCACATCTCAACATTCACGCTGTCGCCACTGCATTGGATCTATCGTATCTTTTTACAAAGACGCTTGGCAGAAACGGGACACAACGACCCAGTCCGACCAGCTATTGTTGATGTTTTCTTGATGTGTTTGCAGATGTTTGATTTTGATACCAGCCTCTGACTGCTGGAATGAATCCTTCCCCGGCATCTCTGTCCTCAGTAACCTTGAGAGGACTGGCTGTGAGTGGCCGGAGGGGCTGTGACTGTGAACAAGTTGAGTCACATTATGAGTATTCATACAGGCAAAGTGGAAATCAGACCTCATTTACATTTGTTCTTATCCTTTTGCTGCCTTTTGTCCAGTTTACCTCTTTTTTTGTTTTTTTTGTTTTAAGAGATATAATTGGGTATGTGAATTAATTCAGCATACAAGAAGCATCTTCCATTTTCTTTGTTCTTAAAGAGGATTTCAGTTTTGCGTTCCTCATGGTTGAGAAGCAAATCTACATCAAAATACAAGAATATGTACAGAGGGGCACGCCGTTTCTTTCCTTACTTTTTATTGTATTTCAAAATATTTTTTTTCTTCTTCTTCTGCATGTGTGCTTCTTTCTGACCGGTTATGAAAACACTGGGATGAATGTGAATGAGACATATGGGGAAGCACAGCCTGGGGCTTGAAAACACACATGCTGGTAATTCAGAGCATATTTACCACTTTTCACGACGCTTTGTTAGAAACATGCGACTCATGGCAGATGATGTTTGGAAGCAAGCTGGTATCGTATTTGAGAGCTCTACAAGGTGGCAGATTTATTGTTTCCTCCTTGTTTTTTTCCTTCTTTTAATTGTTTCCTGTAAATTAATTCAAATTTTACGATATTCTGGTGTTTTTTGTTTTGTTTTTTTTAAGCAGAGCCAGGTAGACCTGCCAAATATTATAAGATATTTACTATCATGTTTATAAAGAAAAGCTACTGCTCGTCCCAGTTGTAAACAGCATGAATTTATCTGGAGTTGTAACAACTTTTTCAAAAGGTTTCATTGTAAGAGAATTTCTTTGTGGCACTTTAGTGATTTGATGTTTTGAAGTGAGGTGAGGAAGACTGGACACGTCTAAACGATCAGGTCGGAGTCGGAAGAAATGGCGAATCAGTGAGTGAAGCGGTGACTTGCTCTTCTGTTAATAATAGCGGAGAGCATTGTTAGATCAGGCTGTATCTGTACACGTGCAAAGGCAGTAATGTCTTGTATAATACTAGTCAATCTAGATCATACAGCATATTTTTTTTTAGGGGGGGGGATGTCCAGTTTGTTTGTTGAGTTTGACATCGGTAATATTGATCCCAGGAGCAGAACAAGCAGCGTTTTTGACGTGTTCTCCTACAGCACAGATCGCTAAAGATTGACAGCACAGATATGAATCATTTATGTTTGAATTCTTTGTCTATTCGGTCGGTATATTGCACGCACGCACGCACGCACACACACAGTGCGTGCGCACGCACACACACACACACACACACACACCTGTGGAACTCCTCACACACTTGGAGAGAAGCTGCAAGCTTTGATAAGCCTTCTCCTTTTAGCCTAAACGCCACATCATCACGCTAGCGCAGATACGTATTAATCGCCAGGCAGAGAGAGTTTACCCAAGAGCCGCATTAATATGTGAAATCCTTTTGTAAGATGTGAACTTCAGATATATGCTGTTTCTCTGCCCCGATCTCCCACAGTCGCATGCAGAAGCAGCCCCTAGGAGACCTGGTAGTAAAAGGCTGTGGAATATAAAAGATGATGGGGCGGGTTTGGGGGATCCCTCTCGGTCTCTTCTCATTTATTACTTTGACATACTAGCTTGTATGATGTCTTGAGGGAATCCTCTTTTTTTTTTTTTTTTTTTTGTTCAACTCCAGTGTGAGATCATGTTGCATCATTGAACAAAAGGTGGATCTGAAACGGCACATCTGAAAAGTCACACAGACACACTGAAAAAGTGTGAAGAAGCTATGAAGTGAGCGAAAACGCGCATCTCACCATCTGTCCTCCTCTGCACTTCCTGAAGCGAACAACTTCAACTATGCAGATGCTTCAGATCGTCCGGAGAAACACAATTCACGTGCACTCTCACTGCAGAGCTCTTTGGAAACATTAGTCATTAGAAGAAGGGTTGAAACGACACATTTCGTCTCACCTATATACGTTTTCTGGTGGCTCAGTAGTGCCCATAAACACATCATTGATACCATCATTGTGGAAGAATGTCATCTAGTTGTACTTGTCCTCAAACCTTTTGCGATGGAGCCCACAACATCAGTTGTGCCGCTAACTCGTCGCTATGCCGTATTGTTGTAGAAGTCTGTATATTTGCACGTTCTTTAGTGAACATTGGAGGTCATTTACTAACTAACGCCTTCCATTAGCCGCAGCCACTGCTGCTGGTCCACAGTGTCAACTCACATTATTATTATTTTGGCTTCCCTGTGCTGTGCAATTATTAGAATTGATTTTAAAATTATTTTAATTACCTTTTACAGTGTTGCATGACGAAAAACCAAATTCCATCGAGGAACTGCTCAATTTCTATACCCCGTCCAGGCAATAGGCCCTCTTGGCTGTTCCGAAGTCTAGATTAAGAAAGAAAGGTGATAAAGCCTTTGCAGCAGTGGCACTCAGACTGTGGAACATTGTGTTTGGAGTTTTAAATCACGCCTTGAAACTTATCTTTCCTGACTAGCTTTTTACCTCAGCGTGGAGCTGATTTGACCCCAGTATTTTACTTTTCTGTTATTTCTTCTTCTCCTTTTTAATGGCTGTTATATGTGTCTTTGCTGTAAATGCTATGTAAACAGAATAATTAATAATTATTATTCCACTCCTAATGACCTTCACACTTCTACAGTATGAAAACAATAAACAAAAGGTAAATGTTAAGCCGCTTAATAGCGCTGCTTTCCCTCATTCGAGCAGCTAATCTGGCAACCAATGAAACATAATGGAGCACATTCATATCCACAGTGTATTGTTCACTTTGCTCCAAGTCAAGCTTGTAAATATCAGAGTGTAGTGTAGTTTTGTGTGCATTGCTGGGGATGTTTCCACGATAAATAGAAGTGAGACATTAATAAGGCTCTTATAGTGGTAGTCAGACAGGCAGATACAGCTGTCATCTATTTATATTCTACTTTTACATCAGTTGAATCACTTTTCAGTTGCAGTATTGAAAGCAGCAGCAGTAGCAGCGCAGGAAGAACTCTTTGAACTCTGCCTCTGCCCTCCGCTTACACACTAAATAACTATCAAATAACATAATTAAGCCAAATATATTTAGAGTGGCTTTTTTTTTTTTTCCCCTTCCAAGGTGCAAAAGCGGTGATAGATGAGAACAGAGAGTAAAATAACATTTTGCTACCCAGGTCTGCCTGACTGATCCCAAAGCTGCTGGATGGTATGTTGTGTTGCATAACAAGAATGTTTCAGGAAGGAAGTATCAGGTGAAACTGAGATGACATAATCTCTGGTTCAATGGTACGTTTATCCAGTGCAAAGGGGAAAGAATATTTGAGCTGGTGGCTTTAAGGTTGAAGGCACTTAAGGAAAAAAAAATAATAAGAGAAAACAAACCCCACCTTCACATGTATATGCATGAAAATGTAATGAAGAAGGCTCACATTTGCCACATCTCCCCTGCCCTTGATTTCAAATTTCTCAAAGGAGCCATTCATCATAAGTTGTGACCTAAAAAGGTGCTGCTGCAGCATTTCTCCCAAGGATTGGCGAGTAAGTCCTCATTGCCTAATTTGGCTGCATTGCTCCAAGTATGATTTAGACACTATCTGCAGTATCATAGGTGCATTTTGATACATTTAGCATACCCCCCCCCCCCCGGATAATCCTGATCTTTTAAACTGCCTGAAAACACAGATGACCTCCATTCCTGGTGTAGTAAAGTAGGTTGGTGAATAGAAAATACCCAACAGGGCGGAAACACAAATATACAGTTGAAAGCAATGCTGAAGAGCTTTTTAAACGTAATATTTGGAGTGCTCTGTTTGGTGAATGAAGCCTCCTTGAATACAAGACAGAAGTAGTTTTAATAAAACCACGTTTTGATTATTTTCTTGAATTTTCATTTCTGTACAAATGTCTCGGATTGGTGCCTCCTCCTGCTCTACTCCGTGCCCCTCCACATTTTGCTGGATTTACAAGATCATGTAAAATGGCGAGACGGCACGATAGACACGTGGCTGCCACAAAATCACGTCAATGGTTTATACGTAAGTGATATATTAAAGGTTGTTTCAGGAATGTGTAGGGTTGAATTTGTCCTGAAAGAAGTCTTTAAAATAGTTATGTCTTTATGATGAACGTTTCAGAAAAGGGAGAATTATGATCAACTGAGGCGACATAAACAAAACAGGCATCAGTTATCAGCCTATTATTCTTAGTGCATTCCTAGTTGTGCCAAATCTCCAGTCCTTCCCAAACAGTCATTTTGTCTAGTAGTTATGTTCAGTTGTTTTTCATTTTTCCAAGAACCATATTTTGTGCAGAGGTGTGCATGTGTGTGTGTGGGTCTGTTTTTTATGGATCAAAGATTGGGAACGGGGGTAGAATCGTACACAACTGACAGCACTCAACCAGAAGTGTCCCATGCAATATCAAATACACTTTTTCAAAATGAAATATTTCCCTCTTGCAATTTGGTCCATAACATACAGGGAGTCTTGAGCGCACCCGATTAAATTATTTATCCATATTCATTAGCAAAGAGCTGATATGAATAAGGCGCTTTGGCCGGCGTGATGTCTCTGCAGCACATGCTCCATCATGCAGGGATCTTTGTGGATGTCCCTGACGAGCCCACACCTCGAATCATGTTTGGACATAAATATTCTGGAACAAATGGCACTCAGGGCCTCTCACGCACGGGACCATGGTTAGTCAGTTTGAGGGAGCATAACTGCATGAAATACATATATTAGCGACTGAAACGCCTGCACCAAAAGTAGTTTATGGAGTCGTCCCCCCCCCCCCCCCCCGAAGGACACCTAATTCTAAAACAGGTTAAAAGTATCATAAAAAATTGCATTGGAAACAGGGCACTTGGGTAAGAGCCAGATGTGGAGACTGAGTGTCCCTCTGAAACAGTCAACGCCCCTCTTAAAAAGAGAAATGAAGTCGAAGATTAAAATCTGTCAATTAGAGGTTTCAGCAAAATCAAATATTGTGTAGATTCAGGCTCAAATGAGGAGACGCCCTCAGCGGATGGGCCATGACGGTGTCCGTGTTGCGCTCTTAGGTGCATGTTGCACCTGCCCCTCAATATCTGAAGGAACTGGATTTCTTGGGTCACGAGCCCGAGTGCAGCCATGATGACTCACTGTTAACATTTACCAACAATAATCTCATGGAAACAACTCTGGTGCACTCCCCTTTTGGTAATAGTAAGATTACGCAACCTGAAGAAATTTGGTTAATGTGTTTGTGTATAGGCTTTAAAGGCAAAATATGTTACCGAGTACTGCACTTTGGTATTCTAAGCATGACATGTTTTCTTTGCTCAAATAGGGTGCAGAGAATAATTGAGTTTGAATTGGTTATGCCTGAGGCTAAGTGCTAAAACAAATCTTTAAATGAAATTCATTACAAGCAGGGTTGCCATACCCAGGTGTTATTGAATTCATTTCTCATTTTGAACTGATTTAGAAAGATAACGGTAATAAGTGAGACTGACAGAAATGATGACGATGACATAGCACATCATGGTTCCCCCCTTCAAACACATCCAAACCTAGTCGGTCTCATTGGTTTAATTGATCCGTGCAGATGGTGTCTTTTCTTCGTGGGTTCCTTTGTTCATTTTCGCTCTGTTGTTTTCCTCTACAGGATGGGATTTTTTTCTTTTTTCTTTTTTTAAATAGATCCATCTGTGCCAAAGGAGTAACTTTTACAAATACATGGAATTGGTGCACTAATTGCAATTATGTCAGTATAATACACAGCAAAATAACACATGAAAACGACTCTGTGTTGGATGTAAATGAGTAACATTCTACGAATTTCTCTCTCTGTCTCTCTCTCTCTCTCTTTCCCTCTCTCCCTCTCTCTTTCCCTCTCTCTGGAATTCATTGGTGTCTAGACAAGGACAATTTAGGATGACATTGCTGCTCGAGATAGTCCCTTTTCATTGTAAGTGCAAGGTTGATGAGACCCCTACCACATACCTTCGTACCAATGATATTAATGAGGGAAGTGACGCTAATGACATAACAAGCACAAGATGGAGAAACAGGCTGATCCGATGCATCCTCCTTGTTATTTGGCAATATCTGGAGGCGTCACTGGCCTCAGACTCTCATTTTCTCCTTGTCATATTCAATCAGCAATTCCTGCCTAAAATAAAAGCGAGTCGCTACCACAATGACCTGCAGGACGATGATGCGGCTGGCCTCCATGCCACCTTATTTATTTATTTATTATTTGAATGGCGGCGTGTGTTTTTAATTACATCTGCAGCAGCGGCGAGGTGTTGATTCTCATGCGGTAATCAGCAGTAATTCGCGTGTTGCCTCTTAATGCTTAGCTATGAGTGAATGTTGTACCTAGAATGTGTCGTTGAGCTCCATCAATGCTACATAAAATAATGAGGTCACTGGAATTGGCCAGCTCTCGTAATAAAAGATTCCATAGAGTCATATTATTTAGTGCTTAAGGTATAAAAGCTGCTGGGTGACAGTTCATTAGTCTTGATATAAAACCGGTGATTTGCTCAAATCTGGGCGCTAGTATAAATACAAACACAAGTGCTGGTGACCGGCCGTTTTACGTGAGCCAGTAATGGAGCCACTGCATTGATCCCACTGACCAGTTCATTAATAAAACACAGTCACAAATCGATGACATAATAGTTAATAAAACGATCTTGAGCAGTCCAGTGTGGCTGGTTGTGTTGTTCCATCTGCCAGGGAAGTCATGCTTTTTTTGGGGGTGTCGGCAGGAAGAACTGTTGAATCGATTCTCCTGTAACTCATTTGGAGGACAGGACATGGGCCAAGCAAGGAGCAGATCCGAATAAAGGGTCCAGTCCACAATATTTTTACATCAGTTTTTATTTAATGCAAAATAATACTTTTTTTTTCCTTGTGGAAAAATAAATGCAAATATGAGTATTACAATAACTCTAAACAAAACATGTAGTGTACTGCCTAGCTGGAAAAAAAATTGATTTAGTGGATAAAGAATATGATTTTACTGATTCATTACCACCGCCGGGTAGGTCATGTGATCACCAGCGTCAGTTCTTGTTACTTTTAGCAGGATAACTGAAAAGCCTTTGGATGGATTAAGCTGAAATTTGGTAGGATGACAAACTTTAGGTTGAGGAACAGTTGATTGGAATTGATGTGGGGGTGGGCGGGGGGGGGGGGGGTAGTGCTGTCCTAGTGCTCATAATTTCACCACTGGCTGCTGCACAACAACACAGTGCAACTGCAAAGTTGGTGGGTAAATCTGAAACTAATGCTACAAAACCACCAGTACTCAGTAGTGGTCTCATCACCGATTAAACTCCCGTCATGTGGTGGCGCAGGGTCGCACAGAGAGCGTTAGAAAAGTCCCCCTTTCTTAAGTTCCTCCCACCGTTTTATTGGGTTATTCATGCGCACTTCATGTTTAATTGCAACAATCCTGAAAGGTCTCCAATGCAGCTGTAACTTCATCGAAATGCCCGTTAAATTCTAAAGCAGGCTGTCCGTATCACCACAGGCCCTTCATGCAGCAATTAGTCAATCTTAATGACTCAAAAAAATTGTCACAGAGTTACAAACCACATTTGATTGCTTTAAGTTAATATATTACTGCGATGTGAGGTTCAAACTGTGGCCGTGTGAGCGTGGCTGCACCATTGTTTCCAACATCTATTGTTGTTCTCCCTCTTAAAATTTTACAGCTTTTCTTTATAACCACGATTCTCTTCTCCTTCTCAGATTGATCCTAAGGTTGCCTTTCCCCGTCGCGCCCAGCCTAAGGTAAGAATAAATTGGCCACCAAGCTTGCTCTAAGAAAAATGATTATGTCTCATGTCACTAGCTTACTTAATTTTCTCTGCTCACACAGCCGCTGCAAAGAGGCAGCCATTTGTTTATTTGTTGTTTTTTAAAGAGAAATACCTAATCTGGCTCTATTGTTCTCAACTTGTCTCTGCTGTTTCACCAAAGCAAAGCAATTAAAGTTGGACATATTAGACTTGAAGGACATTTTCAGCTTGAAGGGGTTGTTTGGCCGTGTTACTTTTGTCTGTATCCTCAGCACTGTGTCATTGCTTTTATCATGTTATTTCCATGTTCGAACTTGATAGACTTGCAGTTGATAGAAAATGTCTAGAAATATAAGAATTGCGGCAATTTTGTCCACAGTTTTAAATGAGCGGTGAAGCCATAGTTTAGTGTTGGAGGAGGAGCATAAAAAGGGGGGAAAACTGAAAATTAGAGAGTAGAATGTTATTATGTGGCATCTGTTTATGCAGGGTGTAATGGAAAGCGTATTCTTATTTTATTCCAGTGAACAGCTTGATATTGGCTGACTGAATGTGTAAGGAATGCCTTGTGACTCCACTGACAGTGATGAATTACATTTACTGGCAGAATTATACGTCTGTGGAGTATTTGGAGTTGAATGGGAATGAATGACATAAGTGATTTAGAAATATCTTTAATTGGGATGCATGCATGTGGACGATGTCACAATTAGCATTGACACAATGGCTGATTAAAAAGAAGCTCCAATCACGCTGGAACTGTTGTTCATTATGTGTATTATCTTTTGCTGTGGCTGCTTCTCTTCTTGATGACTGAGGTCTTAAGCACTGCTATTGACAGTTGAATGTGCAACATGTGCAGATGGTGCTGTGTGTGTGTGTGTGTGTGTGGGGGGGGGGGGCCTTTGTTGACATTCTCTCTCACAAGGGTTGGGTTCACGTTGGTACTGGTACTTTTTTTTTTTTGGTGGAGTAAAAAATAGTGCAAGGAAAAAGAGGTTGAACGTATTAATTTCACACATTTGTTCATGTCAGTAGCACTGTAAAACGTTAACATTGGCAAGGATGTGGCAAATCTTGCCAGCGTGTCAAGATGAAATTTGACAAGTTGATTAATTTCCTGTGACTTTATATGTCAAAAGTGATGCCATGTCACAGAAAAATTCATCAGGCATGTTGCTAGTACAAGCGTACGTTACTGCGTGAGATTTAGCTTCCCAGCTACCTGTGCAGCCATCAGCTTTTACACGTTGCTTGTTTCAGCAGGTGCTTCACCTGGCCAGCCTTGCATCACAAATTTACAGGGAGCCTCAACCACATCGACATATGAGCTTTCTGTCAACGAAGCTGCTCGGTGGAACGTACTCGCCCTCTCACGGAGTGTTGCATTCACGACAAGTTAGAAAGTTGCGTTGTGACTTTCTGCCTATTCTGTCAGTGTCATGATGCATTCAGGTACCACCGATTGTTACCGTACATGAATCGGTATTCTGTAGTACCCATAGAAATACTGAGCTCAGTGGCCAAGCCATCCTTTCAACCCTAGAAATATTTAATTTGAGGGCTGGAGCACATTTTGTGATTTTCTGTATCACTATCAAGACTTTTCTACCTAAACCAGTTGGAAGCTGGTAATAGATGTTCTCCTTCCCGGTGGATTGGCGAGAGGCTCTGCTAAAGAGTTCTCGTTTCAAACAAGGAATTGTTAGTACCCTCATTCAAAGCCAGAGCGCATGGTGATTTAAGGATATTGGCTTGTGGTTGAGGAATCAGTGTTTCACATTTTCTTACATGTCGAGTACATCACTTTAACTTGTCCTGCTCTGAGCTGTGCTCATAAAAGTCTGAGCTGCAATAAACCAGCAAGTGGAAAAGAAACTCGAGCTGCCGTGGTTATTGTTAATCTTTGCTTTAACGGCGGGGACCAGGAAATATGATATTTGGAGCTGTGCGGCAGGTTTTAAAGATATTTGTTATCCCACCTTTTGTATTCTTCCTAACTCGGTGACACCATCACAAAATTTGTGGCTTTACAAACCGTTGGAGCACCATTTATAAAATGGCTATAGGGCAAGCTTGTTAGAGAAGACAAATGGTTATATTGAATGTAGAATAATAAGGGATCTCAAAGCGATGGGATTAAGACGGATAGATTAACATTGCATGCTTTGTGTTCAGTTGATTTAAGACCTTTTTAAAAGATGTCCCATCTTGAGCTTCCTGTCGTCTCGGGTTTGCATTCACTGTCTTTTGTCCTTCTTTCCTATCCGCCGTTCGCCTGCCTGCCTGCCTGCCTGCCTGCTTATGCAGCTGTTGAATAGGCTGTGTTCAAAGACGCTCAGTTTGGCAGGTGCCTCAGTGTCACGGGCTTCGAGGAGCAAATCGTGACGAGACCAATCAGTGTTAATTTTCTGGCGGCTAACAATGACCTCATAAGTAACCCTGACAATGACCTCTCATTGCTGCGCGCTGCAGTGTGGTAAAACTATACATTATGTACAGCACGTAGAGTGATGCTGAAAACGGTCAGCAAGCGAAGGTGAACACAGAGGACATTTCACTGTAAACAAGTGAAGGTGTTTGCACCGGGATGACAGGATCACAGGGAAAACAACTTGTATCGGCAGCATTACTGCCAGTGGGCCCAAACCATTAGAGCTCCACTGGATACAGACAGTCAGAGGAGTTCAGCCACAATTATTAGGCAATAAGAGTAAGTTAGACAACCTTGCAATGGTTGAATGTGACATGTAGGCAAGTACAGAGGCTTATATTCAATTCTATACCAGCAAAAACATTCCCATTCCCTACCTGAATCCCCCCCCCATGATAGGTGTGAGTAATATCATGTTTTTGAGACCATCTGCACCGCAAAAGTGGTAAAGGGCAAAAAAAACGAAAAAGAAAAAAGGAGATAAGCTCGAGTCCTGCCGATCAAAGAAAACGTGTTAAAGAGATGCAAACCGGCACCCAAATAAACAGTGTTACACAAGGCGAGCTTATCATGCAACTTCAAAAGTCAACATTAGAAATAGATGCTGCGCTTCCAAGTCCGGTCAAAGGTATCAATGCAGACTAAACCACAAATATTGAAGGATTAGTTTTCATCAGTGGATGACTGAGGGATGAAAATGAAAGGATTAAACAATTATGATTGGATGCAAGTGTTTTTGTTTTATGCACATTCATTTATGTCTGCTTGTTCCCCCCCCCCACTCTGGACTGGCTTCATATCCTATAGGTGCCTGAAAATCATCATCATCACCGCAAGCTTTTCTCTTATTTGAATAAAAGGTTTAATTTGATACCATTCAATGCGATAGGTAGAGACTGATTGTAGGATTTGTCAGAGGTTTAGTATGAATACAGAGATAATTATAAAGAGGTATTCTAGGTATTATTTTGTTTTTAATCATACAATCATAAATGTTTAGGATGGGACTGATGAAGGCTTGTCCTCTTTCATGATGCACTTTTCGATTCACGAAGCACGTTTTCGGCAATTAATGTCAGTAGATGGTTCATCGACGTGATTGTTTTGCTCCCTCAAATTATGTTTTCTTTCTCGAAAATAGCATGGCGGTCAGTGTAAATGGCCCGCTCTGAATACGCCCACTTTCAGTGTACCAATCAAATTCCTCCCAGCATTATTTTCCCGCCGCTCTATCCAGTTTGACCAGGAAGTACAGCAGTTAGAAACTGGCACAACACCGTTCCACTTCAACTTTAAGAAGTCTGACATTATCATTAGTTCAAAATATTACTCTCTCCTCTGACTTGTGGATGGAATGCTTTAGCTTGAAGAGTTTTCAGGAGTTTTTTTGTTTTTGTTTTGGAAGGTCAGTTTTTCATAGTTTGGTCAAAGGTAATTGTTGTGTCTTTTTTGTTGTTGTTGTTTTTTTTAAATGGTGAAAAAGTTCATGATGTGATTGCTTCCTTGAACAACCACTCTTGAAAAAGCTTTATCTTCATTTTCAGCAAAATTGTGTCCTCAAGTTTATTTGAAGCCAACATAAGCCTCCAGCAGGCAAACCATTCTCTAAATTAGGGCAGACTCCGAAAAAGACATACTACATTTTACACTAAAACGACCCAAGTGTGCGTTTCAGGTTAAATATTCTTTAAAACACATACCATGCCCCCCTTTTTGTGTGTGTGTGTGTGTGTGTGTGCTGTAGAAACTCTTTAAATCGTTGGAGGTGCTCCTTCTCGCCATCTCCCTGCTGGGTATTTCCAGTCCGATTCACACTGAGGCAGACAAACGATGCCCGCGCTGTGGTTCCTGGTGAATTCAAAGCAACACGGTTTCCACCGACATTGCTTGAGATTTACCATTCAATCATAGGGCGTCATTACTGCTGCTGTCGCTGCTTTTGTTTCTCACAGTGGAGTCACACACAACCTGGCATGTCCCAGCATGATTTTAATTGCCAATGGGACTGTGGCCACTTCACTGGGAGATGAGTTGTGATGGCTTGTTATGGAAATTAAAGGAAGAAGCAGCATCCATTTACAGAGCAATGGGCGTAACCCTTTCCTTGTACCTCATAAAGGGATTTGCCTTGTAAGCCATCCTGAACAGGTTTGTGTCTCAGGGAAGCAGAAAGGAGCTTCTTCCTGCGCACAGAAAGACAACCGTGACAACACCTCTAGAAAGTCTTTGTATCTTGTTTACAGTTCTCCCTCCTGAGCCTGCCGGTATTAAACGGCACGCTTTAACGTCAGAGAGGAGGAAGGCTATCTGTGCTAGAACATCGGCTGAGGTAATTCTGGGCTATCACTCAGACATCATATCAAAGCACTGTCCCAAATTTGACTCCAGTCTGTGACAGCTGCGACTGTGGCTTCCCTGTTCACGGCCTACTGTCAGAGCCGCTCCAGCTCTGGCAGCTGCGTCTGGCTGGAGCTCGCTCTCTTTCTCTCTGCTTTCCTTTTTGTCCCGTTCTCTGTCTTTGCATGTCACTCTCCCTTTATCCCTTTGCCTCTTTTATTTTCTCCTCCTTTTGTAGACACCTTCTGTGACCGGTATCCCCTCTCCTACTAACTCTCGGGTGTATTGTGGTTCAAGAGTTTTCAAGTGTTACATTCTGATGAATTCTAATAATGATGCCGCAGGAAATAAATACACTCACTGGCCACTTCATTAGGTACACCCCCACCATGTAATGCGATCCAACACAGCAACTCTGCTTTCGTGAAGCTTCAGTTTTTCTTGATAGGTTTCCATCAATTCCAAGTAGAAAATTTGAGGCTCTCTTGATTTTTTTTTTCCTTTTTTGTGAAAAAAGATAAAAGATGGAAACTATCATTTAAAACAGGCTCTTACGTAGCCCAGTTAACTCATTGGCCTGCTGTCTCTGCTGCCACCTCTGGAATATTCCTGAACTTATCTTTTGTCTCTGGACAACATGTTTTATATTAGCTGGTAATTTAGAACAACTACAAACAACTTGTCCAACTGAAAGTAATTCCTCGACACCTCCCTGATGTGATTTTATTATTATTATTATTATTATTACTTTTGCTGAAAGATGGTTCATGGTCTTCTGCTCCTACTACAGCCGTGTGTAGCAACGTCTGTATCACCATATGTAGCTTATTTTATATGCTTGAAGTCAGTCGATGACAGGCGCCTAAAGGAGGATCCAGAGTTCAAGCTTAAAATTTGCTTGGCATTTAAATGGCAACACAACACAATTGCTTTGCATTATCGAGGTCCTGCTGGGTGATGTTGTACTTGATTCTAATATCCAGCCCTGATTCTGTAGGTAGACAGGGTTGCCAAGATATAAGAAACACCTCTGAGTAGGGACGATACCAGGAAGTAGTCTGGACCGCTGAATTTCTATTGTTCTTCCTGCCAAGCTAAAAAATCAATTCAGTTAATGTATTTCAAAATATTATACATGCCTATATGGGACTTTCAAAGTTCTCTCTTGGTTTGGGGCAAGTTCTACCCCCCCCCCCCCAACACACACACACACACACACACACTTTAAGCAGTTACCAAACAAAATACAGGAACTTAGCTGGGTCCTCTGGGAGTTTTAGCATTTACTCTCCCACAAACAGCCTCGCTCATACACATACACTTCTGTGTGCGGGGCTGACATCACTTCTGCGCTGCACACGAGCAGTCAGCAATTCTCACACACACCGAACGCGGTTGAGCTCAACACCAGTGCAAAGGCACTTATAACCACAAATTTATACCTTTTTTAAAGCAAACTGAACAGAATGATCTCGGTGAAGGCAGAATACGTAGCAGAGCTGTTACATCGGCTCTTGTTAGATTGCGTCGCTCATAACAAGGTGGCTGATGTGTGTCCGTCCCATGTGCTTCAACTCTCCGACACACGAGACCCAGACATGAACGCGCTATACTCCACCAGTTCACAACAAACTTGTATTATGTCCCTCCACTTGATCCCTCATCCTCCCATAGTCTGTTGCTCTCTTTGGTGCTTCGTCGTTTTAGTCTTTGAGGATTACACAGCCTTGTAAATCCAGTCTTACACCTTGCTCAGTTATTTGATCTAGATTTAGCATTATGATATTCCTCTTCTGAAAATGATCCTTATTTTAAATGACACAGCTCAGTGCTGGGTAAATGAAACCTCCATAGCTGCCAGCCCCTTTGAATGTCTCGGTGAGTTTATTAAAAGCACCAGCCTCCCCGTTCCAGCTCCGCTCTGCACAGCTGCACGGTTCTGAAAGAAGATTCAAGGACAAAAGTGCTTAACGTAGAACAGAATGCTATATCAATATCTTTGTTCAGCTCGACAATGAGGCCTCGCAAATATTTACAATGTGGCAGAAGATAATTTCTTATTAGACATTTCGTATTTTTAAGGCATTTCTACTGTGCAGATAAAAAAAAAAAAAAAGAGCAACAGGAGCAGTGGAGGGAGAAGAGCTGGAATGCAGTGCTGTGACAGCCATTATCCAAACTCTGGTCCACCTCCGCCCCCACCTCGTCAATGACCAAGATGACCATTTGAAAAGATATTTGCGGTATTTCTCAGGGGAAAAAAAAAATCACTTTTGAAAAAGGGTTTTTACATCTGACACTAAATGCAGCGACATTTCTCTGAAACCAAGAAGCCGTCTGATAGCGAGCAAAGAAAATTTTGACCCAAGACGACTGAAAAGTGACAAGCCACTTGATGGGAATTCTTCACTGTCACTCTTCTCTTGCCTCTAAAGCAACAACAACAAGACAACAACAACAAGCCTAAATGTGCAGCCAACATAAATAAACTCTCCTTTTTTTTTTTTTAGATGAAGGATGAAACAAGTTGTTCTCCCGTCTCGGTAATGGCTGCTGCGTCGAAGCTGGAGATGGGTTTAAATCCCTGACCCGTCAGCTCCTTTGCTTTCAGTGGCCTCAGTGGAACTGCTCCAGATGAAAAAGGGGCCAGAGCACAGACATATGAATGACTGTTTGTTTGGTGGTTCAACACAATCACCAATGGAGTGACCCAGTTAACGGCTGGTCAAAGCGATGCTCAGTTTGATTCGGGCACGTTCTTTACGCGTGCTTTAAGTCCATTCTTCGATGTATTTACCTCAAACTGTGTCATCAAAGGGAATGTAATTATTTTGTTTTTGTTTGAATAATTGCCGGTACACTTGTAAATGGAGTGTACATGTGTGATTCCTTGCCCCCCCCCCCACCCCGCCCCCCTGCCCGATGCGCACACACATGCATGCGCGCGCACACGCGCACACACACACACACATCATCATCCTCCCTTCTCTCTGCTCCGGTCTCCTTGGTTGCGGGTGGAGAATAATTAGGTTTTCTAGGGGATTGAGGGGTGCTTACAATGCTTACCAATGGCAGCAGTCAGGCAGGCTAGTGCTGGCAGGGCAGAGAGGACAGAGCAGAGGGCTGTGCAGGAGTCTGGCAGTGCTAAACCTGATGCTGACTGACAGTAATGAGGACATCCTGCTTGCCAGGATAGAGAGGAGAGCAGAGGAGAGGAGGCCATGGTCTCCTACTATACCTCTCAAGACCTCTTATCAAAGCCTCTGTGTACGCTCTCACGTAACCACAGACGGAGAGACAACACAGGTACACACGCATGAAAATGCACCCATGTAGACCACAGCAAAAGCATCACTGGGATGTGTGCATTCTTTTTGATCATAGGAAAAAAACCATTTGTTTTTAATATATGTTAACCAAAGTATTATCATTTGTGGGTCATTCAACATGTGATGGGTTTAATATTTGAGGCAAAAACATCAATACAGAGTGACAATCAATATTTCAACTTATTTAGCTTAAGTTGCCCTTCATCATGATTCAAAATAATAAATGACAGGGTAAAGCAATGAAATATTATTCTTCTCAAAGCCAAATGCAAGACTTCAAATTACTTGTCATTTTTTTTTTACAAATAATATATGACCATAAAATGATTAAAAAGAAGTGCAGCAAGTGCAGACTTTGAACGCTGAAGAAATAATTAACATACTCATGAAATAACTCCTAAAACATAATGTTTTTTGATCTGAATATTTCTGTACCTTCACCCAACTGAATGAAAAAATAAAATTACTTATCAAGTTTCACAAAACCTAACATGCGTTTTTTTTTAAATTGTATTTTGATACATGGATGAGTTAAAAAAAAAAAATCTAATGGCCGCTTAAAAAACATGCCAATACTTAAAAAAAAAAAAGAAGAAGAAATATCTAAGTCAATGACGCGTTGATCCCCACATTCTGCTGTAAGTGGCTCTGACCTGAGCACAGTCTGGTATTAGTGCTCTGTAATAATGCAACAGTTACATGCTCTGCTGTTTCCTTTCTATTCTAACTTCTTAAGCCTCCACCTGTTAAGAAAAAAACTCTGACTGAAGCGGAGAGGCACTTTACTGAAAGTCATTGGCTTTCGGCACCTAGAGAGGCCGATGAGGAATGCATTTCTAATTTTTTTACTGTGACCTTTTTGAGATTGGCTTTGAATGAAGTACTCGAAATAATTAAAAAGGAACCGGCAGCTTAATCGGTATGATGAGTTCCATCGGGTTGTTCGACACATCACCTTGCTGTCCAGTTCTGGATCCTCGTGACTTCTCAGGAACCTTCATCTGTGTTTCTGCTTTCAAACATGATGTATGGGATTTATACAAGAGTGAGATATGACATCCACAGCTACGGACTCTCAGGTGTGTGCAATTATTACAGACGGTGTGTATATATACACCACGGCCGTATGTACGGTCATAGGCACTGTTAACAGAGGTTTGAACGACAGCATTAAACTGAAAACAACAGATTTTATGCAATATTATTGGTATGCTAGTTTTTCTGTAATGTGTACTGTCAGCTGACTACAAAGTAACCCAGTAGAAACCGAGTATAAGAGCGCTTGAGAGTTACCATAAATATTCAAAAGAAATGGCTCAATACGGCACATACAATGTATAGAGTGTTTAGTGCTGGCACCAGTATATTTATTATAGTAAAAGTAGTATCTGTCTTTTTCTGCTGGACGTGTCTGTCTGATTGGAGGACTGTCCGAGCAGCTCCCTGAAGTGTTCTGCCGTGATTGGATCCAGTTGTCATTGTAGAGGAAGATACTGGAATCTCTCAGGCCAGATTGCCCTTTCTCACTCCGACGTCTTGTGACAGTTCACGCAGTGTCGTTTTTATGGGCCGTCTTTCTTTTCTGGGGCACCTGCCTCTTAGATTAAGAATGATATTCCTCCAGAAAGACAAACCTGTCAGGTTACCAGTTGTGCTGTTGTTAACGGTGTGATTAATAGTGATGGTCCAGCATGTGTGTGACCATCTTCTGTTGTCTTTTTCGATGTGTTTACAACCTGCGGGGAGATGGAAGACATTTCAAATATTCATTTTTTGAATTAACAAAAAAAACATATGAAACAATACTGTTGCCCAGAACGGGTGATCTGATACTGCGTATTTTCCAAAGAACCAAAACAATAAAAACATAAACATCAACACTGGCTATCAGCCGTATTGTCTTCATTGTTGGTGTAAATATCCCTCCAGACTTTCACAATTGGAGCTCCCTAGTTGTGGTCTGACATGTAAAGATTATGAGGTCATTTGGAACTTTTATTCATTTACAAATGAATTAAAGGGTTTGCAGGTATGTGTTTCAACATTAACAGCAAACAACTTTACAGAGGTTCCAACCACTTGTTAATGAAAATAATAACGTGCTTTATGTTTTTTTTTTATAATTTAGAACAAGTTGATTTCTCTCCACACACTGTATTTCCAGTGATTTTTTTTTTTCCAGCTGATTCGGGCTATCGTTGTTATCCAGTTCTCGTTTGATAGTCCCCAAATGTTCCCGTTGGCAGAACATGTTCCCTGTGTTGTCAGAAATAAGAAGAAGCGGGTAGAGAGACTAGAGAGCTGAGCTGCACCAAAGCAGGCCAGGGTGGATATACTGGCTGCTCCACATTTATAGAGGACACCTTCACCAGCTCTTTCTGTGCAGTTACATACAGCGACCATGTCGTCATTCACTTCCATAATAATGCAACAATTTTCAACCTGAAAAATTGATGGAATGAAATGGGGGTAATTTTTCTGTTAGCACCTGTTTGAGCTGAAATCAGGTGTTGTTTTGTACATAGCATGTTGCATTTTTGCTATGTTTCACTTTGTTTGTGGTAGCAAATATATATGTGTGTATGAATATATGTGTGTGTGTGTGTGTGTGTGTGTGTGTATGTATATATATATATATATATATATATATATATATATATATATATATATATATATATATATATATATATATATACATATATATACATATATATATATACATATATATACATATATATATATACATATATATACATATATATATATACATATATATACATATATATATATACATATATATACATATATATATATACATATATATACATATATATATATATATATATATACATATATATACATATATATATATACATATATATACATATATATATATACATATATATACATATATATACATATACATATATACATATATATACATATATATATATACATATATATACATATATATATATATACATACGTGTGTGTATATAGGTATATAGGTGTATATACGTATAGGTGTATAGGCATATAGGTGTATATACGTATAGGTGTATAGGCATATAGGTGTATATACGTATAGGCATATATACATACGTATATGCGTGTATGTATACGTATATGTGTGTATGTATACGTGTATATACACGTATACGTATACATACATACACGTATATGTATACATACATACACGTATATGTATACATACATACATATACGTATATGTATACATACATACATATACGTATATGTGTACATACATACATATACGTATATGTGTACATACATACATATACGTATATGTGTACATACATACATATACGTATATGTATATATACGTGTATACGTATATGTGTATATACGTGTATATATACGTGTATACGTGTATATATACGTGTATACGTGTATATATACGTGTATACGTGTATATATACGTGTATACGTGTAAATACGTGTATATATACGTGTATACGTGTAAATACGTGTATATATACGTGTATACGTGTGTAAATACGTGTATATATACGTGTATACGTGTATATATACGTGTATATACGTGTATGTATACGTGTATGTATACGTGTATACGTGTAAATACGTGTATACGTGTATACGTGTATATATACGTGTATATACGTGTATGTATACGTGTATGTATACGTGTATACGTGTAAATACGTGTATATATACGTGTATACGTGTAAATACGTGTATGTATACGTGTATACGTGTGTATACGTGTGTATACGTGTATGTATACGTGTGTATACGTGTGTGTATACGTGTGTGTATACGTGTGTATACGTGTATGTATACGTGTGTATACGTGTGTATACGTGTATGAATACGTGTGTATACGTGTGTATACGTGTATGTATACGTGTGTATACGTGTGTGTATACGTGTGTGTGTGTGTGTATACGTGTATGTATACGTGTGTGTGTGTGTGTATACGCGTGTATACGTGTGTGTATATACGTGTATACGCGTATATACGTGTGTGTATATACGTGTGTATACGTGTATATATACACATATACGTATATATATGTGCGTATATATATATGTACACGTGTGTGTGTGTACATATGTGTATATGTAGTGCATATGTGAAAGACAGAGTCTTCAATAGTGAATTACTGGATCTAAGTCAGCGCGCTAAAGAGCTTAGCTGTTCCTCTGCATAATGCCTCGGTCCTCAGCTGTGACCTTTCTCTTCCACACATCATTCACGATTATACTGCTGACATGTTAGCTCATGCCAATAATTTTTCATTGGATGCAATGTCAGCCACATCATATTTTATCATCTGGATAAATTTGTGTCATGTTTTCATGTAGGCTCACCGTAATTTGTATTTGTCTGTTTATGAGCCTGTCCTCGAGATGAGATTTTTCATTTTCATTCTACTCAGAAAATAATTCCACTAGACACAATCTGGCAGTAGTGGCAATAAACACTTAAACAGTAGCTGCAGTAAAAGGAGTGATACGTAATATGAATGAATAAGATGTATGTAGAAAAATGTGAATAGCGTGCATGTGAATGTATTCATACAAATCCTGGTGTAAAGAAAAAAAGCAATGCAAGAGAGAAGGAGCATGCTTTCAAAAAAAAGAAGATAATTTCAGATTAATATTTTAGCCTTGTCAAAATTGTTCTGCTTATCCAACTAAAGTTAAAATAAACACTTGAAACTGTATCCGCTGTGACGCACCTCAAATTCCTGAGTGCTTTGGCTGCAAATAACAAAATAGAAGTTGGGGAAAAAAATAACCATTCATTTTTGCTGCTGACTGAATTCTATTTTTAAAAGTGAAGCAGCATACAGGATTTTTTAATTTTTTTTTTTGCTGCAGTTGCAAAATCAAAAATAGCAATTACAGCCTTGGTAAGTGATGTTTAATGAATACAGTAGCAGTGATTTTTACAGATGCGCAATGTTGATGAAAATATCAAAATATCTACTCTTTGCTGTGGCCGTGAAACTGGCGGCAAGCTAGAATTTGTCACAGTGCTAATTATCGCCACAGAATACAAAACAATGACATAAATGATTCACATTAGCATCAGCTATTAGCGCAGTTTTGTCCCTGTGTTTTTTATTTTTTTCAATCGTTGACCTTTCAGCCTGACCCCCACCACTAGCCACTAATCACAGAGTCACAGTGTCACAGTTTTCCAACGGAAAGTGAGTTAATGAGTGTTTTAGGTACTGAATGAATCAACTACTCTTTTTAATTGAAGCCAGCTCACAGCTGATATATTGACTGCACATTATCCATTCCTACAAATTGATTGGTGTAATTAAAGTCAAGCTTGGCTGTACAGAGGGTTGAGTTCGGGTGCCAGTTGTGCGATTCCTCTGAGCGATCATCTTCTTAAAATCGGATGTAACCTGCCTCGGCAGCACATTCTGATACGTTGCATTTTGATGCTCTTTTCAAAGTGTCACATTAGAAAAGGTTGATGGAAATAGCAAAATTCTTAAAAAGAAAACAAAACTCTCCATTCGACTGAAACATCTTTATAATCGCATACCAATGTGTGTTTTTGTTTCTGCCCTTTTTCAGAACAGTGTCGATGTGTAAGATGGGAGAATATTGTTGGTGTCATGTGACTGACCAGCTGGATTCTAACTGCCTTTATCTTCATTCTGCCATGAAAGATTTCCGAGCAGGAAGCCCCTCGAGACTTTTTTTTTTCTTTGTTCAGACAAAGGTTTAGGAAAATGTTGTGGTACGAGCTCAAATCTGATCCTCCACCGAGGCTTCCGTTAGAGGATGATGCAAACCTCTCCCTGGAGCAGCCGATGCCAGCTGAACGATTAGAGGTTCAGCTGAAACTAAGGCTACGTGTTTCCATGACCACGTGTACAGCACAAATGACATTAAAATCAGATTCTGATTCAAAATCATATCAAGATCAGATTTATTTTGAAGAGTGACCTCAGTGTGACGAGCCATGTGACCCGTGTTGCGACTATTATTACTGTTATTATCAAGACCTAGACCTGCAGGATTAATTAAGCCTAATGAAAGACCTCTCTGGTTTTCAACCTCTTCTTCTGCTGTCACAGCCATGAGTGGTGTTGCCTATACTTCCACCTTCTGACAGCTTTGGCTTTTTAATTCACTCCAAATAACCTGATGGAATCACTTTCCTCCTTTGCGACATTGCCACAGCTAGCTTAAAAATTCCGCTCCCGGTGTCTTACATTCACCACTCAGCCTCACCAGCGTAGACACCCACTGTTTTTCCTCTGCTCATAGGATTTTACATGGCAGGCTGTTTGGATTCTCATTTATGGTGAAACTGCCACATGGTGGGGAGCTTTTTAAAGTAAGGTGATCTAATTTAATTGACTGTGATTGACACCAGCCCCTGCCACATTCACTGGTAATTTATTCCTTCTAATCCAGCCTCTTTCACAACTGCGCTGCAGGTGTGCCACAGCTGTGCAGGCAAGCATCTTTGGCCACAAAAATTACCGAAATAAATGTGTTTTTTGCACCTTCATGCTCTCGTTGTGGTAGTGCCAGAAATATGTGCTTTGACCCTGATTCATTAAAGGGAGACCTCTTATAATACTCTGTCAGAAAATGAAAAACAAACCCACAAAAAGCCTCCAGTTTTTTTTTTCTTTTCTGTGTCGTTGGTAAAAAAAGGAGTGGATAATGGGAAATAATCAAAAGGACTTCATGCATAAGCAGGTCAAGTCCGGCTTGTAACAGTTATTTTGCGACTTAATTTTCCCCGCGTTATCATACAATAATGAAAAGTGTTGACAGATTCATTTCCTTGCCTCTACTGCCAAAGACCATTTTGTGATTTCTAATTGATAGCTACATGCAGCAATTTTACAGCGCCGGACAATTTTATAGTGCTTTTAATTAGTCCAACTTTGACCTTATGTTCGCTTTGCATTTATATTAGTCCAAATTATTTTCACCTTCTTTCCTCATTAACTTTAGTAAAATGAATACAGACATTTACAAGCCATTAATCCATATGTGCATTGCATGAGATACAGCAGGAGTGAAATAAATTCATAAGTCACTCGATAAATGCGCGCGTACACAACATAGATGTTATATATTTGGAGATATGTGAATGAAGCCCTGGCTAAGTCTCTCATTGAGCACGTGTGTATTGGTAAATGAATAAACGGCAACCTCGGATGAATCTCACTCGACAAGGTGTTTAGTTTTAATTTGGTCTTCATCGTCTTAATGGATATTGAATTTGTATGAACAGGTGGTTAAGTATGCAACACCCAGTTATCCCCAGTGAAATAAGTTAAAATATTAAGATGTCATTTCTTTTGCAGCTTTGATATTTAGTGTGAGACTAAGTGGTAGAGCTTTTATTGGGTTTGTGAGCTGGCACAGTTCTAGTGCGGAGGGATTTTGTTCAATATTAAGTCTCCGAAGCTGCAAACAAGCACCGCCCATCCCAGCCATGCTGGGGGGGGGGGGGGCTGTTATTTAATAATAATTAAATTAATATATAAATGATTAATTCTTTCAATGTAATTCAAAATCTCAACAGTTTTTTCCGTGCAGGGCAGAGGTGGAAAATTTGATGTTTCCAAAGGAGGCAAATGCAATGAAAAGAGATTCAGTCAATGAATGAATGAATCATCAGACGCTTGATGGTCAGGGCTCATGGAGGTCACCAGATCTCTTCCAGGAGCATGCAGCTTTAATGTTAAAAGATCAATACTCTAATGTCCATTGTCTGTCAATATTTCCCTTTGTTTTCTTCTCCTTCCTTTGTATTTGCCTTGATTTGAGGTTGACTTGCCCTCTTTTACGTAGGTCGTCTTGCTGTCCCCTCTTCTTCTTCTGTGTCACCCACCGCTTAGCTGGATGAACAAATGCCTAGCGTTCGCTTAACAGTAGCGGACGGTGGAGTGGAATTAATTCACCTTTTCTTTTGCAGAGTTTCTGAAAAAAATCTGTTTTTGATGCATTTCAGTGGAAACCTGAGCAGCTATGGGAGTTTTTCAGTGGTGCGTGAAACACTAGTGAACGTGTAGAATGGAGCAGGCGCACCAGAGAAGGATCCAGTCCAGTCAGTTTGTAGGGGTCTATATTCTTGGAAACAAAAAAATGATCTACTGTTTCACAGTGGATTTTACGTTTTCCCACAAAGTAATAGGAACATGTTGGAATCTTAAAGTTGCTTTTGTTATTTTTAATAACAGTGTTGCCTGAATATGGAATTGGTTTCAATACCCTGGGCTCCATGGCAGACACGCCAACTATTTGATGATATGCTGCCCCCTGTTGGATGGGAGAGTCAAATATGAGGCGCTGTCTTGAGGTGTGTGTGTGTGTGTGTGTGTGTGTGTGTGCGCGCGCGCGTGCGTGTGTGAAGATATTTCATCCAGGAAATAAGTTGCACAGTCTGATTTTGAGTGGTCCTGTCTGAAAGTTGATACATGAGAAGAAAGAGACGTCATTTGCATAAAGTAGACAGGACCTCTACTTGATGATTAAAAACAGCAAATATTAGCATCTATGAATCCATTAAAATAAATTGTGGCTGTGAATTCATTAACGTTATTGGTAATCATGTGGCGCCACTTAAAGAGGCCTTCACAGTGTGGTGGGCAATTAATAGAGAACAAGTGGAAGTTTGGGAAAATAAGAGGTAAAAGGTTTAAACCTGACCTTTGTTGACCTTCTTTCTCCACTTTCCCTCCCTCTGTCTTTCTGACTGTTGCATATTTATTATATTTGTGAATGAATTTGTCTTTCTTTCAGTGCTTTTCATCCAGCCACCCTTTCCTGAAGTATTGGAGTCTCGATCTGCTTGGTTGACTTTATAACTGTAACACTAGTTTAATTTCCTTACCTGCTTAATTGAAATTCACATCTCTTTTTCCCGGTGTGGTCTGCTGGCTGGCTCTGTGTGTGTGTGTGTGTGTGGGCGGATATTAGTAGAGATGTATTTTCATTCTAAAAGTGGCAAGTGATGGACAGGATCTCACAGACAATGCCCCCCCCACACACACACACACACACACACACACACGCACCCTCACTCTTCCCCACCCCTCATTCTTTGTGTCTGCGGCACCTGTCTTTTAGATACCTTTCAACCTTGTCTCTTTCTTTTGCTCCCTCTATTCCCAAGTCCTCTTCTCCCTGGATTGCCTCAGCTAGATAAATCTGATGCTAAATTTAGAGACATATTTCTCAGAGTCACCCGCACTAGAAAGAGAGCAGACCAGACGAAATGGCCTCTATAATCCATGTTTATCATCTTTTATTTATCTCTTTGAGAAACGTGAGGTTGTCACAGAATTCCCATCCGCTCTTTGTCTCTGTTACTGGCACAGCTATTTCTATTCTCAGTTCTATTATCAATTAAATGTCACTGGCCACATTCTTGTCTCAGAAGGCCACATTTTTAACTGGCTGGATTTTTTTTTTCTTCCCCCTGCAAGTCTGTTCAAATGACATCATCGCAGCTCAGTGAGGTTGTCCTTTTTCAGTTGCAGGAGAATATTTTGGAAATTAAAACCACAAACAGAGTAAACGCCCCCTTATTTCTCATATTCTTCGGTAGAGCTAATATTGTTTGCGAGGAAAGAAATTGTGTGTGTGTGTGTTGGTGTGTGTGTGTGTGTGTGTGTGTGTGGTTTCCAGGGCTCAGACGGTCAAACCCGAAAAAGGCATGGAATTTGAAATTGGCAATTTCCAGGCCCGGAAATGTTTATTGAAAAATAAAGCTGTGGAAATTTGCTTCACAAATACCTGCGTATTAGAGTGTTTATTTACTTGGTGTTTATTGGTGCAGGGACGAGCATGTAGCATGAGTTGAAGCCACACACCACAGCACATAGAGCAGCTCAGCTAGTTTGCCATACCTGTCCCTTGAAGGCTTTTAAATAAATAAACTTCAACATATAAACACAAATAAGACAGTAAAAACCACTAATACAACTTGTGGTTCTCTTCAATATTGATTTACTTTAATGCCTCCTTATATTGTATCGAACCACATAGCTTGTTTTTTTTTTTTTTGGTAATCTGCACTTGAAGTCTTTTGACATCAATTATTGTTTACCTCCGAATGTACGCTCCTGAATATTGTTTTTTTTTTCTCAAATGGGTAGAAAAGCTATAAAAATGTATCAGTTGTGTAAGATCTCTGAGTTTCAGCCACAAATTACAGGATAACAAGCTCACCTTAAAGACGTGAAGTGTTCGCCTGTGCCACGTCACTGATTTCAAAACAATAAACACCTAAAGGAAGACATGGACACACAAAATCTCTCTAATCTCTTTAAAAACTGTGGCATATATATTTTCACAAAGAGAAAAAGAACATATTGAGCTTCCCAGATGGTTTGTAAGTGAAGCATGCCAGGGCCAAAGAAACAGAGATGCACGCTTTATTAAATATATCACAGAGGGAGAGGCAGCGTGCCATAAACATAGTGTTACTGCATGTGATTTGTTAGTTTTAGGTTCCTCTTCTGATGGGGGCGGCAAGGCTCAGAGGTAGAAAATGGACAGATGGATGGAAGGTTCCTCTTCTTTCATCCCGGGCGCTTTCGCACTTACCTGGTTTATGGGCGGCATGGCTCAGGGGGAGAGTGGCCGTCTCGCAACCAAAGGGTCGCTGGTTCGATCCTCGACCCTGGTGACCATGTCAAAGTGTCCTTGAGCAAGATACTGAACCCATAATTGCTCCTGATGAGTAGGTTGGCGCCTTGCATGGCAGCCTCCACCATCAGTGTGTGAGTGTGTGTGTGAATGGGTGAATGAGATGACACTGTAAAGCGCTTAGAGTACCGCTAAGGTAGAAAAGCGCTCAATAAAATTGAGTCCATTTACCATTTAGTTTGCACAAAGTTCCTTGCATTGTGGTTCAGCTCATTCGTGCAGTTGTGAACAATGTAATTGTGCGCACCAAAAGGGGATCAAACAAGCAGACCGAGGTCTAGTAGAAGAGGAGGCTTCCAAACAAACTGTGGTGGGGTGAGAACATGATCCCACCTCAGCTTAACCCGTAACCAGGTGCACTTTGCATGTAGGCACATACGCACGGCAAAACAGTTTCAAGCAAAAAGTAGAAGATGTGCGCATTGTAAAATGCTGTAGAAATGCAATAATTAAGAACACTGGGCCATTTCTCCCGCTCTCCTCCTTCTTCTTCTGGGTTCTTTGGCGGTTGGTAATTCCAGCATATGGGTTTATTACCTCCACCTGTTTGTAGTGACACGTTTAGGAGTTTTTCAAACCCAAGGGGAGAAACGTTCCAAGTTGACAGACTCATTAAATGATTCAGACCAGAGCAAATGAACGATAGGGGTGAAAGCAGCCTCAAACTGAGAGATGGATGAAGCTGGGTCAGTTTTACCTTAACCTAGCCTAATGGCTTCACTTTGTAGCTGTTTTGCAGTTGTCAGATAACTTTCTCACTCTATATTACACTGATTGCAGTCTTTCTTTATTTTAAAACCCTGTGATATGAGAAAATATTGTCCATGTTTTAATTTACCATAATTTGAACAGCAGAGCTGAAAAAAAAATCCTAAATCGAACAGAAACACTTGCCCGCTGCCGTGTCTCTCTTAAATATTCCCCTGTATAGTTTTTACTGCTCAGTACATACTCTCTGATATTTCTCGTTTACTGGTGTAGCGAAGAGCATAAATGATTAACATTTATCAGCAGCAAAATATGCCTTCCTGTAGATATTAGTGGTTTTTTGTACAGCTTGTTTGCACTGAAATAGTTAGTAATTAGAGTGCAGTTCCTCGGCCTTGTTCTGTACAATATTCTGATGGATCAATTCACTGAACAATACACCCATTCCTCGCTGCAGTGTCTCCAACAGCAAGGTAATGGCTTGGACAGAATACTAGCTCGTCTGTCTCGCTCATTCTCGTTCTTGCTCTTGCTGCTTTCATAACTTTCTTATCTGCCTGTTGCCAGTAATACTATGCCTTTATCCTCTCCTCTATAGTGCGTCTTTGCCTTTTGTTTATGTTGAATATGAAGGGTGAAATATTTCCGCCTTGTGAAGTAAAGTGGCCCCCCGCTGTGGCCCTCCACCACTTTTCTGCTGCGAGGAGACAGAGTAATTAGCTTACTCTTTGGATTCAAAGTTGTGTTCAGTTCTGTGCCAGGCTCAGGTGCATGGTCAGTGCTTCCAAGTAAAACCAGACAGATACTTTCACAGAAAAGCACAGGAGCAAGATGCCGATTGCAATCTAATTCTGTTTATTATCTGCACTCTGCATCAAAAGGCTCTCTAAACCAGCACATTCAAGTGTAGATTCGCGGATTCAAATTTCTATCAATAGCAAGAAGAAAAACTCTTACATCACAATTTTCACTGTTACAGTGTCTAGCTAACCTTCTAATCCTGCTGTTGCACTCCCTTTCAAGCTGTGTGATTGAATAGTCGCAGTGCTAAAGATGTGCTATTACAGCTGATTGCTGTCCATTGAGTAAATTATTGCACCGTCCTTATCCAAGATTATCAAAGGTAGTTGTGGTGCACAGTTGAGTTAAAAAAAAACAACAAAAAACAGAATATCCTGGTCTGATACAAAGGAGGCACAAAAGATGTTATGCAGGCTGTATGTTGGCTATTTGAGATGATTTCCTGTAATCTTTTATAAGGCTTGAAAGCAATGTGCTGACCTTTTGCGATTATGTTTGATAAGATTCCATTTAGGCATTACAGGAACATGCATGCTATTCGGAAAATATACTGACAGTCTTTTATTTTTAGAGCCAGACAAGCAGATAGTTACAGTTCTCTCTGTTAGCTTAGCCTTGCAGCTAACTAGCAGCCCTGGCGGGGAAGAGTATCTGTGCTCCTCTGGCTCTAGAAATGAGAGATAATCAGTGTGTTTCCCAAAAAGATAGCACGCTCCTACCTCTTAAGCTCCAGGCCTATTGTCAGCCCTCCTTTTTGAAGTGATCAGATATATCGACACAACCACAAGAGCAAAAGAAAATCAACAACTGTGAAATGGCTGTAGAAGTGTCAGAATCAAAATAGATGTTACAGTTTCATCATGAATTCAGCTAAACCTAACCCTTGAGGACCCCAATTGGGGGACTCTTGGGTTCAACAGGTTGAGTCAGTTCTTTGGTCTGGTCATTTGCAGCGGTTACCAGCACACTCATGGCTTTTTTAATTGGTTTTTTTATGTGTTTTGTAGTGACAAAGTATACATTTTCATTCCTAGTACCGGCCTTTAAGGGAAGAGGTGTAGCTTTAGCAGACTTGAGGGCTGCATAGAAAACTTTGCCTTGTACTTGACGTCTGACATTTTCCAGTCTTTGATGGATGAGCTTCTCGCCAACTCCTTCTCTCCGGGCAAGTCCTTCTCTCTGTCACAGAGAATTCCTCAAGTTTGTGAAGTTAGTACAGTATTCCCTCTTTCTAAAGATGCTGTGCTCAATCGCACAATAGTGGAATCCCCATGATTGTGATAAAATGTACATTATGTTGGGTTGCTGTGTTTCAGACTACTGCATTTCAGTAGCAGCTGCAATAATTGCTCAAAAAGCATAGGGGGTTTCTTTGATTTAGTAACGGCAAGCTTTAGTTGGTCTTGAATAGACATATTTTTGTAGGCCAACCCAAAAGATAGCATCACCATGATTTCCCTCTAACAAAAGCCAGAGAGATTTTAACATTGGATTTGGATTGTTCCAGGAAATAAACTGTGTCAAACAAAAGTATAAAAGCGACTTTCACATTTTGTGCAGCAAGATTATCTCCTCAAGTTAATACAAGTTTTATGATTTTTGAAGTGTAAATGCAATCTCTAGCATTATGAAGCAAAAGTCATGCGGTTGGAAAAACTACAACATGTATGACTTCAATATTGCCACACTCAAACTTTGTGCCTCTTCCTTGTTCTTCTGTTTTTGGCGCAATGACGTTTAATTTCTGTATCAGCCTTTGTAGGTAGCAACCCCCTCCTTAAGCAAATGAACCCTTAAAGATTTACAATTGTGGCATTTACTGATGATTTTTATGCTGTAGAACAAATGTCAAACTAACTTCAGCCTGTGTTGCGCCAGGCATTTAACCAAAAAGCTACTTAACTGGACATTCAACCATGCTAAGCTATACCTGGGCTTTAGGACTCATTATACTCCACCCCTCGCTGACCAAGTTGTCTGCCATTTTCATTTTTATCGTCTTTTTCACTAATGACACCAAAGCAAATCATACAATGTATTATTTAAGTGAGTTGTATTCAGATTTTCAGATTTCAGATAACTTTATTTATCCCCGAGGGGCAATTAAGATCACAACTCAAAGCCTGTTGTATGCTGTGTTTTATGTGAAAGTCACCTCAAACTCTCACAATACAAAGCTCAGGTGGGCAAGAACACAAGCAAAGCTGCTTGGGAGGTGTGTGGGAATCAGTTACGCAAGTGTTAATCGACATGATAATCTCTCAATTTCAGGGTATTTGGTTTGAAATCTCTGGGTTTAACTCATTTGTGTTTGCCGAGTACATTCAAGCATATTTCTCGTTGTGTATCCGCTCATGGAGACCCTACCATTGCTCGTACACCGCATTCTTAGGAGCATTTACTCTGCGCCAGTGTTGCACTGAAATAACTTCTACGATATGCTGGCTTGCAACAGCCGTATTATGAAGTTACATGTCAAGACGATGCTATGCGTTGTACGCATACCTACGTGTTCCCATGTCGATTCAATTGAACTATGAGTTGCAGTATAACTGAAGTTAATATCGTAGTCAGTATCAAGTTCTGCTTTATTGTTGCATCTACAGACCGAGGACAGTATGATTTACACACTTCATCATGTCGTTCTTGAGAAAATTCTTCATGATACAATTTCATATAATCTGAATTGTAGCAGAGAGTGGTATTATATACACGTAGGTATATATATAGATGAACAAAGCAGTAATTTTTGCTGTAATTGTGTAACCAAAAGCTTTAGTCCGAATGCGACCCATTTAAAACCTCGGAGGAAATCTTTGCACACATACTGTGAAGCAACTAGCAGCTGGTCCTCTGATGCAAAGCTTTCTGCTTCCATAGAAAAGAAGGTCTCCTGGAAATGCACAGAAAAATTCTACATCCTTCGTGACCTAAATCTAAACTTAATGTCACTCTTTTGTCACTCTACATTTTCCTGTGTACCGCCAGGTTCATTGCGAGTAAAAGCAGAGGTTTACTATTTTCTCCATCAAAAGGAACCCATGGTTTTTGAAGCTGGAATCACGCAGTGGAGTTCAATAAACAGCACCTTTGGCCTGCACAATGGACAAAAGGACAGGAAGTTGTCTTTTTCTCTTTTGTGGAATATTGTTTTTCTAACATGGGAAGAGGGAGGCAGCTGAGAAAGCAAGGACAGTGGATTTCTTTTAGGCTCCTGGGTGGGGCCAAGGGCCTCAAGGATGAAACAGGGGCAGATGGGGGAAACAAATGCCAGCACCCTGCCGTGCGACAGGCATGAAGGCCTTTTGACTCAGTTGCCATGCTACTGGCCTTTGGTCACAGGTATCCTCTGCCTGAGGCTCACAAATGGAGGAGAAGTCTTGTGATACGAGGAGAAGTGGAAGGACGAGGAAAGAAAAGGAGCAACGTTTACTCGCCGTTGCTATGTGAGTTAGGAGGAGGTGGGGGGTCGACTCTTGGGGTCCGTGGATCGCAGATGGTGGTCAGAGTTAGGGCCCTGTACCTGTCTTGCCGTCTGGTGCCTGAAGTGATAACACGATTGGAGCAATAGAAACCACATACATCATTCTGTGTAGACGGCTTCCTCCTGCGTCAAGTCTCTGAGTGCTCTGGGGTTTGTGTCATATTTATATTTATGGCTTTTGGGAATGTAGATAAACCATTCAAACATCTCTCATTGATAAAAACAGTAGTTGTTGCCCCCCCGTCTCAACTCAAAGTAAGTTTTTAATAATGGAGGCAGATAACTGAAAGGACCGGTACACATCTGGAAGTGATGGGAGAGCAGCACATGCATGGAGGAGCATGGAGAGGAGAGCTGGAGAGACAGTGAGAAGGCAAGTGGGAATTGTTCTTGACTGATTTATGAAGGGACATGGAAATGGATCAAGGCAGCAGGTTTGTCTATGTTAAGAAGTATAATCTGCTTTTGATGTACTTGACCAGAAGTGGGTATCCAAATACATACCACGACACAGGCAGGTTTCCCATGAATCCAGGAGGTCCGGATATTGCCTCCAGTTGACGTTTTGAGCATGTAGCATGCAACAGATGTGGTTTCCTCTATGGGAAATGCTATGCTGGGTTTAGGTGAGGGCTGGTGCCTCGGCACGCAAAAAATACGCTGCTGTCAAAAAGCCCAGTTCATAATTTGGTCATAAACAACTGTGTGTCGTGCTCTTCCTGATGTTCCAGATGGAGTCCGGGGCCATTCACATTTTAATTAATGTCAGTATTGGTTCCTGAAATTCAGTATTGACATCCAATCGCTTGTTTTTTAATTTGCTAATTTACTTTCTCTAACATAACAAAAGATAATTTTTATTGTTTAAAAAAACAAAACAAAATGTCCAATCTTCCCAATTCTTGGTGTTCTACTAACTTTAGCAAGTCAAATATATGGCACACCTTGCACCTTTTCCACATAGTTTAGTGTTTGAGCAGGTGCTCCCTCAGGTAAGATGTGATGTCATGGTCAAATTTGCACATTGCATTGCAAATATTTCAGAAATCATCGTCTAGATTGAATAAAAAAAAAATGTTACCGCCCTTTTAGACTCACTATTGCGCTGACTGTATTGGGCTTGAAACATGTTGCCTTGGTCGTAAGGTCTCTCTCCTCTTAAGCTGACCTTCCTCTCTCGCCCAGATGCCCACTCAAGTACCAAAATTTAGCAGAGATTGATCTGTACTCTGTAGTAGTTCAGGAATTCTGTCAGTACCCTCTCCAGTTCTTAAATAATGTTTCCTCTTCAGTTTGACACTTTCTTGGGCATCGTCGTGTGTTTTATCCTTTTTGCTCACCCTTTGGTGTTTGTATTCTTCAGGTTAGCACCAATAGCATGGTTGCTGGTACGGTTGAGACAGACATTCTCACTTAAGGCTCGATAAGTTCATGTATTTCTGCTGTATGTCACTTTCTTCTATGGATTGATACCTGCTGTGTTTGACTAATTAATTCCTCTATTTAAATGTACTTTAACTTCCTGTGTCTCAAATGGAAGAAGTGAAGTGCGGCCGCATGAAATGACAATGCATTACATCACTTGAGCGTGACATTAAACTTTTGTTCCTCCTGTCTTGTTCAGTAGTGAGATGGGTCCTAAAATGTGCTGGTGCTTTTTTAATATTGACCTGGCGAGTCACTAAATGTCAAGCAGCGTGGGAGCGGTTGCATCATAGGAATGTTTAAACTGTAAATAGTTTATTTGCGCTTGTGCCGGTGACCAGACTAAGAGCAAATGTTGTAGTTGAATATTAATGTGAACAGAGCAAATATATTAGCGACTCCACCCTTCCTAGCCTTTGCTGAGACAGGAATCTAGACACTGGCTTTTGAAGGCTGGTATTTATTGTTTATAAAGGAACCCTCCTTACTTTTAGTATGAATTTGTCCACCAGTGAAGACAAAAGACAAATTCCATCCATCCATTTTCTATACTGCTAATTCGTTAAGGGGCGGGGGGCTGGAGCCTATCCCAGCTGACATTTGGCTTCACCCTGGACGGGTCACCAGTCTGTCGCAGGGCCATGAGGAGCAATTAGGGGTTCAGTATCTTCCTCAAGGACACTTTGACATGGTCACCGGGGGAAGTGAGGATCGAACCAGCGACCCTTCCGTTGCTAGACGGCCTCTACCTCAGAGTCATGCCGCCCCACAAAAGACAAATTATTTTTGGAATTTTTTTTACCTAACCAATGAAGAAAGACAGGTCTGCAGGGTACACATCTGACTTAATTTCCACTCTTGTCAGGTAGACACACAGCTGAGGGGCACGTACAGCAACAGCAGGGAGAAAAAAAAAGATGGGTAGAAACATGGTGAAGAAATAAAAGAAAATGGAGGGATGGCATTTGGTTGTTTTCTACAAATAATGCATTTTCATTTCTACAAAAATGAAAAAAAAAAACAGCTTGAAATTTACAATTACAATTTGTGAGTTACTGTGAACTTTTGGGCAAAAGCCTCAGAGCTTCATTGTCAGGAAGTAAATTTCCAAATGGAAGCTTGACAGAAAGTTAACACAACAATTTTTAAGAATGGATATCTTTATGTCGCTCACTTGAGTGCCCAAAGTAAATTTATTAGAAAGTGTGCGATGTTATGATACCAAGAGTTAGGCAGCCTGTTGCAATACCTCTGAATTTAAAAGATTCTCAATACCAGATTCGATATCATGACAACCGTCAGATGTTTTCAGACGGTTTTGTGAAATCCCTCAAGTAATCTAGTAATCGCCAAAAAGAAAAACTGATCTATTTCCCACTTAAACAATGCAAAAGTAGAAAACCAAGAACTGCAATTCGTTCGTTCATTTCAAATTAAAAAGTTAATCGAAGCATTTCAAACTAAAAGTCAAGAGAAGTGAAACTGATTGGATGTAGATCCGGGAGGTACTAGCTCAGCCTGGAGCGGCTCTGCAGCTCACGGTTCTCATATCACTGAAATCAGTTAAGCTTCATCTTTAAAAAAGGGAACTAAATGCCTTCATTTATCTTGTTGACAGCCAGGTTCTTCCAGAGCTCCACTGCCAAACCTTTTCCTTCCAAACATTTCTTTCCTTTGTTCTCCAAGCCACGCCCCCTGCACCTGTGATCCTGGCTGAAACAGGAGGTAGGAAACAACAAATCAGAGGCATAGGCGACTGAGGTAGAGTCAGTCAGAGGTTTAACAATAACCTAACTTAATAAAACGTATCAATTATTGATTAAAAAAAGAATTCTTCTGTATTTCATTCTTTATAGCATGTGGCCAAGCTGCACAATATCACTGAATGCATTCTGTCTGCAAAAACAGCTTCCTGCTTCTGCTTTTGCATTAAAGTCTTTCAGGAAAGCGAAGGCATGTCTTGTCAATTTAAGGGGCCAAAGAAGCAGGAGTATTAACCTTGACCGTGTGTATATCTCCTTAACCTTCTGACCCATCCAGTTGTTTCAAATAGTGCATAAATGAAAGTCTGCACTTGCTGTATTCATGCGCTGCAGCTTTGATTACGTGAGTAATGTGCTGCGCGTGTGTGCGCTTGTCTGAATTTTGCTCATGTATGATATATCTGGAGAAAAAAAAAAATTACTTGCACAGCACAGAGTGATTCTCCTCAGGTCTGTTTGAGAGAATAATGTTGACTGCTGATAGCAAGGCTTTGATCCGTAACCTATTGTGAGTGTAACATCAGAAGTGCCAGGCTTTTCCTTTGATAATGCTGCGGTAAATAAATTCCACATCTCAGTTGCTTATCATATTATACGTATGGATCTAAAGGTGCTGGCTAAGGCTGGAGAGCAGGTGACTCTGAACGGTAAAGATATTCCACACTGCTTGATCTAGATTAGCCTAGACTTTATTTATAGATGTTAACACACTGCCTAGATATGGTTAGGGCTTTTTCTTAGGGTCTGTTATTGCTCTTGATGGTTTGCTGGCGTTATTGGAGTGATAAGTTGCCTCTAAACGACCCAGAGTACATCTGCACTTAGTGTTTTACCTCCTATTATCCATGGGACTGAAGAAAGGTGCTCTGGGGGTATTTAGTGCTTTGCTGCGCTTGTAGGAATTATTACTAAGGCTCAGTGTTCTGGATTCCCCCCCCCCGCCCCCCCCGTTAGACAGAGAGAGAGAGAGGAGATAGAGGGTGAGAAAGGAGTAGAGGGCGAGAGGTAGAGGGAGTCCTGTGTTGTTGGCAACCACAGGCTATATCAGGGTAGTCCAGAGAGACGGGCACGCTTTGTCTCTAGCGTCATTTATAGCTTAAACAAACAGGTGTGATGCAAGAGCCTCTCAAACAAACACGCTGCCGCTCTTTAAATCGCAGACAGGAAGAGATGGCGAGCGAGGGAATCGCAGGGAATAATGGAGGAGACACGGGCAGTCAAGGGGGAAAAGCGGATATATGAACGGAGAAATAACTGTAATTTTTTTTTATGCTGAATTTAAGTTAAATCTAGTGAGTGTTTCTTAAACCCTTTCTGATATTTGTAAGTGCTCGCCCTCTATTTTCTTCATTTTAGCTTTCACAGTTTGGAAAATAGATTGGTCCTTGTTGTTTTTCTCACCTCCACTAAAAATGTCTGTTTTCTCTCTGGTTCGGTCTAGTGCTGACAGCCTCTTACCTTCTCTACTGCTTCATCACACCTCTCCCTCTAACCCTCCCTCCATCCCTCCCTCCATCCCTCTCTCTCTCTCTCTCTATCTGCGTGGCATTGTCACTTGAATCAGAAGTTGAGTGCTGGCTAAGTGAAGGGGTACACAGCATGTCTGCTCTAGACAGGCCTGAGTGCTGCTGCACTGCTTTTTTGCCTTTCTCCACAGAGCCTTGATTCAGCTCCTGCTGATAGGGGACCCAGGCCTCGCTCAGCCCCCCTGCTTGCCTGATGAGCAGCATCTCTAATCCCTCCCGATGTTAACCCTTGCACTCTCTGTTTGTCACAATCTTCTCCATTCAAAAGATAAAGCTTTCACTCATTTGTCCAGAGTAATGATGTCCTTTTTGACCTTGTTATCCCCACTTAGTCAAACTAAACTTCAACTCTTTCTATTTAACACGTCAAGAGACTTTGTACTTTCTACGAAAATAATGCACTATAATTGGTCATTGTGAGCCAGGAGAAAGACATCAGGACATTTCTAGGCTTTTCTCCAACTACAAAACTGTCAAATCTGTGTTTTTAGAATGACGTCAAGACATTTGCAGCCATTTTTAAGCATTTATTTATTGGTATTTTTCCCGAACCATGATCTTTCCCTTACCAAATAGTTTTGTGCTGAAACCTATGACGAGACCTAAAAACGATCCTTCACCTTGAAAGTGTATTTCGACACTTACAGGTACGAATGCGTTTTTTTTTCCCCACTGCTACATCACAAAGAGCCAGCCACATATATTTAGCTTGAATCTAATGGTGCCTCATAGCCACCAACTACAAACAATCGCAAATCTCTCTAAAAATGTCCGTTTGTAAACTCTAGAGGGCTTTGTGCGGTGTAACCCATGTAGTCTTTATCTAGCTTTTATGCTCAGTGAACCACAAGCACTTCGATTTGAGCTCAAATTGAACTCATACTTCTGGATTGATGCTACAGCGAGTGAACCGCAAGGGTTATTGTGCATACGGCTGGAAAAAGAAGACGTGGATCACACTGGACGATGTGCTCGAGTTTGTAAAGGGAGGTGATAGGGCAGATTTGCTGTTTTTAGCTGCCAGTCGTCTTTAGCTTAGTTCATGCTAACCATACGTGGCCTGCTTCCTCCGCATTCTGGAGTCACAAAGAAGCGATGCAGCGGTGAAAAGACACACTCTACTCATTGTCCACTGAGAATATAAGGAATGTCCAACACTTTTGCTTGATATTCTCACCGCAGGGCTTTGCGCAGGCGCACTGCCCGCAGATGATGCTGGACATTAGTTGAATAATTCATCAAGATTCATGCATGTATACAAATGTTCCATGAGAATACATTGCAAGAGAGCAGATTTTGTCCTGCAACCTTATTTCTTTTAATGTTGGGCAATTCTAAGCAGGCAATATATGGGGCACCACAGATTATTTACCATGCATCAATATATTCAGACTTTTATGTTCAAATTGGCAAACTGCCATTTATTTAAAATATTATGTGCATTAAAATTGCATACAACTGCGCATGAATAAATACTTAAGACGGTTGTCCACAAGCTGTTCCTTTTGAGTGCGTGAGAGTTTTGCTGCCAGTTAAGGATCAGAGAGGACGGTGTCCAGCTTTATATAAGGAAGCAAGCGGTATAGCAGGGCCATAAGTAGGATGTAGGAGTGTGGAATTCAAATTCAAGGATGAGTACTACATAAGTACGACACACGTAAGCAGCAAAGACAATCTGGAGCTTGATGCAGCAGGACCCCCGTGTCAGCTCAGCCCTTCAATTATCGGCGTTATTACACCATGTCCTCATTTTCTAGAAACTCTTCACCTGCAGTGATACATCATCGACTCAAGATTGGGCTTGTGAGGAAAGAGATGGTGGGTCTTACAACCACAAACATTACTGGTCCTACCACAAACATTACTGGTCCTTACCATAAGACAGAGGCAAAAAAACCAACCCAAAACAAAACAGGAAAAAAAACAGCAAGCCAGTGGAACAACAGCCCATGATCACAGGCCTAATTGGCAGTCTAATGCAAAGCATCATCCCAGCAGACAGACAGGCAGAGGGTTCCAATTCTCCTTTTCCCACATCCTAAGCTCTCAGGCTCAGTAGAGCTTATTTTAGTGGAGGTATATGAGATATAATGATACGTCAGAGAGATCTGCTGGGACAAGAGGAGCAGGTAGTGCAGTAGAGCAGAGGGCTGATTTATGGGCAGGATAAATGTTGCGGTGGGTGTCTGCCTGTGTAATAGCGCTGTGCACACCGCACTTTTCACTCAGCTGTAGTTTATAGTGTGGTATGTGATGGGGATAAATGTCAGCTTGGCTTACCTTAGAAGATCTGATATGACTTTCAACTAGCTCCTCAAACATGTTGGCATTTGTACAAAGGAAATATATATTAATTTATAAATGGCATAATGACTAAAACTGAAGCTAAAATTAAAACATTGTTGCGTGACTGCACAACTGATTTCACAATTGGCTACTTGTGATTTTCCATTAACGTTTCTCTCAAATGACAGACGACTCTTAAGGTCTGTGCAAGCGAGATTGATTCCTTTCATATTTCAGCGATATTTCATGCTACTCGGCATTGTTCAGTAGTTTCAACTTTAAGAATGCTTTGACATTGTGAAATCTGAAAATCACCTAACCCTTTAAACTCATAGAAACCTCCCCGGATTTAGATTATGTTTAATTTCTAGATGGTGTTGGTGACGTCCATACAACGACTCATCGGGGTCGCTCACGTTCAATTCTCAAGCTTCCTTTTACCGCGGCTCCTCTAGGACTCTTTCCCCACCATTTACATGGCATCCTGTCAGTCATGCTCGTGAAAACATAGAAGATGTGTCCGACAAACGGAGAACAGCTACGTATCCACATCCCACACTTTTGTGTTACTAGTTATGATAACATAAATGTTTTATAGTAGAAAAATATAGTACATTTCAAATTAATCATAGAATGGAACAAAAATCTAAACTTATTAACTTTATAGGTCACTATAGATGACCTCTCCTAGCCCACCTGAAGTACTTTCACGGCCCGCGGAGGCGGGGCGGGCGGGGGCGGGCGCTATTATAACGACTCTGTTTGGCTTCTAAAAACAGTTTAGAAATTAGCATGTTGCCGCCTGCCTCAGGGTAAACTGAAGCTGAACTAAAGCGGATCCTCATTCAGGCGTAGTCGTGTATGTGTGTACGACATGGAGATGCAGGGGCGCTTGGCAGGATGTTAGCTGCAGGATTATGTTGAGACAGACTTTGGAGTCTAAGATTAGATGGTTCAAATGAACATACATGTTCGCAATATAGCGTAGAGGAGAGGATTGGATTTATACTTTAGGGCATTATAGAAATGACAGAATTATAATTGAAACTGTGGTTGCAATACAGATGGCATGTCACGGGTTTATATTTCTATCTGCCCTCTTGTTTTTACCCAGAATAAATATTATTCCCAAAGTTAAAACTTGCTTGTCTTGAACACACACGGCCGCCATGTGTGGCTCCTAGAAAAGGACGTTTATCATGTAATCCACTCTCCTCTTGTTTGTACGGTAACACTGAAATTAAAATCAGTTGGCGCCAAACACGGCAGATGACCTGGTTGGTTTGCTTTCCTTGCAGTTTTACTCACTAATTTCTGTGCCTTGGCCCCCCTCACGCATCTCGGTAATGAGAAAATGTGCTGTTGTCTTTGTTTACTGAGCCAGTCTGTCTGGCTGCAGCTCTTCACATTGTTTGCATATAAACAGGAGCAAAATTATTAGCTCACTTGGAGTGTTTCTGCTAAGTTACATGAGCACACAGCATGTCGGGGAAAGCTGCAGTTCTCTGCACAATATACATACAGTTTGCACATACACTGTAGAGTATTTAATTGCTGGAAAATATACACAAATGTTAATTACGGTAATCAGACAGGCCAAATACAAAAAGTCTAGATGATTCCTACATTAGAACGTCTGACGTCTGCGATAATGGAGCTTGTGTTTGCTTCTTTTTTCACAGTGTTGATAGTCAACACTGATAAAATCCACTTGAATTGTTCATCAAACATTCTTTGTTCCTGCGGTTATGAAGCAGAAATGTATTGAGACTAAATAATATTTGGTGACAGTTTCAAGGAAATCACGGATAATTGTTTTTTTTTTCTCTCTGTCTCTCTCTCTCTCTCTCTTTTTATTGATCTTATATGAACCGCAAATAGATCAAGTATAATGTCAAGATAAAAAAGCTGAATCCACTTTTTCAAGGAAATGAGTGACTTAAGATTTCAAATCTTTAATAATTTTTGCAACTTGTTTTGGTATGGAGACGCCTCATTTTGAATATATCGGAGAGGAAATTTGCCTGTCGAGATCATATCAGTTTTCTTTTAATATATATCCACAGCTGTTTCTCCAGGAAATTGCCGTTTTATTTATTTATTTATTAGTTATTAGTTTATTAGCTTTATTGTACCCTGAAAATGAAAAACCTTTCAGAACATGTGACGGGCCAGATTTCTTCTCTCTCTCTTTGGAGATCCTCACACTTGTCACGAACCCTCACATCTGCTGAGACAGCAAATCTTAAGTCTGATCTGGGAATTTAATTACACAGTAAACTAACCACCAATCCTGCCTTGGAAGTTTTCGTTTGGCCCGTAGATGCACACGGTAGAGGAACATTTCACGATCTCACCAACACCGACACGATTGCGGTATAATGTTCTAAATTAGGCATTAAATCAGGTTAATGATGTATTTCTTTCCACTCCTGATCTTCCACTGTCACCCTTCTCCCACACCCCACCCTTTCAGCATCCATCTGATAAGCACCAACGAGAGGATTTGCAGAGTAGCGACGCTGATAGGAAAAATACCAGCCGGGTCAATGTGAGAAAATCCATTTACAGCACTCTGACTTTGATAACAAATATTGATACTTTGTGCAAGTGTATCAATAACATTAGACAAGAGGAAATATTGTAATATAACACCCTATTGACTTTTTGTCCGGCCCCTGATTAACGCCCTGATGTGGAAGTAGAGTGAGGAGGTTAATGAATGACTCAACACTACTTAAAGGACCATCTTACCGATTTTCAATCTGCATCAAATCATTTAAATCACACATTTATTAAAAAAAAAAAAAAAAAAAAGAAGAAGGAAAAAAAAGACCCCACTCCAGCAGTACCTCTCCAGTACTACTACCCCTGGCATGACGTCACCTGTCCTTTTATTAAAGGTTGTGTTTCACGTATGCTACCGCGAGTGTAGATAATCAGCTGCTTTATGTTGAGTAGTGAGAGCAGCCCTCCTCCACTGTTTGTCTCCGAAAGCTCGATTGTCTGTTGACATTATCCTGTTATGTAATATTTGATGTAAAAAAAAAAAAAAAGCTTTCTTGAAAGTGTCTATCTCATTTTAAAAACATTTCAAAGCATCATTTGTGGAACACAGAAGAGTGCGGGCTGGTCTTAATGCATGCATGTCAGAATATGTGCTCGGGGCACGCAGTGATGAGTGTCTGGGTGACATTTGACTATGAATGAGGGTGAATGTAAATTGCTTTTTTATTATATTATCTGCAGTGTCCTGTTTTTATCACACATGCTTGGCAGAATTTCCCAGAAGGGATAATAAAATTGCCTTGTACTTTTCCAAGAAAGTTGCGATTGGCTTTTCTTTTTATGAGACAAATGTCAACAGTTTGTCCAGATTTCTTTGTCTATGCCGACTAAATGTTTTGTCGGCGAAGTTCCGATTTTGAGTTTGATATCTCACAGTCGCCGTCAGGTGGAACCATGACCTCATACAATTGTGTATTTTTTTTTTCTTCAAGATTTGGAAAAAAACAACTATAAAATTATGAGGTGTAGCCCCCAAGCTAGAACAGCCACAGGTAGATGCATAGGGTGACAAGTAGCATTGATATCTCAATAAAATAAAAAGTCAAGGAAGGATAGTTCATGCATTCAAATAAACTTCACGTATCAAGTCCTCTGCAGGGAGCCCGCCCTCCAAAACAAACATTTTTCTCTTTAAAGGGTTAAAGTGTCACAGCCACCAGTTACAATGTTCTTGCAGAGTCAAATGAGAAAATACAGAGATTGGAGGTTTGCGCCTGACATTGTCAGTCATTTCTAATACTAATGATATAGTAGAATTTAAAAAAAGGCTATTTTTTGATAGCATTGCTGTTCTTCCTTGACATAGTTTCAATTACATCCATATTTTCTCATAAGTGCTGATTTTGAAGTATAATTCAAAGTTTAATTTTGTACATTTTAGTGCCATTAGTGATGAACCAATTACTCTAATACAGCCTCTCTCTCACTTATGAGCCATTAGCAAAATTGGACTAGAAAGTTGTCGAGCTACAGAGTTACTGTTTTTTTTTTTTTCCTCATCTTAAAATCCCGGTCAAGTAAAATCTCAGTGTCCGAGTGATGTCAGATGATAGCCAGTAATACTGCAACCGGGAGAACCTTCACGGCTCAATTTCTTGCTCGACTGCTCCGGACTTACAGGTTATTGACACAGACAACATCAGCTTAGTGATAACTAAGTCTATGGAGTTTTGTTGTTTGACGTTTCCACCGCGGGCCTATGTTTAAACACATCTCTTTCACAGAACAAGGCCTCAACACGCCATCCAAAGTGTACTCTGGACCAGACACTCTTTCCGTTTTATTAGTTGATTAATTTACATGACAGATGCCCTCATGCATGGCGTAAGAGAGAGTAGAGCGGTGCCCTGCAGCTCAACATCACCCCGCCGTGTGAGTTTGTTATTTGAACCCCTGGTCTAGAGTTCCCTCTCTGCCCTTCTCGTGAGCACTCACTGCTGACCCTGGTCGGGAAAGTACTCATACTGGTACAATTAGAATCGAGAATGCACTCAAATTCACGTAGTTCCTATTTTTTTTTTTTCTTCATTATGCTTTCGGCTGTTTTTTGCAAGACTTAAAACAAGCTTCTTCAGAGGGGGGGAGGGGTTGGGGTTTGCTAAATATAAATACATCTGAATCTCAGGGTCATTTTCAGACACAGAACAGAGTCCAAACAGCCAGGTTACACTTCACTACTGATAAAAAAAGAACAGCAATCGCTGACAATCATTTATAGGTTTTCTCCCGTGATGGAAGATGGGATATAAATACTTATTATGTAATCATCCTGTATGACCAGGATTTGAGAGCTTCTTAACTAATGAATGTCTATTAGTTCCAAAAAAAAACCCAAAAACCAGGACTAGAGGAGCTCTGAGTGGTAGTTGTTTGGACCTCAGATAAAGTGGGAGCTCTTTGATTGCACATTTCTTGACTTGTAGAATAATTTGATTTCTGCTTTCTTGAGTTGTGTGTGTATGTGTGTGTGTGTGTGTGTAGGCCTCTCGTAATGATTAGCCAGCCAATCCAATTGAACTATAAAAAGCATCACATGAAAGGACTCTGTGCATTGTATAATGGTCATGGATTGTAACATCAGGTCTATGAATGAAGTCTGGAGGAAGGCTTTGTAGCCACAGGTGTAGCCACAGCTAGCTTGTCAGCTAGTATGATGATCTGCAGGAATGTCCAGGCTGTTTGTCCTGACCACGCACTCTTGTCAGCAAAAGAGCCCTAATCAACCAAAACTGTCACCGAATTTGATGAGGAGCTGTGTCTTCTGTCGCTACCGCGTCCTGAGACCTCTTCCTCTTCTTCTCGGATGTTCGTATCCATCTCGTAGCGTAAAGGCCGATGTAAGGTTCTGTTAAACATCCGTGAAAAAACAATTGCTTAATTTTTTTGCACAAATTACAGATATGTCTCTAAGAAAAAGGAAGGTACAGTAGAAAACTACTACTTCAATTAGAGGGTTGTGGGTATCATAAAGTAAAGAATAAGGTCAATAATTTGCAACTGTTATAATCCACTCAGATTACAAATCTAGTGGAGCAGCAGGGCGACACATTTCGGGATGTTGTCCTAGAACTAGGGTTACATATTTTGCCAACGGGGTGTAGTAATCCAACTTAACTCTGTGCAGGCTTATCGGGGTGAATCCCGCTAACAGCAGTGCATTCATTATTTTGTGAAACAGTTGGACCATGGTAACCAAGCCAGTAAGACAGCCATTTTGTCAAAGAGCTTTCACAGTAAATAGATGAGTGGACTGATTGAATAAAAGAAGAGTTTGACGTTTCAGAAAACACTCTTCTTAAAAAAAAAATTTTCAATTTTTTTGGGTGCAGGCTATCATTTTTGTGTGCATAAAATAGAAATATAACCACTTTGGTCTCAGTGGTCTTTAACAGTTCTGTAGCAGTTAATATTCTGCGTGCCCCCCCCCCCAAAAAAAACATCTCATGCACAGTGGTCTTTAAATTGGTGTGTGAAACAGATGTTTCCCTCCTTTGTTGCACTACCAAATATTGCTGTAGGAGCTTGATATGAGACACATCTATTACCAAGCCTGAACCGTTATCGGATCGTGCTGCAGTCACACTTGCTCTCAGTGTTCATTCCATCATAGAACTGAACCATTTACCAGCAGTTTGAAATTAAAGCCTACGCGTAAATACATTTGAGGCGACGGTAAGCACAGGTACTCTCTGATGATGTAACCCCGGTGATGAACACACTTCATTTCGAGACGGCAAATGTCCAGCGGATGAGAGAGGTTGTTTGGTTTTGCCCGGCCGGGGGACAAAGATGAACTTACTCCGCAATACAGACACTGACCTGTCCCTTTGCCCGCTAGGTGAGCTGTGCTAATATAATGACTGCATCCCCCCCAGGGGGTTGATGAAGCCGTGCCCTACATGTATTTCCGAATGAGTGAATACCAGAGCTGGTGCACATTATGAGCTATATTACTGCCATAACACCTTGCCTCCCTAGTTTGCTCCATCAGCTACCCTCTCTGCAATCTCAGGGCTTCAAAGCTTCTTATTGTCCTTCCCCACATAACCTCAAAGTCACTTAATTTCATGAGTCATCCCACCCTGCCTCTTGATGGAATTCCTGCTGCATTTTATCTTTTTTCCTCATCCTCTGCTTTTCACTGTTTATTTACACACAACTGGGGCTGCTGTTTTCTGAAGTGTTCCCAATGATAATGACTGCACCAAGATAAGAGTTATTTTTAGGACAATGTGTTTGCATTTTTACAGAGCACTGGCAAAGCCTTTTTGTCGAATATTCACTTTGTACTAAACTGATTGCCATTCAGCTCGAACAATATAGGACAGTCAACATTTTGTTAGTCAGCATTTAACTTTGAGATGATTATTTGATGACCATAAATATTGACTTGAAGCTTTTCAGTTAGCCAGTATCAAGGGCAAAGGAGGCGACCGCCTAACCAGCCTTGTCTTTATTCCTCCAGACATCTCTCCATCTCTCAGCTTCAGTCTCTCTTTCTCTCTCTCTCTCTCCTGGTCAACTTAATCAACTTCATATTTAAAACTGTTTTGTCTCACTGCAACAACAACAAAAAAGGGCAAACAGCAATTACATCTCATTAAGACCCCTTTTAGATTTGATAGGTTATCCCTAAAGCTGTTACGTCAGAGAGGAGGCTATGGGGATAATACGCCGGCCCACCATGATGCAGTCATCACCGGCACAGCTTTAATTGTGCCAATTCAACTGGGCTTTTCTGGGACAGAGGGGAAAGTGCAAAAGTGGTCGGTGTTAATTGAGTGTGTGGGCAGGATGTTTTGTTTAAACGTTCCTGTTAATTGTTCTGTAAGGAGCGGGTCCCCAATTGGTGCAGTCGGCTGTAGCTTGTCGTGCAACCCGGGGCACGGCGGGCATGGGAGCAGCTCTAGCACATTTGTGTCATCATTAAGCTTCTGTATTTATTGATGCTCTCAGATTAATCAGTCGCGCCCATCAAAGAAGGCTGATAAATGTCTTTTTTTTTTTTAAAGCTATATCGACCACAAGCTCGCACAGAGTGGCTCAGTCATCAGCTATGCAAAGATCGTTAAGCGGGGAAAAAATGTTATCACTTGTCAGGTTGGCATCCAAATGGATTCAGCACAAGAAAACACACGTTTCCATCCACTGCTGTCATGCAAATGCAGCAGCAGGTGGCGCCGATTCTCTCATCTATTGTAGGAAAAGATGCAAGATGACTAAAACATAAAAGCTCAAACAAACAAAATGACTTGATGGATATAAAACATATTACTTGACAATGGAAACGGAGAGTTAAATATTCTAGGGAAGAGTCTGGTAACAGTCATGAGTGTCACGTGAGTGAAGTGCACCATTGTTTATTCGCTAATTCCATCTCAGTTGCATTTATTTGCATTTATCTTTTATCCATCAGTCAGTTTTCCAACTCTCCCAAGCGTACAAACTTTTTTTGCAATATTAAAAGGTTCATTTTAAATTTCTGCGCCGCTGGAAACAAACCTACCATTTCCTATAGGTGTTATGTTTTTGTCATGTTAAGCGCAAGGTGATTCCTTTCATTCAATCATCATCGCTGTGACACAGCGCAGGCTATTACCTGGACAAGAACAGTAATTGCCGAGCTTCCCTGTGCAAAAGCTGCACATTGCTTTGATTTAGACTCAATAATTGATGCTTTGACGTGTAGCCCGCCATGTGTTTCAACTGCAGATGTCTGCATGTGGGAACAATAGTTGAACGCACTCTCTAGCACAGTCAGCACATTGTGAATTTGAGCTCAAACCGGAAAGCTATTAGTTCATTTGTTCATCTGTAATCTTTTACCTCCAGGGTGCAACAGTGTGCACCAACCAGTTGGAGTTTAATCATTTCCATTTAATAATTGCCGTCTTACATTTCTAGCAGCAACAGAGCACCTAATCCACTTCTTATACTGTACATACACTTATAATTTTCCTCAACTGTTTACTATTCACTACGACAAGTGCTGACAGGAATTCAGGGAGTCTTTTTTCCTCTCTGTGGTGAAATATCCCCTCATGGAGCTTTAATTTAGTATTTATTTACTGAAATGCTGATAACACTTTTTTTTTTTTTTTTTTAAATGAAAGAGGGTTTCGACTGTGATGTTTCATTAGGTCCAGCTGGCATTTAGAGTAAAAAGCTCCTCAGGCAAACACCCGTGTGAACTCTGCCCCACAAATGGCCTTGCCATGGAAAAAAAGTTATATATAGAAAGTGTGGGTGATGCTGGTAGCTCTGGTGCCAGCAAGAGCTGCAGTTGTGTCTTAAAGCCACCCGCTACCTCCTAAGAATGATTAACTCCAACAGACCCAGTGCACTTCCTAAGAAAAACACAGAGGCATGCTAAGCTATCGCGGCATCATTATTTAAAACGCTAACCACACCGAGCACATCAGGGAAGGTTCTGTTTTACCATAAAGACTTTTAGCACAAGTGTAGCGAGGCTCTTTGTGTCAGGAGGCCTAATTATACCTACCAAGACTCATCATTTTAGATTAATGAATCTTTCTGGCTACTGCAGCCAGCCCATGCTCTGTATGTTGCCAGGGAATTCACCGTTTTCTTTGACCCTTTCTCTGTAGTTACAGGCTAATGGAGCTATAAGCTATCATTGCTAAAGTACACCGGGTACCACATCATTCATCACACACCAACGGACAGAATCTTAACAGCCTCTAACTCAAGCAGACCCTGCGGGATTAATCGTACTTTAGAAACCCCATTGTTGAGCACTTAATATAGTCTCATTGTCTCCTTTGCAACATTCAGAGGTCTTGGGGACTGGAGAGCTCAGGAACTAAATTTAGTCTATTTTGGTGTAGGTTGCACTGCCACTTTGGGTTTAAATGACCTGCTATCATCCGTCCTCCTACTTTGGACAACAGTTATCTGTTGTGGAACCTCCTGGTCTATTAATAGCTCGGGTATAGTCAAGAGGTCTTAACCACTGTCTTTTGCAGTGAAAGAAATAGCTCTATATAAGGGTTGAAGAGAAGGGCTCGGAGGGAGGGCCTGTGCAGGTGAAGCTGAGCTTGTCTCCACCATTTAAGCCACATGTCATTAAACTTCTTCCATACTCCTCTCTGATGTCATTCGATCCCATCTACCCTAAGTGCTGATTGATTTTTGGTTTTTTTGTTTTGTTCTGTTTTTTTTCTCCGAAGGCTGTTGCCATGACATCTCAAGGCAACCTTTTTCCCTCGGAGGGCACCTTAACCTTTGACTTCTCTCCACTAAAAAGCACAGCAATCTCTCTTTTGTCTATTAGGGAGGAATCATGCTTTTTCTGTATAATCATACCTCCACTCCCTGCCCCCTGCCAGGGCTGTGTTTGGTTGCAACAAATACAGAGAAAAAGACAGGGAGATAGAGGTGGTCAGATAAAAGAGATATGCTTTCTAGGCTCCGTGCGATGGTCAGATAAAACATGGCACTGCTCTTTGAGGTGGAGTGTGAAAAAAGAGAGGAAAGATGAATGCCAGGGGTAAAGCTTTGTTAAAACAAAATGACACTTGAAGTGTGTTATTGTGCCCGCTGATTGTTTCATCATCAAAAAGGCAGAGAACGAGAACTAAAAGGAGAGGAGACAGTAAGCAACTCTGAATCATGTCGGCCTGCCTCGCTCATCTCGTAGCGCCTGTGCGGGGTAAGTTAGATTACCTCTCACTGTTATGAGAAATTGTGTTCAAATACTGTTTCTTAATGACTTAATTGTGGAGCGTTTTGGAGTGCATCCAGTTTGTCTGGACTGCTGCGCGCGTGCGCACACACACACACACACACACACACACACACACACACACACACACACACACACACACACACACACACACACACACACACAAAAAGGCCAGAATGAGCAGCAACACCTGAGGCTTTTCTGATGCGGTAACACTCAGAAATATACATAATTACTTCATTTAAAGCAGGAAAAAGGTGTTCAGAAAAAAGGTGGTTCAAGTTACTCAAAAGTACCGATGTTGCATACGTGAAGGCTCATTTCAGATCATGTGACTGGACCAGACAAGTTGAAGTAATATCCAGGGTCGCTGCTGTGTTTTCATTTTTTTGACTTCCCATCAAAAATAACTCAAGAGGAATGTGAACCATATCAACCTGCTCTGACCGCGTCATCTTAAAATAGAACAAAGAGAGACGTGCATCTAAGTGTATCGATGCAGGTGATCTTTAACCAGGAAAAAGTATGAAAGACATTATTATGCAGTAAAATGATAATCTTATCAGGTTTATTTGACTTGATCGCAAATTAATGTCAAATCGCGGTCAAATCGTTGTGATAAGTTTTTTTGTTGTTGGATGAACCGGTTCATTTTAATCACATACCATAGCTCATCATTATTATTTGATTTCATATTACGTCAACGTTGCCATGTTGATTTCACTTCAACACCTGTTACTCATTTTGACTGCTACCCCCTCCGTTTCAAATACTGCAATTTTAATCTTGCGATTAATTGTGATTAACTCGATTCACCTCACAAAATAAACCCAAACATTTTGATGAAATCGTTGACCTAAATTAATATGCAGTAATGATATGTGTTTTGTGCACTGGTTTGAAGGTAGACTTGTTGACTGTCATGCCACAGGGCTTCCATTGTTTTCAAGCTCAGCCAAGCGTGCAGTGATTGACAGTGCCTCATAGATGAAGGTGTTGCCATCCTAAAATAGACCACTCTAATCTGGTTGGTAAGACCCCACTGTAGGGCAAAGATGGTCCGTGAGTGGTTTTATATTCACTACAGCTTCTCTCTAAAGGGGATGAGTGTACCTAAACCATCCCAGAATATTGCATCTTGCATCCTTGAAGCATCGCCAGGACCGTAGTTTCAAAATATTTTGTATCTCTTAATGCTAAGCGAGGCAAAAATGCAAAACAAGTACGGATGAAAGTGCAGAGTGAAGAAAAAAAAAAGACTAGGTGGCAGCTGCAGGAGAGGCTGTGCAGCTGAAAGCTCTCTGACATGATGATGCTATTTATTAAGCTATTTATGCAAGACTGAAGAGGTGATGGATAACAAGAGCATTGCCAAGGCTCTCCTTTGTTTGCAGGGTGAGTGTGTGTTCCATTGAAGCTGTATTGGTTGGTCAGCCGCAGCTGCAGAACGAGGGGGAAATGAAAGTGTTGGGGTTTCGTGCGAACACACACACACACAATACCTGCATGTTACGCTGCATATGCATTTCTTTTTCTTTGAATTTAGTGTTTGCAAGGAAAAGCCTTCACTTTTAATACACGTTTGTTAGCATGTCTGTACTTACTAAGAGTGAAAACTGTCAAGATCTCCAGGGGAGGAATCAAATCTTTGACCTCGATACATAATTTCACATATTAGCAGATGAGTAAAGGAGCCCTGGCGATACGTGACAAGGCCTGTTTTTCTGCTTGTTAAGGTAATAAATATTCTCTACTGTGACATTAGATGGTATAATATGGTCGAGGTGATGGAGGAATATTCTTTGACATCGAACAACGTTAAATACACGGCTGGTGACACAGTATGGAGTCACGGTATATGGATGTTGCTTCCTTCTATTTTCTGTTTATTGAATTGGAGTTTCTTTTACTGTTACAGGTGAGATCTCACACAGAAATGCACGAGGTTATACTTCGTGGCGTTCCTGTTATTCCCTCTTTCTCCAATGTGTTGCTTACTGGAGCTCATTAAATATAATCCAGCACGGTTCAACAGCACAATTCAGAACCATCTAAATCAGTCTGGCTTTCAATTTAGAATACTTTATTACTTTTATGTATTTGATTATTTTGTGTAAAGCAATTATCCTTTTTGCAAATTTCCTGGATGTTGTATCATATTTATCATTGAGATGTAAAGTGGTGTGTTACATTACAATTATATTTAAAAATGTGTGTATCTATCCGTCTATCTGTCTATCTATCTATCTGTCTATATATCTATCTATCTATCTAATTAGAAACAGAGTTAAATGACAAAGAAATGTTGCACACTGAAACCAGCAGGAGACAATAAGAAAAAAAGACTGCTCGCCTTCAGTTGTTTTTGATGACTGATAATAATTCAAGAGAGGTTAGGTTTGTATTCATTAATGCCCTTTTATTAGATGTACTTAACCAGGGATGCAACAGAATACAAGCAGGTCATTGGCATTGGTCCGATCGCCGATATCAATATCAGCCCAGCAAATCAGGAGTAGTTTCTTCATTTTTGCTGATCGTTGTTATGACGATGTAACAGTAAACAATGGACTTCTCCAAATGTTTTGGAAATAAAGGAAAATGTTTCTTTCATATTCAACAAATGTGTGTTTTTCAGTATGGACAAAATGTTAATACCATAGAAATTTGTCTTTAGACAGATAATACTGGCATCTGCAAAATGTAAAATATTGACAAGTTGGATGTTGGCAAAAAAAAAAAAAAGCCCAATATCTTTCATCCCTAAAACTTGCATCCATATTCAGCCAGCCTTTATACAATGGTCAGTTACTCCCATGTAGCATGTAGAGCTGCATGTGTCGCAGCTTATACAGGCCTGTGTAAGTGTCTCACTACGGCGTTGATAGCAAACCATTGAGCCACCACCCCTCTGCAGTCATTCTTCAAATATATTCAGGCTTTTCTTTTAAACGTGTCAGCCGTCTGTTTACACAAATAACAACTTACTCAATTACAATAAGTCATAAATGTAATAACATCTTTTTCTTTCAATGAGAAGCCAGCATCTTGCAGTCGGAATACAGTCAAGTCTGAACAAATGTAGTTAAGGTAATCATTTGGAGCATTTTGTGCCATGTTAAGTTCCATTTGGGCATCAGAGGGGAGGGTGACCCGGGGGGGGGGTGGGGGGTGGGAGGGGAGCCTTTATACAGATAGATAGATAGACAGATAGATAGACAGAAAGATACACACATTTTTAAATATAATTGTAATGTAACACACCACTTTACATCTCAATAATAAATATGATACAACATCCAGGAAATTTGCAAAAAGGATAATTGCTTTACACAAAATAATCGCACACAATGCGGTCTCCCAACCAGGGCCCTGAGTCCCTGTTCCCCTTCCATCTATCTTTCCCTTTGTCTGGCGAACAAGTTATCGTCTTCTTTCTGGCTGTGCGAGCTGCAGGTGTGTTCAGTTGTGATCGTCAGGAATTGGATATGAAGGGGACTGCCAGCTCCAAGTATGACCTCATTAATTACATCTGTCAGTGATTCCCTGCAGATCTGTCTCTTGCTCTTCACATGCTGCCACTCAGCCAGCCAGCCAGTCAACCAGTCAGTCAGGAAATTTTCTGCTCCAGGTTAGACAACCTGCCGGGCTTCTGCCCATAACTGGCAGGTGTGGCTGGGGGTAGAGTTAGAGAGAGGAGGGGGGCATTACGGATGAGGAGGAGGAGGAGGAGGTGGTGGTGGTGATGGTGAAACAGATGAACACATACACTCAATTCCGTTTGATTGCATAAAAATGCAGACACACACACACACACACACACACACACACACAAACACACACAGCCACACACTTCCTCTCGCTGCAACCGGAAGAATTTGATCTTTATTTAAATCCTTAAATTATAGCTGATTAAAAATTCATGGAGAGCCGTTTATATGAAAGCCGGGTGCTGCGCAGGCTGCCCTGTGATGTCTAATTGGTCTGAAGGTTGCCAACCCTTTGAACAAGTCAGGACGGAGAGTTGTGGCTGCCTGTGTGCTTAGAATGAGGATGTGAGTGTTTACCTCCCACCTACCCTTCATCTCTCTGCCTTCCTCTTCACCGCTCCGCTTTTGTCTACTGTAATGCTCAAAAAATAAAAAAGTTAGCAGGATAGAGACGAAAAGACAAGTGTCGCCCGTTTCATAGACGTTTTTTAGAAAGTACTCACTATAGATGAGACCTACTTTTATTTTGGGTGCTTAGTGTGGGTAGTTTTTGATGGCAGAAGCAGCTCTCAAAGCTTTTTGCTTTTTTCGGGTGTAAAAAAAAAAAAAAAAACCTATCTCACGGGAGCTTTCTAAAAAGGGTTCGGGGCTCCACTGCTGGAGGTCCGATATAAGCTCATATGGAGTATGAGAGAAAGTCCCATCTTCATTCCCGTAGCACATGCGTCCATAGACACACACACGCGCATGCACGCTGATGTACTGCTCAATGGCAGCGCCCTCCTGCTGCCCCTAACCGTGGGATACACCATTTGTTTGTTTATGCCTCGTTTTCCTTCTCTGAACTCTATTAACATTTATATTGCAGCTGAAGGTGTTGGAAGTCCCTCCTGCAGTTGAGGGGGAAACTCAGCTCAGATGAGAATGAGCTTCAGTCAAGCCTTCCTAGACACACTTGTGTGTTTATACCTACATTATCCAGCTATTCCCCAACTGCCTCTTTCCTGTGTTGGTAGTTTCTTTCACCCCCCCCCTCCCCCTTCCTCCTCTTTTTGTGTTCACTTCATATCACTCTTTTCTCCAGCTCGCCTCTTATGTGACTCTTTAACAATTTATCTTTCTCCAAGGTAAATTGATTGCTTGAAAAAAAAAGGGGGGGGGGGCGGCACCTTGGAAATACTTTGGGATTGGGCAGCCTGATTGGGCATTAGCATATGAATAGAGGAGCGACTGCTCATCATGTCAGAGGAAGAGGAAGTGTTATGGGAAACATCCGCCAGACATCTGCGTTTCAGATGTTTCTCGCGTTTTCACACACGGCAGCGCTGATCTGTGGGGTATTCCAAGCAGACATTTCACATTCACACTGCTGGGATTTTTGGTATCACACTCTGTATCGTCTCTTTGATAAGCTCCGCCTTCCCGGGGCTGGGTGAAGACGGCAATTTCGTACATTGTTTAACAAAGAAACACTATTGTTCTCGTGTGTGTGTGTGTGTGTGTGTGTGTGTGTGTGTGTGTGTTGACATGACCTTCTGTTTTTCTAGCCAGGAGAGGCAGACAAGCCGATAAGGCATGTGACTGATGCCTGTCATGTCGATCTGGCCTGCGTGCTACACCTGTATCAATTAGGCCCTGATACTGCAGGTTATAGATCTCTATCTTTATATATATCTGTCCCCAGGACCCCGCAGGCCAGGCCGACAGCAGGGACACAGCGCTCTGTGTGATAGCTTAGCGCTGGGTGACACAGGCATCAACCCTATTATTGTATTGTGCCGTGTGTCTGCTGGCTAGGATGTTTACCTTATGTGCGCAACCCACATGTGCTCAGAGGATTCAAAGATACCAATCAGATTGATGGCCAAATTCTTCCGTCTCACAAAACAAAACTCACTCTTGATTGTAGGCAAGACTAATTTGTCAGGAATCAAGAGTATATTTAGGCTCACACACATCCTTAAAGGAAACTCCGAGTGCTGCTTGTTCATGCGCCTATGTGTGTGTTTCTGATAAAATCATGAAGCAAGGGCATCAATTGCAGATTTAGATTGGCATTCACATTAGCCAGTAGCGCTGAAGGTGCGAGTGTTTGCAGCAGAGACCACTGGCTAGCTGTCTTTTAATGAATGTGGTCAAATCTCCTGATATTGAAAGGAGTCATTCCTCTCCTGTTGTGTAACACTGTAAACAATTTCTCCACTCTTTCACAACCATTACTGTCCCAATGTCAGTCTATGAGGAGTTAGGGCAATTCAACATATTGACCTGAAGTCTGGTTTACACTGGGATCACCTCCTAATAGTTTGTCCCCTTAATTCATAGGAATAGGATGGGCAATATAATAGCTACACCTCTGTGGAAGTGCCATGATGAAGAGCAGATCTATAGCAGGATGTTTGTATTATACTCATACTGTACAGTAGGAACCTGCTGGTGGCTGGGATCCTTGTTAATGGTTCATTACTAACTAACAACTAGGGTTTTGGACCACTTGTGATTATAATTCATTAACCATATTTCCATCAACCTCTCTTGATTTGCCCGCACTCTTTTGCAGCAGGTTGATGAAAATGGTGAGCTCCCGCAATTTCGGAAAAAAAAAATGTTTTAGTTCTTGCTTGAGGTGTTTTTTTTTTTTTGTTGTCTTTTTCGAAAAAGAGTAAATATGCAAATCGGGAGATGGAAAAACCCTCATTTGAATACAATGTGACGTTGCATCTGATGTTTCCGCCACTGACGGCCTGACTATTACCAGTCTTCCTCTCCAGAGAGCAGCAGTGATCAATGGTTGTAGATGGACATAACATCTTCAGGGTATCATGCCCTCTGCTCCTTCTTTGGCACGCGTTCCAACCATGCGTTGCCGACAACGCCATTGTCTGACAGAGGTATTCATCACTGTAGTAGCTGAGGCAACAATTACTGAGACAAATACTTCAGTTGCACACCGGCGTAAATTTTCAAAAAAATGCTTGACACACACACGCAGTCGCTCCTGGTTTCCTGTAGCAACCCGATTCTGCTTCAGCGCTGCCCTCTTTAAGGGAGCACTTCCCAGCCATTGACATACTGTGGAGACTCATGCGCACACATGCATACACATACACACACACACACACACACACACAAACACCAAATCACTTGAAGGAAATGCAGTAATTCTCATTTCCTCAGAGGGAGGATAGTTAACAGTCTCAACAGTTCCGCGAGGCGTTTCATACTTTAAACTGCAACAGTTCTTTTACCAACTATACAGAAGTGTTCTACTTTAACCTGAACAGATGCTAAACTACCCCTTTTTTCCCCCTCTACTATTTGGGCGTGAACGTTATCAGTCACTTCTAGTCGAGCTTAACACTCCAACGTGCGTAGGCTGTCGTTAACCATCAAGCTAATCTAACTGGTCTCGTGCGCTTCATAATACTATTAACCAAAGGGAGCCTGGAGGAATGTTGCTGTGGGATTGCTTCTATTAATGTGAAATGTAACAGGCTTATATGTTGTTGGCTGGCCTTTGCTCTCCCAGCCTGGATGCTTGTGGATGAGAGTCAAAGAAATATGCCTGCAGCCTAATTCCTCTCTATACTGTAATATGTACGGCGTATTATATAAAAATGTTGATGTAAATCTTATTTCAGAAGAGGTTGCATACTGCGTGTGGATTGTCAGGAAGCTCGTAGCGCAACGTTGTTTTGTCACTGCTTTGGAATGGAGATTTTGTTTGACTTTTCTCATTTTCTTTCCCCGATTTCCTCCATTTTGATATAATGTGCTGCTTTATTTTTCTTCTTAATACAATATAAGATAATTCAAAAAGGCAATAATACTTTATATCTCAGGCATTGATATTTTACATGGTACTTCTTTACAGTACAGGTCTTTATCGATGTATCTCGATCACCAAAGTAAATTCTATGAGAATTTGACTGCTAATCGTTATAGATGATCCTTTAGCCTTTCTTTCTTCTATTCCATCACACACACACACACACACACACACACACACACACACACACACACACACACACTGTATTCATGCATATATTGGTATGGTAGACAGTTTTAACTCAAGCTCATACTAAAATCATGGGAAACAGTTTTTTTAAATTTTCTTTTTTATTTCAGTTTTCCATTTCCTTCTGTTTTTTTCCCCTCGTGTCCACCAGCTGTCCCTGCATCCTCAAAGTTCACATTGGGTAGGGTCCTGCGCCGTCAGGCAACTTCTGGCTTGTTCTGCTGTTTAGTTTCCGGGGCCGAAACAGACACACACAGACACAGACACACACACACACACACACACACACACACACACACACACACACACACACACACACACACAGAACAGCAGACTCTGAGCCCTTTTGTGTATTTCTTGACTGCACTGTGCACCACCGCAATGATGAATTCCTACAGCCAACAGCAAAGTGTCTCTTTCCTTCGATTTGCTAATTTGCATTGGTTCCCTTTCCCAGCGTGATTCTGGGCATCAGTGCCCAGAAGCTGAATGTCAGTGTCTCCTCCCAGAATACAAATATCCCCCTGATATAGCATGTCATGTATACTCCTGGACATCTCTAACATTTGATAATACCCTTGATATTTCCCTATCAAAATTTCAAATTCTCTTTTCTTTTATTAAACACCCCCCCCCCCCATGGCCTGTACCCAGAAGAACTGCCAAGTTTGTGAAAATTTCTAATGATCTGATTATCGATTTTTACACGAGGAATGATATTTACTTTGTTGCATCTTGAATAAAAAAAAGAAAGAAAGAAAGAAAACCTAATTAAATAATTGAATGCTTTGACATGAGGTGCCCCAAAAAGGTTTCTATTCTTGTGGATTTGGAGGCAGCACAAGCCTGAGCAGTATAGGTGATCTGCCATGGCCTCATCTAATCTGATTTGCATGCCAGAGAGAATTATGTAATTGGCATTTATGCAGAACAAAGAAGGATCAGCTCATGGAAAAGAAGGGTTTTCATGTAGAACTGTGTGTCTAAGCCTGTTTTCTGCAGCTCTGCGCTGCCTACGGTTGGCTACTGCGCAGACAGACAAGAAATGAGGACTACATATATGTGTGTGTGTGCGCCTGCATGACACACATATGTGATTTGTTATATTAGTGTGTGATGAGCTGGCACATGACAAGGGTATATATCGCAGGCTTACCAGATCTCTCACATTATGGTACCTGAAATTTGCAAAGCTTTTAACTCTCTCGGAATTCTTCTGTAGGAGACTCAAGACTCCTGGCTCAGGAGGAGCATGTAGAATAGGTTTGAACAATATGCTAGGACGCTACGACATGCTGTTAACATGAGAAACTTAGGCAGCCTGCACGTTCAAATCAAAGCAAACAGCAGTTCTTGTTCCCTATGCTGATCTGTTGTCTTGTGTAATGAGTCAACAACAAATGGTATATTAAAGCATTGCCAGTGCAACGCAGATACGAAAATATCCCTGAAAAGTATTCAGTCCAAAAACTTTACATACTTTAAATAAACATCAAGAAAGCTTTTGGACATTTTAAATGGCAACTATTGCAGTAACATGAAGCACTTGTTTTTGTACATGTCTTTATTAACTCGTCCTGGTTTTGTAGTTTACTATAATACTGCTCGGACAAAGTAGGTTACATTGCAGAATACTCAGATATAAATCTACCCTCGTCCGCCTTCTTGATGGGAAAACGTGGTGTGCAATAATGAAGTTACAGCTGGAGCTTTGGGAGTGACTGGAGGAAGCTGCCGCCCAAAACTGACATCAGTGCCCCTGAAAAGTAGATTAATGAAATTACATTTCCCCCCCAAAAAACAACCCAACAACAGCGTGAAGAGTCTGTTTTTATTTTTTACACCTGTGATTTTAAGCTTAACGAAACACATGCTTTCAAAATGAATCCACAATTTACATTCAACTATTGTAAATGACCCAGTTTGAAGATGTAAATGAGCTCCTTCCTTAAGCTGGTAGTCAACAACACGGAAAAAAGTAGAAGCTCTTGTTCAGGATGAGAATCAAGAACAGGAAGCAATCGCATTACCAACATCAACACCTACAGTTTTTTTTCCTCTGCTAAAAATTGATCAGAAATTGATAAGGGGGATTGGTGAAGAACCGGATCATTAATTCGATTCGGTAACAGCATCTATATAAATCAAATCAAATCAGTTTCCGTCACTGTGTTGTGTGTGTGTGTGTGTGTGTGTTGAGGGGGGGACATATTGTTTTGGCAAAAAGAAAACATGATGGCTTCGAGAAGCTCTGGTTATGTCATAATCGTCATCTTAGGGATTCTCACCTCAAGGCCTCTGGTTTTCCTTGTGTGTGTGTGTGTGTGTGTGCGTGTGTGTGTGTGTGTGTGGGGGTTTTAAATTTTCCGATGACTAGTTTCCTCACCACGATGATTACCACTGTTTTTATTTTCAACCTGTTTTTCATCTTGCTGGGTGCACGTTGTATTTGGGCCTCAATGCCCGAGGCGGCCGTCTATTCATTCATCCCTCTGTCCTGCTCACGTGAACCTAATATCCCAGGAAGCTGTCGAGCTGAAGGATGGACTGTTTAGAATTACATAAGCAAAGGTCACTCCAACTTCACAAAACAGGGCCATTACTCAAGAATTATTCTGCTGATTATTACAAAAATTTCTCTTCTGTCTAATAGGGTAAGATGACATTTTTATCCCAAAAGGTCAACTTCAGTGTGACATCTGCAAAGACCCACTCCTCTGGCCGTTGTTCAGGCCTCGGTGCAAACTGCTACTTGACTGGTTGTCGAGGTGAATAATTATGTCCATTTTTACAGCCAGTAAGTCTAAAACATGATGCTCCAACGCAAGGCATGTTGTTGACTATAGTCGGTGTTTTGCTTGCTGTTGGGTAAGCAAGATTGATAAGCTGGATAACTGTGCTGAGAAACACCTGGAACTCCCCCAAATCTGGAACATGGCTCAAGGCCAAATCTCCTGCAGTGAGTGTGAGACTCACGGAATGGACTCTAATCTGACACACTCTCCCTGCACCTCCTATTTCTCACGCTCGGAATCATTGAAGATGCTGTTCCGAGTCAGACTAGGCTACATTTAGGGTTTCACCTGGGGGGGATGGAGGGGGGGCAGGCTGTCAGTTGCAGACTAGACTGTTATTGGTCTTCCTGGCTCCTCCACTTGCTGTTCAGCCATGTACATTTATGTAAATGGGATTGCAATGGACATCAGAGGGAGCTCAGATGGAGAGCAAGAGATAAGGAAACACTGTCTTCATAAATAAGAATAGTGGACATTTTGCATGAATTGCAGTCGTGCGAGCTCCATTTTGTAAAGGTCAAAATATTTGCAGGACAAAAAGGCCAATTTTTCTCACCGAATTGAAGAAGTTAAAGGTAGGAAAGCAAACGATCAGAGAAACGGCACATTAAAGCTTTAATAAGCTTTCATGACCCCACAAAATTGGGCTTCAGTGTCATTTGTTTGAATAATACTTGATGTTAGTGGGGGTGGGGACTGTAGTTGCCTTCAGTTTCATAAGTGAAACAATCAGAGGAGAGAATCTGTCTCATCCTTGCAAGAACTGAAATGCTCTTTTGTTTTTGGTATGTTCTTGATATTAATTGCTAATTTTCTAAATTTAAAAAGCACATGAGACTCATCATGTCAAATAGAGTGAAGCACAGAACAGCAGGGCCTGTATATTTTAGTCACTGTACTTTGGCTGGCTTTTTGTTAATCACATTGGAATTTCCACGTAAGTCAGTGTTTTGACTGGTTTACATCCTTTACACTCACTCATGCACACACACACATACACACCCACACACAGCCCCCCCCCCCCCCACACACATCCTCTCAGTAAAGGCTTTTGCTTCAGTGCATTGCTCAGGCCAGAGGCGTGATGGCTTGGCGGTGAAGCTATGAACCCGTGTTGTTCCGTTACCTCTTTTTAAAATGCTGAGTTGTCAGCGGGAGCCAGGTTGAGGCAGTTTGTTCTGCTCACCACTCAATGGATACGTTTCATTGGCACCTGACTGGAGGTCAGCAGTAACTGACGGCCGGAGCTGCGGGGGTCAGGACTACTACCCGGCTTTAGCTGAAGAGTGGATTACACTGTAGGTGGGGCAGGTGGGTTGAGACTGTGGCCCAGCGGCATGTTAAGGGTGGATGTGGACGGAGTGCTTAAATCCATTTTGTCCATCGTGTCACACAAGCCTGTTTATAGGCCTGATGCATGTTCGAGCTGTTGGGAAACCCATGCAGATACTGGAGCAGGGTGTCTGACCGCAGTGACGGTAACAGCGGTAGGGAGACCGACCGGTTGGGTTTCCGTCAACGTATGTACATGCTTGTTTTGAAGCATCTCAGTTGAAAAGCTTGATACAGCAGAAACAACAGATTTTGAAATAAAATTGATATTAAAAAAAGGAAATTGAATGCTTGACGTTGTTTTTGCTTTTCTTTTTTTTCAAAATAAGATAAACCACTAAATTGAGACATGGGAACCCCCCCCACTTTTTATGTAAAAATGCTCAGGTGTAGCCGATCTTTGACTCATGTGACTGACCAGACGATTCTGCTGACCGACACCTTTACAACTTGCACAACAGGAATTATGTCCCGTTCGAACGATGAAGTTCAAATCCTCGAGTTGCAAGTTTGAATTTAACTGGAATTTCCCCCCCTGAGGTCGGACTTCATTCTCATAAAGTGTTCTATCTTCTTTTTGTCTGCACGGAGCGTTGCTGTCACCTGGTGTTACAAACAGCTGAGACGTCAACGGTGTGCGTGTTTTTTTTCACTTGGAGCACAGCCAACTGGGGCATTACGTCGCACCCAGTTTTGACCTCAGACGTTACCAAAACTGACCTTTTTTCTACCCCATTTCTACTTGTTCAATTCTTATGATCCAGGTCAAGCTTGGTTTTGTTTTGCTCTCCTATGGTGTTCAATGTCAGAGTTTTAATTTTTTCTTTTTTGTTCTGCTACATGCAAATCAAATTTCCCCTTGAAGGACAATCATCATGAAGACCAATTTCCTTTTTCTTTTTCTTTTTTTTTTTGCTAGGATAGCAACCTCTTCTTCTTCTACTTTGATATAGCCATGTGTAAAGTTGATTATACCCCCATCTTTTGACGGAAATAGGTATTACTTCAGCTAGTTATTCAGTCTATGCATCTAATTCATATACCATCTTTTTGGTAGCGTTTCCAATTTTCCCCCCCTCAAAACTCTAGAATTTTGCTAACCCCTTCCTCTCAAGGGTTCTCTTCACAGGAAAAAAAAACCTCTATTTGGTCAGGACACAAAAAACACCCAAAAAACTCCCTTCAGATGTCTGAAACCCCGTTTGGATGTGCAGGATCTGAGGTCGAGCAAACCACTGTCGACTGTAACGAGTGTGTAAAGTCTGTGGCAGCTGAATGCAGCAGCATGACTAATATAGTCCAGCATCTCCAACACATGCAGACAAATAGGAAAAGGTCGTAGCTGTAAATGGTGGGAGGACATCACACATGGGACTTGCTTCTTTAAACATATGTTGCGTGTGTGTGTGTTCTTTATATATATGTATATATATATATATATATATGTATATATATATATATATATATATGTATATGTGTATATATATATGTGTATATGTATATGTGTATATAAACACACAGTTGGAATTTAAGTTACTCCTTTGTCATTGAATTCAATTAAACATCATAAATCAGATGCAGTGTAAAAAGGAAAAAAAAGGATTGTGCTGCATTGTCCAGCCCTAATGCCACTTTAAAGCAGCTGAATATTTTAAGAGAGCTCTTTTCCTCTAAGGAAATGAAATATAGACAAAGAGTGCAGAGCAGGAGGATTTGTTTGTCTCTGCCAGCGCTCAGGGGCAGAGACAGAAGATTTGGAGATGTGGAGGAGATTGTTTGGGAGCGAGGCAGTTTGGGTCTACTCTCACCACAGCTGAGGCCTCCTCTAGCCACAAGCAGTTTATATAATTCCAGGGTAGAGCGCACAAAATATCCTCTGTTACACAAAGCAAAGATTTGACTCTCTTGTGTTTTTACTGCCATCACCTGCAGACAGGTGCATCAAGGACAGCGCTTCACGGCCGCTCAGACGGCTCCTAGTGTAAACAGTCTTCCATGACATCTCGTCGGGATGATTGCGCCCGCTCCGCCATGCATCACCTGCCTCTAAATGACCATGTATTTCGGGGTGAGTGGTAGTATGTCCTTGTAACCGGACGCTGGCTTGTGGTATTGTTGGGGAGCGACTCCACGCCACGGAGAATGACTCAGTCGAGCCTTACTGCTGAGCTCTTCTGAGCATGCTTAAGAGCGGAGAATTATTCCACTCATTTCTAGGTTCCTGTGAAGCATGACAAAAAACTCGAGTGCTTCATGCTCTCCCGACTCCCCTCCTGAGAGGAGCCGAGAGGCTTTGGTTTAAAGTCGTTCAGCAAACACTCACCATGATGAACATTAATTACATCAATTAAGTAGACCCCAACTATTGTCTAGGGTGACTAAAAACACTGTGTCAAAAAATGCACTGACAGAACACAAGGGTGAGATCCTGAAATGCAGCTGTTAATTTAACACTGCAGAATCGCTCAGAAATACAGATTCTACAATTATTAGCTACTTAAAATTTGAATACAGCAAGATGTACGATTTTGATCCGAGGATCAAGCAATATCATGGTTATTAGTTTTTGGTGACAGCACCGGTGTAATTTATACATTATTTGTCTACTGTCTTGTGTTTTTGTCATATTGCTCTCAGTGTGAGTGACACAAATGTTTATTTTCAGCAAGTACGTCTTGATGTTCTACACTTCTGATGAAATATTGCGCCACTGAGATGATAATCGGTACTTTAGTACTTGCATGAATTTAACTCCTAAATTTACCTCTGTTGATCAGAATGACACAGTTACATATCGTAACCTGTAATAATCTGCTTTATTTGCTAGAAGTTGCATAAACCTCCGCCAAGACAAACTTTTGTCCTCGGGCTATAAATAAAGATGCAAGCGCTAGGAGAACATTGAAATGTTAAAAAAAAGGCCTCATCCTGGGGTCATAGACTGAAAAACATCAAAATGAGCAAATCCAGTCACTGGAGTTTTCCAGGTTTTTACGTAAATGAAACCTGGAATGTGGTCAGAAAAATCTGTATTGTGTCCATTTACTAGGGCTGTGACATATGATGTCATCCATGTTAAATCGTTCCAGGTCCTCCCCACTTTACAACTTATTTATATCCTCAATGCCACACAATTGTATTGCTGCAGTTTTAACGGTGTTTTCACTTTTACATCACTTTGTTGTTGTTCATCCCGACTTTAGATTATGACCGTTTGTATTTTCAGTAGAATTTTGATTTTTACATGAGTATTTGTTTGCACGGCTCCTAAAAGTGCACCGTAACTTTTTGAAGACATCCAAAGTGAAACTGTAGCCGTACACAACTGATAAACACACAATGGCGTGCAGGAGGAGAGTCCTGACTGGCTTCCTCTGACCTCCTTGTCTCGCCAGTAGATCCATGAATGTGTAACACCCGGGATGTGTCTGAAGGCAAGTTGAATTCTTTTTTGTGAGGATACTGAATGATTGATGACCTCGGTTGCCACACATAATGATGCACACTTATAGTTTATTTTTGGAACACAATGATCCACCTCATTAACTCTGTTGTATAAGAAATGGTGTTTTCATCATCTTGACAGTTGCCTTGATTTTTTTTTTTTTTGGTTTTACTTCTAAATGATTAACAAGGTGGACGTCAGTTAGTCTTGTCTGATTGCATTCACGCCGCGGCTGCCTGTGTAACTATGCTTAAACTCTTAATTAGGGTTGTAATAAACGAGTATTTATTGATTTTTTTTTTCCCGTGCAGATAATATTCATGATTTTGTTTTTTCAGTAAAGTGAAAAATGCCTTGCGATATTTCCCAAAGTACCAAATAGCTTCATTTTCCCACCTGATAATCCATGAAGCCAATATTTACGGTGATTTAACTGAGAAAAGAGGAAAGTACAACAAACATTTATTATTCTTACTTGAAAATGGATTTGAGGGTCGTTAATCAGTTAGCAAAACAGTTACCGACAACTTAGTTGCTCAACTACTTGATTCAAAGTCTAATCATTCTGGTTTTAGGATTAGTTTTGGCTTCTTGCTTCTACGGAAAAGTTCATAAATCTGAAGAAAGCAGTCAGTGATGATGGCCGATAAAACTCGGTGTGGATGTCATCGTTACCGACTCATGTGACTTATGATACAGATGTTCCACAGACGTCTGTGTGGAACAGTGCAGCAGCTTTCACCTTTGTAGTGCTACATTACGTTTAGCTGCTTACAAGTGCACAGATTGATGCCGGGGAGGACTGGGTTTACTGTTTTTGAGCAAAAAAAAAAGATTTGAAAAGAATGAGAGTGAGTTGAACAGAAATGTCCCTCTCTGGATGTGATGTCACTGATTCTGTAATATTAAGGGTCTCACAATTTTAATGAACGAGAAGAATATCTGCAAGGCATTTAGTTGGTTCTCAGTTTGACGAAAGTCAGCCCTGTAGCTTTCGAGTAATCTTGCTAACAGGCTAATATGCAGACAGACAGCAAAGAAAAAAACACGACTGACTCAGTTCGTGTAATAATTGTTCGAAAATAATTGGCAAAATTGTTATTTTTCAGCACAACTGAAAATAACAATTCATGATAGTGAAATGATTGGAGTGGTTAAGTTTCTTTATATGACCTTAGCGTCTCCTCTTCATCTCCTCCTCCTTTTGTTATCATGTCACTCAAACGACCGCATTTCCAGAGATGGAGGTTCCGGGATGATTAGCTGCCTTGTGTTCATAGTGTGTGTGTGTGTGTGTGTGTGTGTGTGTGTGTGTGTGTGTGTGTGTGTGTGTGTGTGTGTGTGTGTGTGTGTGTGTGTGTGTGTGTGTGCGCGCGTGTGTGTGGGGAAGGGGTGGGCTAAGGTGTGTGTTGGAGTGCCTGTCACAAAGAGCCATTACTGTAATTGGAAGTAAAAATCCCATTTGTTTTCCCCTCCAGTGCTTACTGTCAGGACTAAGACAAGGTTCCCGTTTCAAAAATCAACATTCAGTATCAGTGTCAAGGGGTTGCGTTCGAGACCATCAACTTGTTGTAGAGGCTGCCATTCAAACACAGTGTCTGGCCCAGAAGAGATTAGTTCCTTTTGAGAAAATATTTCCGTTGCACAACCTTCAGTCACTGTCATGTTTCTCTGTTGTTTAGTAGAATAACAGTTCAGTTTGCAGGCTTCTACTTTTTCATCTTCTGAATAGAAATCTTGACTTGTGAATGAGTTACCCCCTTCCACTGACCTGAACCTCAGTCTACCGGCCGCTGAGCAGAGTTTCAGGACTTTTCTGAATTAATTTATAAAGACAAGACGTGTCCATTTCCACTTCCAGCTTCAAGTCTGATTAGCAACTTGAGCTGCAAGATTGCTGCATGGACCTGAGAGACGACGTCTATGACTGGATTCTTTCAAAGTCATCAGGTGATAACTGAGGAGCTGCAAGATTGCATTCACTCCAAAACCTTCTCAGACGTGATTAGCCGACAGTACTCTGACTTCAAAAGGAAAACCAACAGATCCTGCCGCCGTGTGCAGATACAAAGATGATCTTCATGCTGCCTCCACCTGGATTATGAAGCTGTTATATATGCCTTGTTCATAAACCTCCTTCACTCAGACTGTTTGTAGTGACTGTTTCACAGGATTATTCTTCTGTTGTTTCTAGCATTGTTATTTATTTCTCAACTTTCTCACTGAAAAAAAAAATCAACCCCGTTAAATGAACTTGACAGGATGTTCGACGTGGTGTCAGGTTGGAGACAGGAAGGGGGCAGCGGAGTTCAAAGTGGACTATGAGACGCAATCGTCAAAAGACCAAACTCGGTATACTGGGACTGAAACTAAATAAATAAAAGATAATATGGGAGTTTGCTCCCGCATTCTTGCTGGGATGGATCCCATCTGATCCCCTGATACACAGCTGGTGTCAGAGACATCAAGAAAAGCTGCGATGCAGTAATAAAAAGAAGCTGATTGCTAGCACAACTATAAACAATATAGGTTTAAAATTTGATGTTTAAAATGAACCGCAAATGTCTTTGAGGAAAGTTTCACTGTACGTTGGTAAGAACCCAGACAAAATCTCCCACGAAGTACCTTCAAGCTATTGAAGCCGATTCTTCTTTTTTAAACACTTTTATTTGTGCGTAAAATTTTTGGACCAATAAACACATTCGTTGAATTTCCTCCTTGCTGTCATCGCAGGGGCTTTGCTGCATTTCTTTGTCGTACTGCCGTTAATCGTCAGTGAGTGGAATATGTTTAAAAAGGTTACGACATAGCAGGGCTAACGGTCCTGAACTCTACACTGAAGCAGAACGTCCTGACATTACATGACAGTAAATTTTGATGGTCTTATAGCAGAATAGTTTTCTCTACGGCAATCTCATTCGTTACGAGAACTCCCTATATATTTTCAAACATAGCAGTACTTACAAGGCCCATGATAGTTTTCTTATGAAAGAGAATTTTGTATTCCGGTTTTTCAAAGCAAACAAGGTTAATTTCAATGTCCTACCTGCTCAAAAAGACCTTCACAGCGACACAAAAGCAGCTGTGTTTCGTAACCCTGCAGTGAATTTTAGACATCCAGTCATGTCCACAATATATTGTCTAGGAAATTTGTTAAATGTTCATAGCATGCTTGCTCAAATGTCCCAGATTTGGCCACAAGCTAGCATCTAATTAGCATAATAGTCACATTTGTGAAAAGCTCTTAAGAGCACTTCTGGCATTGTTCATTTCATATTTGCCTCTTAGTGCTGTAACATTTGCTTAATGCCTGGCCTGTGCCTCGCGATCACATGCTGCGCTCATTGTGAATGCAGCGTGAATGTGCAGTTTGGGTATGGGCCCATGCATCTCCGGGGCCATATAATCAGCTCTAAGCTGCTTCTATCAATCTTCATAACTGTAGTGGGTTGAGGAGGGAAGTGCAGCTAATCAGCTCTAACTGGCCCCATGCTCAGGCTGACTGTCACCGTTATAGCAAGGCCATATGCAAACAGTGTCCCTTACATGTGTGTCCCTGACTCATATCTTGGCCGCCTCACAGGGCCGTTCCACAGGTAGCCAGCTGAGCTCTGAAAGGGCCCGTGACTTTCCCTGAATAGCTGTTAGTGTAGGTTAATATATGAGTGGTGGCCCTGCAGCAGCAGCAATCACAGCTCTGATCAGAGCTGGGCTTCAAAGACGTCTGTGCAAGTTGAAGCCAGAGTTGTCATTAGCTTCTGCCCTGTGCTTGACAGCCCTTCCCCACCCCCAGCTCCCTCCCTCTCTCTCTCTCCCTCTCTCTCTCTGTCTCTGTCTCTCTCTCCCTCCCTCCCTCATTGTCTCTCTCTCTTACCGCTCTCATTTTCTGTCCTTGTGCAAATGGCTACTGTAATCCTGGGTCTGCTTGCTTGGGCCTGTCACTCCACATTTGCACTAAGCATCTTTCCTTCTCTCATCTCCTTTGCCCTAATTGTATTGTAATAAGCAATTACAGTTCTATTTATGCACACTAGAGCCGAGATTGGACCACTTTTTAAAAGGACATGTAGAGGAGTGGAACAGGACCCGAGCCGTGCCCCCCACCTTTAACTTGTTGCCGGACAAAGACGCCGCTGCTCCTAATCACTCAGCTTTCCCTCTTTGTCTAACCGATGATCTAATCCCGCTCCGCTATCTTGTGCTCTCCCTCTGGTTTCTATCAGAGCAGAAAGACCTCCAAAGCAGAAGTGATTGTGCTGTTGTTTGTCATTTATTGGCTGTGTTTTCTCTTTGTGAGTCTGCACTGGTGATGCAAATGAGCAGAGGCAGTGTTTACCTGGACTGGCCATGTTTTCTGTGTGTGTGTGTGTGTGTGTGTGTGTGTGTGTGTGTGTGTGTGTGTGTGTGTGTTAGAATTGTGCATGCACAACGTCTAGGCCTTTGATCATACTACATTGCATTGACAGATGCTCTCTGGTGCTTTCTGGTTGCTTATGAGCGAGGCGACAGACGGGATCTGAATGTCAGTAATTATATCCCCTTGCTAGAACGATCAGAATTGTGGCTCATACAACAAAGTGTGATGGCTTCTTTCTATCTGTCCCATTATTTTTAGGTATGAGAAATAACACCGAAATCCCCAGCCTGCGCCTAACCTGTCTAGGGCTCTGTGTTTACAGGTGTTTGTGACCCTGTGTGTGTGAGACTGAGGGAGAGAGAGAGAGAGAGAGAGAGAGAGAGAGAGAGAGGTGACGGCCATGATAGAGGCTTACACCTTGTAATCATAGCCTGATGTGTGATCTCAGTGACGTGCCAGGGAACTAGATTGGAGATTGGTGTGTGTGTGTGTGTGTGTGTGTGTGTGTTTGTGTGTGTGTGTGTGTGTGTGTGGTCTGATGATGGTGATTGAAAGACACAACACATTTGCATATGTGAGTCAATATGACAAAAATCACAAGTTTCCGAAGCTCCTTTAAATGTTGGTTAGTGATTTTATCCACCAACGTGATATCAGGTGTGTGTGTGTGTGTGTGTGTGTGTTTGCGTGTGTGTCCTGTATTAATATGTGTATGAAATGTGGTTGTGGTTGTGGTTGCACAGGCTGTGGGGTTTCTGCATCTGTGTCGATGACGTGACAGGGAAGCACTCGCTGCAGTCCAGGCTCTGTCCACACCCACACAAAGTCTGATCAGTTGTTCCATCCATTCTACCAGGTTTAGTCCAAATCCATCTACAACACACACACACACAAACCAACGGCAGTGATCACATGACCTCCTTGGCGGCGGTAACTAACATTACGTCTGCACAAAGCATCACCCACATGTCTGTAATGGAGTTTAAAACTTGCAAAGAATCAATTGAGAGTTAAACTCTCCAGCATGAACATCGACTGGGTCTCTGGATCAATGATTGACCTTTATTGTCCACATATGCGAACATTTGCCTTTGGCTCCAGACACACAGCTGCTGTGATGGAACTTAGACAAGTTATTTGAGTCTTCACTCGCAACTTGATTAACAAATGCTATAGAGATTACACTGTATTAAATATCTTTATAACCACGTATCATACTTTGGAAGATGCTTAGTTAATGATTCAAATACTTGTGAAACTCTTGCTTCATTTTCTGGACACCAAGGGGAAATCAATCTCTCTCTCTCTCTCTCTCTCTCTCTCTCTCTCTCCCCCTCCCCCCTCTCTCAACTCAACTGAAGATGTAGGAGCAAGTACCCAAAATCTCACATTAATGTGAAATCCATTTCAGTTATATCAAGAGGGACAACTAGGCAGGGCAAAGCAGAGGTTCTTCTTCTCAGCCACGCTAAAGCACTGAAGGACATGTTTCATGTTCGAGAGAGACAGTAATTGAGAAAGGTGTGCCATTGATCTACATTCTAAGAATAAACATATTCATTCATCCTTCCTCTCATCATGAATGGTGTCAGATTACAGCACTGCCAGTAAAACGTTCTCTTGTCACCATCTGTCCATCATTGACATGATGTTGCTTCTGAATAGACTTGAAAAGACAACACGCTGCTGGAAGTGGAGTGCAAAATCTCTCCATTTGCAGAAACACATTTATTCTTCCACTCTGCTTGCTTCTTCTCGCTGACATTTTTGTATTGTTTTACTCTAAATTCATCTCTTCTCATATCCTTCTTGGGGAGTTAATAACATTCACAGTTTGCCCGTGCAGTCTCTGTTCTGTATGCATGTTCAAAACACTAATAGCTTTTTGTAGGTGCAACACGGAGGCTCTTTGAATTTATTTGCTGCCACAGGTAGAGGTACTAAAATTACCTCAAATAGTAATAATATTGTATGTTGCAATATCAGCTGCAGGCTTATCTTTTTCATCTTCTTCAGCACCAACAGCAGCCCCCGCTGCTACAGACTCTTCTAGAACCAGGAGCTCAATATGATCTGCATTGTTTACACTTACTCTTCATGGAGATGGTATATACCTACACACACTCTCACAAGCACACACACATGCATGCATGCATGCGTGCGTGCATGTGCACGCACACACACACACACACACACACACACACACACACCACACACGCACGCACACCACACACACAAGCTTGCAAATCAGACAGAAGGTCAGGGTCATCAGAGTGAAACAGCATGGACAGGGACAATTACCTGCCTGTCATGGCCTAAAAAGATGTGGCCCAAGTTGATGTGGCCAAGGGTTTGTTAGCGTAGCCCCAGTTGCTGGTATGTGCTCTGCATAGACTTTCCTGGTAATGTTGCACTTTGGGGTGTGCAAGACATGTCCATCCATCTATCCTTCCATTTTCTATACCGCTCATTTGTAAAAGGGTTGTGGGGGGTTGGATCCTATCCCAGCTGACATTGGGCGAGAAGCGAGGTTCACCCTGGACAGGTCTCCAGTCCAAGGATACTTGGACATGGTCACCAGGAAAAGTGAGGATTGAACCAGCGACAAGTTGCAAGACAACCACTCTACCTCTGAGCCATGCTGTGATCCCAAAGATTTCTTGATCAGGGGAAAGAGGAAATTCAGAGGATTTAAATAAATGACGTGTAATTATCGCTTTTCTGCTGTTACCAACACTTTTCTCCAGTTTTGAGTTTTTTTTTCAAAACAAAACCCTCGGTCCACTTGCAGATTCGACCTGAAAAAATAGGCAGTCGAGTAATTTAATCAAAAAGTTTCAGCAGCAGCCCCAAAGTTCATCAAGGAAATACATGAATTTAGACCGCTCACACTTCAGCCGTAGCATCCTATTGAGGTTGCAACATCCCGTGCAGCACCGCGATGCCTCTCAGACCCATTCTACTGACGTTTGTCACCGCCTTGTGTTAATGCCAGACCAAAGCAGCATTGCAACTGAAAAGGAACAGAGGAATTCTCACTTTTGTTTAACTGATGATAATGATTGAGGGTCAATACTTAGATGATAGGAACGATTAAAAGTGGCACAAGAACACTTCAGCTCAATTCAGAAAATGACCATCGCATATTGAGTCATGTATATCCCGGTTTGATTTTCAAAATATGGCTCTTTTTTTTTTTTTTTTTTTAAATAGCAGTTTCTGATTTAGAAGTGAGAAATATAGATATTGTCTGGGTTTTAGTTCTTTGGACTTGTATACAACATATTCCTTGTCTTCGTCTCAGGTGAGGGTTTTTACATCAGTTGGAGTGTTGTGAGTGAATGTGTAAAGTGCCCTAGCTTAATGCTATTATGTAGACTGCTAACAGGCGACGTATTTCGTATAACTCGCCCAAATTCATTCCGTTTCTTATTAACCCTTAAATATGTCATCATGAGGCAACACAATGGTCGAGGAAACCCTTGGAGTAAGATAGTTATTGGAGCAAATGGACAAATCATCATTCCTGGACTCAGTCAAGCTGTCATTCATACATCAGGGGAGTATCAGTGAAAACTTGGCAATCTTTCCAAAATAACAGTATTTGCCAGTAATTTAGAGTCTGAATATTCACTCTGCTGATAAACAGAACGTGATGCACTGATGTCGTCATCTCAGGAGCAGATTTAGCTGCACAGGAGAGCGCAGAGCGAGCGGTAACTTAGTCAGCCCACAGAGAGTCGGTTCATTTTGGTCTGCACGTCGGCGTCATCGGCCACTACCTGTTATTTCCAGCTCATTAAAGGCCACAATGAAGGAACTCCTGGAGATTTTAAGGAAAAAAAAGCAACCCTGTAGTGATGAGGAAGAAGATGAATGTCAATAATTGTCATGATAGGGATATAATAGAGGGCTGTAATTCTACAGAGGAACTCATTAGTGCTGGCAACTTCTCCAGAGCAGCCGATTGGTCCAAGTCAGGGTAAAATACAGAAATTTAATATAATTTTAGGTTGAACAGAAATATCCTAGTCTACGGCAGAGCAGTGGATATTGTTAAAAAAAAAAAAAAAAAAAAAAAGTGGTACCAATATGAACCGCTGCTCAAAATAGTGGCCTCATAGAAGTTTCACAGATTCTATGGTGGGAGTTTTTACATCTGCCATAAGAAGACAGAAAATATTCACCGCAATACAGACGCGCACATTCCCCTGCAGTTTCCATACATACAGCGAAATACATAATCAGTCTCTACTCGCACATTTCCTCTCATGTTTTTTTCACAAAGCTATCACTTTCCCCTCAAGCCTCCTATGAATGAGTGGAAAGAGCGCTGCGGCAGGAAGAATGTGGATTCACTTATGTGCAGGCTGTTTATTTGTACAGCGCCGTGATTTTAAGTTCACAAAGTAGAGAAAATTGACCTAAAAGGGTCAATGATTGATGCCAATGATTTGGAAAACCACAAAATTAAACCTTGTAACTTGGAATTGGAAATGAATGTAAAGGTTAGTGTACGGGCATCCTGATGGCCTGCTATGTCTGGAGGCACTAAAGGTCAGGCTGCTCTTGGAGGTAGAGGGTTTTATCATTTTGTTTTATCCGTCATTGTTTATAATTACACTTGACAAGTCCTCTGTTGTGGCAATGCACTGCGCACACACACCCGCACACGCGCGCGCGCACACACACACACACACACACACACACACACACACACACTTAAGAGTTTAGAAACACACTCGTGTCAGACCACATGTGCTCGCTCACACACACAAGTCTCTTTCCTGTCTCTTTGGGATGTGCAAAAATAACTGCATGTTTGAAAAATTGGGTTAAAGGAAAAAGTGGGTTGAGGACCAGTCCATTTATAAATCTGTCATCTTGAATTAAATGTTGTTGTAAAGAGACTTGGCCAGAGCCAAACGATCAGGACTAATGTTCCTGTAAATGCAGAGTATAGACTTTTCTGTTCCCTCGTGCTTATTACTGGGTTGTGTGTGATTTGCTTAAATAGAAAAAGGCATTCGTTGAACTGCAAAACGATCAGTGTCAAATTAAATACAAAGTCATTTCACCCAATCAGCTATGTGTTATTATACATGCTCCATATTTGCATTAGAAACGAGTATATTCACTGTCTTTCTGCATCAAACACAAAGAAAGATAATGACTTCACTTATTAACTTTCTTCGTTAGTACATAAAACTATGATAGCACCAAAGGGAAGGGTGTAGTCAGAGCCATAAGGGTTCCAGTCTAAAGCTTAATATCTGTTGTCGCCATGGGAACAAAACTGGAGAAAGTAATTGTATTGTACCAAGCAATAGCATCAGTTATTGGGGAGACATGTGGAAGTATAAAGACGAGGCTGAAAGCTTGACTGGTCGCAGCCTGATGGAACAAGACGGAGAAACGAGCGGGGAATGGGTGGCCCAGGAGGGGAAAACAGGGACAAACAGCTGATGTAGAGAGGCGAGCTGAGATGAACATTGACTTGTTTGTTTTATTTATTTCTTTATTTCTTTATTTTACCTACCCCAATGATAAACGTGAGTGATGTTGATAAACACTCGCACAGCCAGTTTATCAGCAGCTGTCTGGCTTGGGGTTGCCGACAGCATCATCCAAGGCAGATAACCCCTGAGGCCTGAGGCATGATGTTGGGAAGGAGGGGGAGGGAGGAGGGGGAGGCGGGAGGAGGGGCGGGGGGTTGCAGCTGCTGGATTTAGTCTGGTGTGTAACCCTAAACCAGCAAGTTGATACTTAACAAGCCCGTCAGTAGTCAAACATTGCAAAGTGGGGAAAAACAAAAACGTATTCGTCACCGAGGTCTGCTGGAATGATCATCGTAGGCTCGGCTCTGACGGGCGCTGGGACCAGAGCCAGCCGGACGCGGCACCCGAGGACACTGGTGTTTACACTGACCGTCTCAGCACATTCAGTTCATCAGGCTCAGCCTCCGCACCTCCAGGTTGACCTCCGGAGTGTAGATTTAAGCAACATTGTTGTTGTTGTTGTTTTTTTACGTCATTTGCACATCACTGAAGCGATCGCATGGCGTCAAGTGACATTAAAGCAATTAACGAAATAGAAATCTATCACCAAAAGATATTCATTTCAATAGGCGATCAAAAAGGTTTTTTTTAAGACTGTTTCACCGCTACAGTGAGCTGTCTGGCCCAGTGACAGAGAGGATTTTTAGTTTGGTCCATCAAAAGTTATAATTGAATGGATAAAGAGACTGGATTTCACAACCAGGTTTTCATCTAAGCTGATCTTCAGCTTCAGTCCATATTTGTGAGTGTTTAACCTTCTCAAAACAACATCACAACTACTTCCTGTCTGACTGAGTTCAGACACAGGATGGAAGAAGCAATTGAACCAATTTGTATTGTAAGAGTAATTGAAATGTGTTACTAGTATGCCATCCATGAAAGATTCTTTGTATGGGATTGTTTTTATTTTTTCCTTTTTATTTATTTATTTTTTTACCCAGGAAAATTTGGCCTGGTTCCAGTTTATTACAACATAAAACAAACTAGAACAATAAAAATAAAAAAAGCAAAAAATAAATGAAATAAAAGCAACCTGTAAGGAGGATCCGTGCGTGGGAGGCTGTGTGTGCACGTGCAGGCTACGTGCCTTTGAGACGGCGTGCACCTGGAAAACACTCGACAGATGGTTACTGCAGCTCAAGCGGAATCTTTTCCCCCAGTGATAAGTTTCTTTCATTCAGCGAAAGTGTTTGGGTCAGTGTTTTGATCAAGGTTTCAGCCTTCGCCATTGTTTGTTGTGTAGCTCTACAGAATAGTTTCCCGAGATTTAATTTTAGTTGAATAGCAGCGAGCCAAGCGAGTTCAGAACTGCTTTTTCTTTGCTCTTTGTCATTTCTGGTTGAGCAGTAAGTTTGGAGAGACCACTTGCTGTAGATTCTGCACATGTGGCCTGGTGTTTGTACTTCATAGCAACTGTAAGGATTCAGTTGTGTGTTTTTGGTTTTATTCCCCCCCCCCCCCCCCCACACACTCTTATATAGGGCCGCACAATTAATTGAAATTAATTGCAAATTGCAATCTGGCCTGTTGCAATTTTCAAATCAGAGGAAGGAGCTATCATTTTCTACAGATGTAAAATAAACCTCTTTGACAGAAAGTGGGGTTTTCAATAAAAAAGAGAGTATCTTGCAGCCCTACTCACGTAGGTCATGAGGATATGTTTTCCAAATCGGCCACAAACTTCCACTGAATTTGATAGATTTCATTCGATTTTGGAATCTTCCGCTGCAGAGTCACATCAGACCAAAGTAACATATGATATGTAGAAATAATTCCCAAAGTGTTTCTGGATTTGTGGACCGTTTCTATGTGATATACAAATAAACCTATTGTGCTGCTTAGTGGTTTTTCTAGAAGTTGGATATCTAGGATAAACACCCACTCTGACCAGATGCTGCAGAGGTCTAGTTTAATGTTGGTTCTATTTCAGTAGTTTCTAGGTTAATTACAAGTTGGTGTCAGCTCACATGCAAATAAGAATTAGCCCCTCATACATAAACACTGACGGAGGTGTTGAATAGACATTTCCTGACAAACGGCCCCTCTAAATGTCTCGTGTGCACTCTGCCGCAGATGTTTGTGGCCTTTTTGATGCAGTGGGTAATAATCCTTAATATTGTTCCTGTTTGAATTAAATGAGGCTTTAACGCACTTTGATTCTATCTTGCAGCATTCATTAATTGTTGTTTTTTTTCTTTTTGAAAGTCCATAAATTATTTCTACAGCTTGGAAGTTTCGTGTTTTTTTTTTAAAGGAGAATAGTGTGTGTGTGTGTGTGTGTGTGTGTGTGGGGGGGGGGTTCAACTAGAGCTTTAAATGTCATTCACTGAATTCTGGCGCACCTGCTGCATTCATGACCTCGCTGTAGTATTATAAGTGCTTTGAAACTTTATTGTGCGTTGATTCTTGTGTGTTCACTCCTCTATATGGTCTCTATCCTGTGTGCTGCTCACACGGCCTCATTAAAGGTGGTGTGTGTGTGTGTGTGTGAGTGTGTGTGTGTAGCTGTGCCACTAATCATTTCCTCCTCTCACCCTTTTTTTCTTTCTAGATGGTCACAAGAACAAAGAAAATATTTGTGGGTGGCTTGTCAGCCAATACAGTAGTGGAAGATGTGAAGCAGTATTTTGAACAGTTTGGAAAGGTAAGACTATTTTTATTATTAAGCTTCAGAATGTCATCACAATAACCACAATTTCTGCTCGCTTCAATTGTATTTTAGTGGCTTATTTCAAAATATGACCATGTATTTTATCATCTTAAGGGCATTTAATATTTAGATTTATTAAAGCTTTGATTCCTAATCAGTGAACAGCGCCCTCTATTGCTCCATTATGGTTTAGACCACATGGCCAGCAACCAAATCTTTACAGTAATGAGATACTGAGCATTAAGAGCTCCAGGTTGATTCATTAATATCTACTGTGACAAGCAAACAATTGCTTATAGAGCAAACATGGACAACCAGCTGTCACCACCAAATCTCATTACATGAAAACAAACCCCAAAATGGGTAAGATCGGATTAGAATCAAATACAACGCAGAGCTGTAATCGAAATTAAGGTAATAATATTGTGACAGCATCCTGCCAGTGTGGTTTGAAAGAACAACAGAGCCAGTTCATTAGGCAGACTGCTCATATTCAGCTATTTGTTCCTGTCGGGTGCAGCAGTTTCTGTTCTCATGACCAATACCCCCAGCTGAGGGAGGCATATTTGCACACGCTTTCATAGAAACACACACACACACACACACACACACACACACAAACAAGCTTTGATACAGTGGCAGCATTTCACAGATAATTTCCTCACACTGAGTGGAGATCCATTTCCCTCATGTCATACTCCACATCAGTCAAGGTCACCTTCAGCTGATACAGTCCCTGCAACATCAGCACTTGACCTTGAGTTTAAACAATTTCACCGTGGATGGATTTTTCATGGGCACATAATGTACCGTGTCCTGAAGGAGACAAAAAGAGCTGTTATAAAATAATAGAAAATGTTATTTTTTTGGTTCAGAGACGATATGCATCCAGCTCTCATCGCTTGTTTTCTTGGCTGAAGGGGAGCGAGGTGAAGGACTTTGTTTGGCTCTGTTGAAGACGCATCCAAGACCCCTCCGTGGCCTGGCCCGCCGTTCAGAATTAAGATGGTTTATTTGCACAATAGAATCCAGCGAGCAAATATTCAGCACGACTTCGCAATCAATGAATCTGAGAAAGGGCTCGAAATGATTTTTTGACTTGATTGAATGACATAATTGACTTGATTATACAAAGTTTTTTTCCTCCTCGAGGAATCCTCATGCTTAGGAGGAAACAAACAAATCAGACTGATTGAGCGAGATCTTGTGCATGTTTCTGTGTGTGCTTTTATAGCCTCCTTGTGCATGCTTGGATGTGTCTGCAGTACTGCTCTTGCCTTGCGTGAGTGTTTCAGCGATTAAGTATATTTATGTGGGTGCATGATTAAGTGTGTGTGTGTGTGTGTGTGTGTGTGTGTGTGTGTGTGTGTGTGTGTGAGTGAATGTGAGAGAGAAAGAGAACCGTTCTAAATGTCTTTAACAAAAAAAAAAAAAAAACGAAAACAGTAGATATGGTGGGCTTTGGCTGACAAGCTATGAAGCAAAAATTGCTCTCTTTGTTTCTCTTCTGTGTTACACCTCGCAGGATCTATTAACTAACCTGCCTGTCAGTGCAAACTACTGTACCATTAGCGCCACACATCCACCAGGCTCAGACCCAATCAGTTCAGCTTCCCCTTGTGGCAGCGTGTCAGTCAACATGGCGGTACGGCCTCCAGTTCTGCCCGGAATATCGATGCTGTATCAATGATCGGGATATGAGTGTAGGTGCAGTCGGAGTATTTTTCAGATGGTGATTTAGCACAGGTGAGGTCTTTCCCTGTTTGTAAAAGTGATGTCAGTCTCAACGTCTCAGCATTTCTCATATTTGCCTTTGACCCAACATCCTCATTACAACTGATGATCAAAAATCTCATTGTGTTCATCTTTTGTCAGGGTCATCCCGATGACAGTGTCACAATATTGAGGTATTTGGTCCAAAGTATTATGATATTTGACTTTGCCCATGTAACCAAGCAATACTATTTCTTATAGTACTGTCATACAGTACAGGGCTGCCCTGGGGGGGGGGGGGGGGGGGCAGAATTGGCCTGCCAGATTTAGATGTAAAAAAATTATACAGTAAAGAATTGTTTTGTTTTTTTGTTTTTAGGTTAAAAAAAACCCACTTGAAATATGTAGGATCGCTTGTAATTATGAATTGTAATGTTTGTTTTTCAAAATTTGTTTTGGTGGTTTGACAGTGGTAGTAGTGATAGTTGTACACAGACAAAAGACAAGTCAACAAAATAATATGTATTTGCTTTTTGGCCCAGCCAGGGAAAAAGTTCCCCCTCCCTCAGGCTTCATATTGTGATAATTGATCTCAACATTGTTCAGTATGGAGACATATCATGATCTCCAAGCCACTGCAGGTTGTATTTCTGTAATTCTGTAATGCAGGCACCAGTAAATATTCCTCCTCACTGGGAACATTTCACTGATGTTTTACTATTTGGTGCACTTTTGATGTGTGTGTGTGTATGTGTGTGTGTGTTCTTGTACTTGCTACATATTGAGGACTAGAATACGTATTTAACCAACAGAGTGAGGACATTTTTGGAAAGTGAGGGCATTTTAGCCGGTCCTCACATCTTCAAAGGGCTGTTTGAAGGTCAAGACTTGGTTTTAGGGTGGAGGTTAGAATCAGGTTCTGGTTAGGGCTAGGGTCGAGGTTAGGGTCAGGCAGTCAGTTGAGATGGTTAGGTTTAGGGTCGAGGTTAGGGTCAGGCAGTCAGTTGAGATGGTTAGGTTTAGGGTGAGGAGCAAGGGAATGTACTATGTCAATGAAAGTCCTCACAACAATATAAGTACAAGGATGCGTGTGTGTGTGTGTGTGTGTGTGTGTGTGTGTGTGTGTGCGCGCAGCATCGGCCAATTAGCAGGATGTGGTCTACAGAGATGGCAGGGGTTGGGAGGCAGTGGAGGGGAAACAGCTTGTGTGGCCACAATTGGGTCACAGGTTCTGTCTGTAACCTCCTCTCCTTCCCACCTCAATCCTTCCCCTCCATCTCCAATCTGTCAGGGGGGAGAGGCTGACAGCTCTCATGCACATCAGTCCTACCGCCTGCTCCCCCCAGCCATCACCTTTAGGACCGAGCACATGCCTGAGCCTGGCACAACTTCACAGGAGCTGATCCACAGCCAGAGTCACTTTTTTTGTTGCCTACACTACAATACACGCTGAAGGTGTGTATTTGAAGCGATTGTGACAGTAATTTGAACGGAACTGAAGTGCGGTTGTGTTTGACTGATTCTAATGCATCTCAGATGGATCCCATTACCTGCCTAATAGTAGCCACATCCTGCCTCCCATTTTTTTTTCCCTTTTCAGGCAGCACACTGCACCTTAGCCCTGCAAGCCAGATGAGAAAATCTTATCAGCACTGCCTGGCTTCCCTTTATATTCAAGGACTCTTAACTGGAGGCTGCAACTATTTCTGTCTTGCACTAAAGTCAAATTAATCAGTATGCTGTTTGTGCTATTATGTGCTACCGTGCAGACTTATAAATCGTAGAAGAGGCAGCAGTTGGTCTTTTAGAGGACTGAGTTTTGGTTGTCCCTCGTATGCAGGACTTGCTAGTCCATAATTTGCTGTAGGTTTTTTAAAATTTTTAATCTTATTGTCATTTTCAAACATGTAGAAAAAAACATTTAGCATCATTTGCCTGTGGTTTGCACGAGAAAATATCCATCTACCAATTCGGCTGCATCGAAAAAAGTTATATCACAATATAGTGAGGTTGTTATTGAAGTCTTCATCAGTCTTCATCTCTATTTCAGCAGAGACGGCACTTTCTCGAAGGTCAATGTTCAAGGGGAGCTACTGGAGAGCAGCAGATGTGCTGGTTGTGTTTCAGTGCCTTCCCTACTATTAACATACACTTTTATTCCCAGTAAAACATTAAATCTGCAGCAAGCCACACCATGGATTTAAAGTGAGGCTGCTGACCTCTCATTTTCTAATAAATCAAACACCTGTTAACAACACATCCTCCTCCAGAAAAGGTTCCACTGAGGCAAGTACTTGATTAAAGCTGGAAGTTGGTGCGATGACACCTTAAACATTGGGATGTGACGTACCAGCTGAGCCCTGCCCGGGCATGAAGAGAGCTCTCCCCACAGTTAAAGGCATAATTAGCTGGGGTGGCTAATGCTTCCTCATTGGTTTATTGTAATCAGCTTTATGTGCATCTCATAGTGGCCCTATTTGGCTAAGCTGAAACAAGTCCTGCTCACTGACTCCGTTCCTGCACTCCTGTACATCGGCTGCAGTTTGCCATGCAGGCCTGAAGCAGACTTTTATTTTCATCCGTGCTACTTGCTTCCATGTCACTGGGCTGCCACAATCGCCCCTTTATGTCCAGGCTGTCCTGGTTCTCATGCTCCACTGGTCTAGAGCCAGATCCTGGAGGTGTAGCTGAATGGGAGGAGGAGGAGCTTAACCAGTTCACTGCCACTGGGCTCAGGGGGGATAAAGTTAGATGCACAAAGGTCACTAGTCAGACAAGGAAGGCAAAGCCTTGAGTCCTAAGAGGAGACAATGATCCCATAGTTTAAAAAAAAAAAAAAGAAAAAAAGACAGCAGCCAGTGGAGGGACATGACTGTATGAGTGATGGAGGACACTGGAAAGATATTGATAGGAATGAGATGATGGAAATAAATCATTGTCAGAGCAGAGAAAAGACCAGCAGTGTGGACGCTTCCCAGGGAGCATCTGCATTCTTCTCTCATCCTGTCACTGAGATGAGGCAGATGAGAGGAAGAATTGAAATTATAAAAGCATCAGAAACCGATTCTTTGGTTAGAGCACGAGATTTGTTCTGGGGCTTTGAAAATCTAATACCACGGCTGACATTTTGCGTGCCCTTAGATTTTGTAAATAGTGGAAAAATAACTGCGTGTGACCAAGACTGTATGAATTAATTTAGCATACCTGCCCAGGGTGCTTTTAGCAACATCGAAGGTTCTCAGGTGCGGCGAGAATAAAATCAACTGATATTGTTATTTCAGGATTATCAGAGGGAACCAAACAGAATGGTGCGACCAATAATCCTGTCATTGTGGATGAAATTTCATAATCAGCCAGAGCTTATTAATAAAGCACCTCTACAACAAAATAGATTGCAACTCAAAGTGTTTTACAAATGACTGAAGCAGACAGTAGGGTGTTGAATACAAACCTAATCAACTGATGAATTATAGTGGATCACGTCCCAAAATTGTGAAAGACAAAAGCAACAGATATCAGGGAAGAAGCCAGCTCAAGGGAGATTTACAAATGTCTTTAGATTGGATTTTCCTCTCTTTGCACTCGTTCTCTGCTGCACCTTTTAAAAGAACTCTGTAATTTCCATGTATTTTACTGTTTTTCTATTGATTTGGGTTTTTTTTAAGTGCACTTTTTGTCTTCACTAATTTTATCTAATGATATACGTTCTGGTTTGAAGATGAAATAATGGAAAACTGTGGGCGGCACGGTGGTGCAGTGGTCAGCACTGTCGCCTCAGAGCAAGAAGGTTCCGGGTTTGAGCCCTGGCTCCATCACGGGATCCTTCTGTGTAGAGTCTCCATGTTCTCCCTGTTCCTGTGTGGGTTCTCTCTGGTACTCCAGCTTCCTCCCACAGTCCAAAGACATCAAGAGAGGACGAGGCTGATTGATACTCTTAATTGACCGTAGGTGTGACTGTGAGTGTGAATGGTTGTCTGTCTCTATGTGTTGGCCCTGTGATGGACTGGTGACCTGTCCAGGGTGAACCCCTCCTCTCACCTGAAGGCTGCTGGGATAGGCTCCTCCCCCCTGTGACCCTTAACAGGATAAGCAGAAGAAAATGGATGGATGAAAAATAATCTTAATGGAATAAATCAAAATCAAAAAGTTCAACAATAAAGCGTCAGAACATGCATACCTCACATCCATGTATGAGCTTTTACATCTAAATTACTGTGCAGGCATTATGTATCACTTACATTCATTAATGGGAAATTTTGTTCTCTTTGAAAGGATGTTTTTTCACCCTGATGATGCCCACTGGGCTTAAATCAGAGGCCTTTGAGGGGAACTTTCAAGGTACTCCTGAGTGTGTGTTGAAGTGATGCAGCTAAAAGCAGCGCCCTGGTACACACTTAGTGGCTGAAACAGCAACATGGATGATTAATGCAGGAAAAAAAAATACACTTTATATGAGGGAAAGGAACCTAATCAAAAGGCCATAGTCCTCCCCTTCACTTCCTCAGCTAGTGCAGGTGCACATTTGCATGCCATTTACATGGTAGCTCCCAGTGACCACTACCACTCCAACATTTCAGTGTCCATCATCTGGCTGACACTCTGTGATTGTTTTCTCTCTGTGATGCGACTCACCTAATCAGCAGAGGATATTGTCTGGTTCCAGTGATTATAAGGAGTGATCAGAGCTGCAATGATGGAGCATGTGCCTTGCAGTGGGGATTTAGCCAGAGGCTTCAATCTCATTGCAGTCACTTGTAGTTAGTGACTGAGACTAGCAGAGAGAAGGGCAGAGCAATATAAATGAATTGGCTATGAATGTGGATGCGGTGCTGCAGGGACACGCGGGGGGAAACAGGGCCAGTTAGACAAACTATTTCATATCCCCCTTGACCTTTATTTGCCCAGTGGCCCAGCAACATTTCCAACAGAGGAGCTATTAAATGGCTGCTGAAGAATTGAGCTGCGGTATTCAACATCATTTTGGTTTTTTTGCATGTGCATTTGGGCGAGAAATGTCTGAATGCGCGTGTAAATGCAAGTATCTTTACTGAATTTTTACTGCAAGGATCAGACCTTTAACACAAGATTAAATAGATTTTTGACTATTGCTGATCCTTAGAAATACCTATCTCCTTTAGCCACTAGTGCCGTAAAGGTGGCTCACAAAGAAAGCTGCGGATCAGGGGAGATTGACACCTTTCTGTAGGTCTCCGGTCTCATCTCCTAGCTGTCCGTCCCGAAATGTCTCCCTCGGGATAAGCTGGGATTGGCTTGATTGTGTTATCGGCGACTGATCGGGTCATTGAATGATGGAATTTTGAGCCCCTGTTCTGCTTAAAGAATGAAATGTTTAAAGAAGATTGACTGTGATTGGATCAGATCCAGCACCTGCTCAAAGGGGTCAATCAGGTGAAGGCAGGAGGCAGCAATCTCTGCTGTGCTATTGTGACATGAAGGGGGGAGAGGGGAATTAATGTGTGTGTTGGGAAGGGTGTTGTTGGTGGTGAATGGATGCTAGTGGGGTGTTGAAGATGCCATTCAACAGGGAAGCAGTTTGAAAAATGTCATCAGAGGAAGTGTCATGTGTAATTTGCAGCAGTCTCACCATCAGACTGGTGTGGGTGGAGAGGTGGAGCCGTCCACTCCTTCACCTCAGCCGTGCAAACTACAATCCTGTCCTCTGGGAATTCCATGTGGGAAAACACTTCGATAGGAATCGAGACTCAAAGAAGGATTTTTTTTTTTTTTTTTTGGATATAGGCTGTATTTCTAAAGATTGGTGTGGAATAAAGGATTTGAGGGGTTCAGATTCTGGCAGAATATTAATGGGAAAGAGGTCCAAGGGGATACTTTGAGCTGAGTAGAAAACAAGAAAAACCTGCAATTTAGCATGTTTAGTTGCAGTGCAAACCAGGTGTGAGGCTCACATTTCGGCTAAAAACAAAGGGTGTGCTACATTAAATAAGCACATTTTGCACAATGTCTATTTAGCTGCAATCAAGGGATTAGGGATTGATCGATTATCTGGGTAGCCGATTATCGGCCGATGTTAGGCATCTTTTCACATTTATATATTATTTTTTAACTATTGTTCAAGTTACTATACTACTGTAAATTTTAGCACTGTTTTTTTTAACATTTATTGCAACTAAATATCGGCCACAAGTATCGGTTAGCAGCCTCCTCGATTTACTTATCTGATTCGGCACTGGATCAATCCTTACTAGAGATCCTTTTTTTCTTTTTTTGCCAATATTTAATATCCTGACTTTTCACAACTGATTTGGCTGATAGCTGATATAAACTACCGCTGAAAGCAAGTGTATATGATATTAAAATATTTAACATAATTAAAAAAAACTAGATATTTTGAATACGATTTCCAAAACATTTTGAAAAGCTCATGAATCAAACATTTAAATAAAGATGCACTTTGCAAAACAAAGAAATGACCAACCGAACACATGCTGATATTTTCAACCATCCTCTCTGATAGCTCCTTTTTTTTTAAGTTAATCTGATGTCACACGTCCTCATATTAAGAGTCAAGACCCTGATTGGCATTTGCACAGCTGGCGACAGAAAAGCTACCCGATAAATCTTGGGCGCTCCCTGAGTCGGCAGTTCTAAACAAGACAAGGCAAACATGTAAATAGAAGTACATTGAAAGTGCCTGCTCTTTAGAGAGCCTGCAGAGAACACATGAACATTGGCCTCACTTCCTGTTTATCAGAAGACGGATGAATAAACAGAGAAACAGAGAGAATGTATTTCCATGCTGTGTCTCAATAAAAGTTTTAATAGTTGCACAGACACGCATATTTGAGGGGAGCACCACAGAAGATGCCCGTGAGTGACAGAGCTTTTTGTCTCGGCATGTCACAGCCAAATGAGAAACAACATGATGGTGTCAAATTTCAGCTCTCATCTGATAGGCTTTCAAAGACAAAGCAAAACTGCTTTTCAGCCCAAAGAACCCCCTTTCATCCTCATCACTCATTCTTCTTTAGCGAGGCTTGTCAGTGCCCCATTGTAGAGCACCAAGAAACCGCTGAGCACGAACCATGACTCAGCAGCACCTGGAGAACAGGCAGTTGGCAAGGTACAGCTCAAACGATGACAGTGCAGAATGCTCACTGTACATCTGATCTGATAGGAATGCACCTTTGTAGACGACGAGACCTTTGCTGGGGCGTTCATGTGGACGGATTTATCCCGAATGCCGAAATGGCAAGGTGATGACAGAAGAATACTTGAGTTTTAAACTGTGACTCCGACACCTTTATTCACATTTTAGAAGTATACAGCAAACAGAAAATCAAATATTCCCTTTGTTGCTGGACAGTGTGATGCGCCAGCTGATGGAACTTTGTGATAAATGTTGAAAAACTTTTCCATCTCCTGCTGTGAATCTTGCAAAATGAAACCATGCAGCTATCAATAGAGCAGCAGCAAATATAGGCAAAAGGAGTATTTCTCACGACTGTCAGTTTACAATCTGGATAAACACATAAAACGAAATGACGAGCTGATGCAGAGTGTTGGTTTCCAGGATAACTTTCCCTTCACGGTTTCTTAAACAGCAGCAAATAGACCCAGTAATATCTCTCTTAAATTTTAAACACTTTTATGAAATGAAACTTAAAAGTCGCACTGAAAGAGAGCCAATGCTTCGCCACGAGTGTTTGCTCTGATTAAGTGTAGAAATATGCCTTCAAGTAGCCCATCGCCTGTGCTTCTTCAGCCACCTTCTGCAGTGTGACCAGGTCCAGCGGGCAGCTCAGCCTCTGAGTGCCTCCCACGCATCACATAGCCATCTCAAAATCACCAGGTAAATGTTCTTACATGGAAATGTACACAATATGCTGTGGTTTGATGTGGAGGGCTAATGATGTCTCAGAGGTTTCACTTGCAGTACTGCTCACTCGTGTGTGTGTGTGTGTGTGTGTGTGTGTGTGTGTGTGTGTGTGTTTGTCTGGATAGCCTCGGGTCTGGCAAAATTGTTAGATTGTCTACCAAGGGCCTGAAGTCCTCCACTCTCTTAAATATAGTTGTTAGAAATTGCTTGTTAGGTTCTATTTTCTGCAACCGTAAAGACCAACAAGAGTAGTGACAGACTCATTACATCCAGTAATATTTAGCTGGGGCCGAGAAAGTAGGCCAAACAAAATGCAGTAATTATAGTGAAAAAATGCATTTTTAGCAAAGCATGAATGTAGGGTTTCCAGTTTTTGCGTCTTGTCACTATATATCTGCTTACTATTGTTAAAAAAAATGAATAGGCAGGACAGCAGTGATGTGAAGCTGTAATTAGACACAACGACGCTTCTCTAAACGCCAGTGTCACCGTCGTCGGTGTCAGTGTTAACTTGCTGAGGTGGCTGAAAAGAAGTTTTCCATAGAACAGCTGCTGTACAGTGACATTTTGGTCGGTATTCAAATTTGTAACAAGGCTGCAGGTATTACAACAAATCCTAAACTGCAATGTCTGATATATATATTTTTTAAATTCAGTTCTTTTAATCCATGCTAACAACTGTTTGTGAGTCAATCTTTTTCTTAATGAAGACCAAGCTTACATGTACCTTTAGAAAGCATCAATAAATTCTGCTACATGTGTTGTGTTACGGCATCCGAAAAGATATCCACTTATTTGTCAGGAATTTAGATAATCACAGAAGTAATTTGATTCGAAACACTAAAAACAACACACCATGTAGCTAAAACAATTTTTGTGTGTGTGTCTCAAAATGTTCTCATTGGACTTGTTAGGCCCGTTGACCTGCCTGAGACACAGGACACAAGCATTATCAGCCATTTTTGTTGGCCATGTCTGGATCCTGAACTAAAATCCCATCCTTGCAATCCATTTTTGATTGGCTTTTGTTTATTTTTTGACACATTCATTGTCATTTTCAACTATTTCAAGCAGGCTGGAAAATGATATTTGTCAAGGCAGCTCCTAAGCCTTCATACATCACTAATATACAGTGTTTAATTAAATTCATCATTGTGTTCATGGTGAGATCAGTATACCTTGTGAGTGGAATACTACTGGCATCTGATTGGATACCTAAGAGTAAGAAATACATAATTAACATGTCCCATTTCTACCAAATGAATTTTTCAGTGTGTTTCTTCCACTCTCCTCCAAAATCTTGTTTTTACGACCGATAGTCAAAAGATGGAAACTAAATCAAATTCAGCTGCCCTCAGAAAAGCCTCACCACAAAGAAAGCAGGGTCTATTTTCATTTTCTAAGACTCAAATAGTTGAGTTTGTATTTGATTAAGACTAAAATGCTAAGACTTTTAGTTAAGTAAAATAAGAACAGGACTAGCATGCCTAAATATGATGGAAACCAGCCAAGACATTTGACACAGGATGAGACTCGACTTAGGAAATAGCTGCCGAATTGATGTGATACACCCATAAAATGGCAGGTGACAGCATTATAATTTGATTCCATGTATTTTTATAGTAGAATGAGACATTTTAATCACTGTTTAGGAATTTTTAAAGACCCGACCACACACACACACACACACACACTCAAATTGAAACTATGCTGCTCCCAAGGGAACTCAGTCCTCCTGACTGCAATCTGAACTTTGAACATCTGTCTCAGGCATTCCACCGGCAGCACAATAGATAATCTTTACCGGTGGCTACTACCAACAGAAAAACAAATCTTTGATCACAACATGATGACATAGAGAGAAAGACCTGTTAAATATGTGACAAATATAATAAGACCAGAGCGGAATACTTTTAGAAATATTATTTACCAATCCTGAACCTCACAGAACTTAGCGGGAAAAGATTCTAGTAGGAGAAAGACACGCAGCATATTTAGCTGTACACATGGAGCCCGCATGGTGACATCGCTGGACGTGGCTATCATCGTGACACTCTTTGAGTTTATCGCCAGTTTATTTTATTTGGCAACATTCGTACATGCCAATAAAGTGTATTGAATTAGAGATTGACCATTCATCAGACAGGAAATCTATATCAAATGTCCCAACACCACTTGTGTGTGATGATCACTTATTAATTGCCTCTGCAGGTTGTTAAAATGAGAAAGAACTTCAGGTTGTTGCTGGGACTGAGGTGTGACTTTCTGTAGCTTGTTTTTCAGACTCCTTTAAATGGCAGCGCAACATTGATGCCTTCTTTAACACATCCTGCTAAAAAGCGACAGTCTATAGTTGCCTTGCTGTGAATAATCTTTTGCTTATTTTGTGAAGCGGCATGTCAGGGCTCCGGTTGAACCGTCTAAAAGCTAAATAAGTCCGCTTAATTGAACTAATGGCACAGAGCCGAGATCTGGCACCAGGTCTCGTCTCTCGAGCTAATCTTTTGGTCATGGACACATTGACCAGGCCCACACACACACACACACACACACACACACACACACACACACAAAAACCTTTCAAGCCACTTCCTGATTAGGAATCTTTGAGCCCAACATGTGGCCCATAAGTCCTATCCACATGTAATTAGGTTTGGTGGTTAGTTGAGCAGAAGCATGGATGTTATCCCTCTCTGTCTTGCCACCTAGAGGGTTGTTCAGCTTGTTTTTTGAAGCCCACTGGCAGCCCAGCATCTTCACTTCCAGCCCAACACACATTGTGAAAGCCACCAAGGAGCAGTCAATCTCGTCTGAAGATGAATTGTCCACTAAAATAAATTATGCAGCCTGAAAAGGTGTGTGTCAGTACAAAACTGAATATAAATTTCAAATCAGGTTACACAATTAACCTCTCTGTCTGTACTCCAAGTTTCTGATGCTTATTTCTCCCTCTAGTGGTTAATGCTCTCGTGCCCTTTCACTCACACACAGACAAACTGATGTGAATATTATCCAAAGCAGAAATTATATTTGGATTGACCAATTTAAAGTGAGTTTTGGCAAACCCGTCCGTCATTTCCTCTTCTTTGTCAGAGTCTCTTTTCCTGTTATCAAATAACTGCAAAAGTGTGGTTCAGGTAACATTTTTTAGTCCCAGACAAGCAGATGGCTACTCCTCTCTCAAGCTCCAGACCCCCAGCAGACAGCTTGTAAGCCTAGCTGCATGAACGCTAGCATTGGAACGGTGGAGAAAGATACCTCAAAAGTAATCAGATATACTTTTCTCCAAATATTTGCCTGCATTAATAGAACTAAGGATGTGTTTAACATTAGCTGGGGGAAAAAAAAACAACTGTAAATTATTACAAGATGTTGCTTTTTATTTAGAACTACGAGGACTGCCTCATCCTTCAGTCTCATTTTGTTCCCCCAGCTTCCAAAGCCTGCAGGTCCTCCTCTGAGTATATTCAGGGCCTCCTCATCCTTTGTTTTTTGTTTTTTTTTTTGGATAAAGTCAGCCATGACTAGTAGCAGCAGTCACCCTTCTAGTCATCAAAAACCATTTTATTTAGTTGACCGAAGTTATAATGGGGTTTTGAGCTGCAGTATGAAATCACTACACCCGGTCAGTAAAGTAGTTCTGCGTATGTATCTAAAATAACAACATATTATGATTTACAGCAGTTTTTGCATAGCTAATGTGGAGAACAACCCCAGTTTATTAATCCAGGCAAAGTCTGTTTTGGATAAAAGCGTATCTCTTGACTTTTAAGACAGTTTACTGCTTGTCGCTAGCATTCCTTGCAGCTAAGCTCACTAGCGGTCAGCTGCCTGGTGTGGGTCTGGAGGTCTGTAACGCCCTCAGAAAGGAGAAAATTTGTCAGGCACAAAAGATGATGGATAATTAACCTGTTTCCCAAAAGTTGACATGTTCCTTATTGTAGAAACACATCTGTAAAGAGCAACTACATCATAGTATAAGTAGCTTATAGTAGCTACTGGTGTGGTGTCAGTAGGAAAAAGCCAGAATTACATTTGAAGCAGCTTGAAATTAGATTAAAATGTCATTTGAATGTGATGTGAGGTGCACACAAATGGACAGGCAGTATCACGCTCAAGTGATGAGTTGATTGCATTTAATCATGTGCCAGCTTGTCTTCTATGTCTTGCAGCTGCCAACACACTGTGTTAAATGAGATGATATTTGTGTTTAAAAGTTACTTGCAATTTAAGAAAAGAAAAGCAAAAAAAAAAAAAGAATACCTCTATGATCTTGGAACTGCTGCTCATTTGCTTACTCAGTTCAGATTTTCTCCTCAGGTACCCGCATTCAATACTGTTGCTTGGTAACCGCAATACAGCTTATACAAAAAATAAAGTGAATACAGGTTGTTTGTAGTTTTATAAGAAGCAATCATACGTTCAGAATGAATCAGATGTTTTGCGTACAAGTATGTAAGGCTCATTTCTCTAAACACAAAACCCGCAAAAGTAAACTACAAAAGAAGTGAAGTGCTAACATGAAGAAAAGTCTGGAAATGTCACCTCGCCTGATAAATTAAAGTACTCCAGCGTGCTTAAAGAAACTGCAGTGGTGCAACAAAGATTTTTTTTTTTTTTTTTTTAACAAAATTTGACTGAATTTGATTTTTGACCCGATTTCCACACCGAGAAACTTCAGTGAACAAGCTGGGTTTGGTCCAATAATAGACACATTATTTATCTTCCCTGATTTGTATTTATTTTGATGTAATAAATCTCCAATATCGTCACTCATTCATGTGTTTTCACGCTACGTTATATCCGCTAGGTTTTAGATGGAGCACTTTGCAACGTTTTCGAATCAAAGCCACGAATGCAGATTTGAGTTCCAGGATTTCTCTGATCTGACTCATGTTCAGTTAGTGTCTATTTCTGTGAGTATTGCAGATCGCTGTTTTTTAGACTGACCTTTTGCTTTTATCCTCGGCAATCTCTTCTAGCTGCTGAAAGTAAAAGGGAATGGTATTTAGACAGCATGACTTCCATCTCATGGTTTCAACAGCTTTGAATTAGCATAATGGCCCATATATCAGAGTTATGTTTGTGTATTGTTTTAATGTTTTGCTGTTGCAAAGGAAGGGGAGGGGGAAAAAAAAATACTTGGTTGCTAATTCTCAACCAGTGGTGTTCCTCTTATAATTAGGAATCATTTAACTAAATTGCCACATTGCCATCTGGTTAGAAGATAAAACTCATGCAAAGGAGATACGATCCTTTGTTTGAGCTCAACTAAGTTGAATGTAGTTTTAAAAATTTCAAAGAAAATAGCCGGATCCAAAGTCAAACAAGCTCTCATCCATAGTTGTTGTGCTTTGACGAGTGCTCCATTTTATTAATGCGACTCTGTCAATATATAAAAACACAATTGTTTGACTGAGAATAGTGAACTAGGGCTGGCTTCATTACTTCCTGTAGCCTCGCCGACACACTCCTCCTGGTTCCCAGTCTCTCTGGCTGGCTGCCTCGTCATTGGCAGATCGCACATGTGGCCAAACTGTAAATCAGATTCAGACTTTCCATTCAAGTGCCCCTCTCAGGGGACTGGACTGGCTTTTATTCTGACCTTGTGGACCTTTTTATAGGCTTAGAAAAGAGCAGCAGAAAGGAGATAGCTCACATAGAAATGAGGAGTTGTGTGTCTTTTACCTTTGATTTAAATCTGACCTCTTGATATTTTCACAAAAAAAAAATGTGTGTATTTCAAGAACACCTTTTTTTCAAGCTTGTGTTTCAGTGCGCACGGTAAAATGCTAATTCTCTGATGAGGGTTTGTCATGAGAGAGGGGCCGGGGCCCATTTGTTGGTCTTTGTCTCCCACACAGCTAATGCTCTGAAGAGAGTTCAGCAGGCCTCAAGCTGTTCCCTCGCCCTCCTCCTCCCTCTCTCCATACTCCTGCTCTATCTCGCCCCTCCATCACACCTGATTGCTTTTGACAAATGCCCCTATTGGCTCCTTATCATCAGGTGCAGTGGAGGCAGCCTAAGACTATATTACTCTGCCCGTATACCACATCTGTTCTCCATTTTGCATGGATGACACACCTGCTTCTACACATTTTAAACGGGGCCAAGACTCTTTCCTTGGAACAGCCCCATGATTCGCACCCTTCAAAAGGCACAGGAAGGTCCTGGTCCTGGAGTGTGTTGGACACGGTCCACTAGACTAGCACCATGATCCACTAGAACATGTCGGGACAGGTGTGAGTAGCACAGTGATTCACTGTGGGGAAAAAAAATAGTGTTTGGGCAAACCATTGCAGGGAGAAACGATGCTACTCTGCTTATTCACATCATATTAGTGTGTTAGCAAATCAAAGTGTAAAACACAAGAGGGGATAAAAGACTACACCTTTAATTACTGTTTTTCTTGAGAAGTACTGCAATTATGCAATATTAAAGGTAAATAACATGAAGCGAGCCCACCAGTTGGACACAACAAAGATTCAGTCTGAACATCTTGTGAATGCAGACTGGAAGCAGCAAGCTAATACTAGCGCCAGTCTTCACAGCGAGAAAAACGCCTGCAGCCAATCATGATGTAAGTAATAACACCAGTAAAATGAAAATTCACCCCAATGTGTCATTTGGCTTTCAATGACTCTGCGTTAATGTCTCCCCCCCGTCATAACTTCTTGGTTTCCAAAGTCAGAAAACCTCAGCCACATATTATTAGCTTAATGGAGACAGATGAGTAACAACATCTGAAATTTCAGAAATATCCATTTGAAAAACTGTCAAACCTACTGTGGTATAATCTGTATCTTCTTTATCCAGCCATGCGCTTAATACTCCAAAAGCTGTTTGGTTTGAGCTAAAAAAATTAACAAAATAGAGGAACTCCAGTTCAGCTCGACTGTGAACGAGTGAGCAAGACTGGCGGCTGCGTCCAGCATTCTACAGTGTTTTAGAAAGGGCTAATTGACAAATGTGTTCAACTTGATTAAAACTATAAATTAATAATTAAACCTTCTCTGTGTGCGCATGAAAAAATGATTTCAACTTTTCTTCCAAAAAATGTCTGTCTGTACAAAAAAAAATTCTCTTCAAAGTAAAAAGAATCTCGCAAACTGCAGCTGAATTCAGGAAATCAATTTTGTAAGGCTTTTCTGGAAGATTGTACACTTTGGCCCGACGGTTACACTATAATTGTTATTTCACGCTAGATAATATTGGCACGTTCCTGTGTCTTTAGAGGCAACGATGAGCTAATCAGTCCCATTATCCAGTTTGACCTGTGACACATCTCCTTCCGAGCGGTTTTCTTAAATGCAGGTTTGAAAGTGACTTTGGGGAGACACGAGTGAGGAGGAATAAAAGAACACGGGAGTGCCACCTACCAGGGAGAGACGCTGATGGACTGTCATGGCCAGTGTCTCATCAGCGGGAATGCAAGGAGGGTTGGCGCAGTAGTCACCATGTGGTGGCAAGGTTAGGTCACATCATCTGACTGAGACTCTCATAGAAAAAAAAAGACGACGAAGCTGAGTTAAAAGGCCGAGCAGCAGTTTCCTTTTACCTGGATTTTTACCTCAACCTACTTCGGCCGTCTTTTGAATTACTTTTCTTTTCGAGGGGCAGATTTAGGAAATGCACAGAGACTCACGATTAGGACTAAAAGACAGATCGGGTGCTTTACATCTACGAGGGTCTTCATGTGTGTCATGTGTTCCCATGAGTCAACCAGACACTGGGCCATATGGTAGGTCCTTGACTGTGACAGACTGACGCATTAGTCATTGATGGCTCCCAGCCTCTCCCATGATGAGCAGTAGTTGAAAAGCTGACCTACAAACACACACACGCACACACTTAATTGATCCTGAAACAGTGCCGTACTCTAGAGGCATTTTTACTGAGGTCGTATCAGTTCAATTTGACAGTAATGTGTTTATAAAAATAGTGAAATGAGAGTCATAATGGTTTGAGGGGAATGATTATGGCCACACTGGAAGGGACCTCCTGATAACACAACTATGGATTCATCTCCCTCCGTTTGCGTTATTCATTATAAACACCATGGGGATTTGCTGCATTATTTTTAAAAATTTAATGATTGGTCTAATAGTACACTATAATTGGCACTCAAAACAAAGGGCATATTTGTTCCTGGTAGATTCCAGAGGGGGTCTGCCTTTGTCTTTACAGATTTTCTTTTTGTAAGACATTCTAGTGCTCTTCTTTACTTTATCTGTCCAAGTGATTGCAGTTGCGGAGGCATTATGGGGTTACAGCGGGGATGACCTATAGTATAGGTGAGATTAGCATCGGCCGCGGGGAACCTATATAAGCTCTTCCTCCTTACTCTCCTCCACAAGAGCATCTAGATGCTTGCACATCCTGTTGAAAATGTGTCATCAGCTGTCGCGGCAGGTACGTTGGCACATAAACCTCAGAAGTGACAGCATTTCTTACCTGGAAAGGTCACTGTAGGAGTGGGTTAAATGTCCCCTGGAGGAAAAGAGCAGGAAGCTTGACAGTTTGTGATTTGTGCGAGTTTTACGCAGTTGGAGTATAGCTTTTCGTTCTCTGAATGACCTTGACCAAACCCCCCCCCCCACACACGCACACTTTTTCTCAGTTTAACTTATAAGTCACTCTTTAGAAAGGTGTTGGGCCACCATGTGTCAGATGTGCCAGTAGTCATTAGTCTTAGTCTGATTGGGGATCTGAAGAAATTAAAAAAGGCCTGTCATTAGAGGTCAAGCCATCACAACAACAACACAAAACCCATCCTCTGTTTTGATTTAATCCAATTAGACACCCACTGAAGCTGCAGTTGTTTTCAGGCAGGCTTGATTAACTTCAACCTCTCCTATCTTATCTTTTTAATGTGTAGATGTGCCCATGTGGCGAGAAGCCGCTCCAGATTTCTGCCTTTCGCTCAGTACAACAGTGTTTGCTGCATGTTGAAAATGAGCATGTAAGAATTTCACCTTCATGTTTTTTTTTTACTTTTGTTTTTTTTTACTGGAAATATCCTCAAAATCAACATCTTTTCATTGTTGTTGTTGTTGTTTTAACCTGCATTCCTGATCAGCCTTTGAACAAACACCTGTGATTATTCAGATCATATTCATCTTGATTGCCTGATTTGGAAATGCGGAGCTTTTACACAGTACATGATTGAGTTTACAAAATCATGGCAGCAAGAAAATCCCAATAAAAAATGGTATAGTATTAAATGTGCAGCCCTAGATCAAATTGTATTCCGCAGGGGCTGGAAAATAACCTGCCCTGTTCATTGTCACTTCTGTCTTTCTGTCATTCTGCTTCCCACCGGAGGCCCCGACATGTGGAACGGTTGTCCCCCCCACGCGCGCGCACACACACACAGACACAGACACACACACACACACACACACACACACACACACACACACACACACACACACACACACACACACACACACACACACACAGCTTTTGTGCCTGAATAAAGCAGATGATACGATGGCTGTGATTTACACTTCTCACTCATATTCACACAGCTAAAATAGAAGCGCTGCCGTCGCTACAGCTGCTCGCCGCTGCCTGGATGGATGCTATTTAACAGCAAACGGTCAGAAAAGCAGCTGGCATCAGCTGAGGTCAGCTGGTGCCTCTTAGGTATGAATTAGTTTTACCTATTTTGCTTGTGATAATGATAATCCTTTAATCATATAGAAAGCCAGTTGAGGTCTCTTCCCGTGTGCCACTGCCCAGCATGATTTTAGATGGTAATGAATACCAAAGCTATAATATATTGACAGTTTCCTATTCTTCTGCTCTGATGTTAGATCTTTGTAAAATATCTTTTGGGTCCTCTTGTGCAACAAGGCTTTGCCATGTGGTTTTCCTCTTGTTTTTTAAAGATGCCATTTGGAATTCATAGCCAGAACTCTATATGCAGATTTGGAAAGGCTTTGATTAAAGCTCTAACAAGCACTTGATGGTTGGGGATATCACATTTCCTTTTGTTTTAATGCACTCTGTTAGGCTCACTCACAGTTAATAAGTCACAATCAATCTACCTGCTGTACGCACGGAGGCTTTGTAAGAGCTTAACAGGACCCCTGAGAGATGGAATAATTTCGGTTCTGAAACAGACTGACAGAGCGAGCGCGTGCATTGATGTTTGTGTCTGTGTGGGATCGCAACAGCTTCCATTGTGTTTTTTTATATGCTGGTGTAAGAGGAAAAAAAGGAGACTGCGGAAGGAAGGAAGGAAGGCTGTCAGAGTGTGAGTGTGGAGGACAGCTGCTGCATGTTGTCTCCTCTCCATCTTCTCTTGAAAGAGAGGGTGCAGTCGCCCTAAGCTAGTGTATCATATTTGATGACCTCAGAGGCAGCTCTCCCAGAATACCTGACTTATGCTTTCTGGTGTCCCAGGTCATCCTATCCCGTGGATGAAAATATCAAATTCCATCTATGGTTGTTAAAGTCAATCTCACAAACATGCGCACAAACACAACATGTGACAGAAATGTGTGACAGAGATTCAACAAAGGCCATTCTGCACATCGGCGTGTCCGAAGGGTCGGAGCTACAGTATAACACTGGAGATTGTCTATGAAACCTGTGATAGTTTTCAGTTAAAGGTTTTGTTTGTAGTCCCCGTGTGATAAGTGGTACCTTTGCTGTCTCTTTTATAGTCATAGCACCGGGGGGAGGATTTACAGAAATCAATTACCCTGTTTTAGCTACTTTTTTTTTATTTACTAAAGATAAGAATATTATTTGATTGGAAAATTGCATCAGTTTGAATTGGCCTTGGGCTGTGTGTGTGTGTGTGTGTGTGTGTGTGTGTGTGTGTGTGTGTGTGTGTGTGTGCGCGCGCGCACGCTGGCAGCGCCTCCAGGGATATTAGGGGTCACAAGGTCAGGGGCACTACTACTATTACTGTGCATCTTTATCTTGGGGGCGGCACGGTGGTGCAGTGGTTCGCACTGTCGCCTCACAGCAAGAAGGTTCTGGGTTCGAGTTTGTGTGGAGTCTGCATGTTCTCCCTGTTCCTGTGTGGGTTCTCTCTGGTACTCCAGCTTCCTCCCACAGTCCAAAGACATCAAGAGGGGACGAGGCTGATTGATACTCTAAATTGACCGTAGGTGTGACTGTGAGTGTGAATGGTTGTCTGTCTCTATGTGTTGGCCCTGCGATGGACTGGTGACCTGTCCAGGGTGAACCCCGTCTCTCGCCCGAAGGCTGCTGGGATAGGCTACCGGAACTTCCTCGCTCTCATGTCCCTCCAAAACCAGTTACCAGGAGTATGAGCGTTTCTGCATCTTGTTCTTAACAATTGATTCCCTGGAAAATATAGAAACTTGGGCAGTATATATATATATATATATATATATATATATATATTTTTTTTTTATTTTTTTTTTTTAACGAATAATTAATTTATAAAGTTGCTTTTTAATGAAAATGTAAAAAGGCCTGTGGCTGCAAGAAACACCCTAATGTGTCCAGGGCAGAGTCAGAGTTGTAATTGTTTTGATTTCCTTACAACAGGACAGCAAAGCAATGAACACATTGACTTTGCAAAGACAATAACGTCTCCATCCCTGTCGACTGGGTGTTTGAATTAATATCTCAAACAAAGATTATTAGCCCTGTAGACTAACGAGCGACGTACGCCCTGCTATAGATATTAGTTGGAGAGGTGTGATTGTGCATCCATAAACATGCATATAAGAAAACAAACAGGGGTGTCTCGCGCCTCTGGTGAACAACAAACATTGCAGGTTTTATACATCACACACCTCCAACAGTCGATTGTACGGTATTTTACGCCATTGAATCACAAAACTGGGGTTTCACACATTTGCTTCACACCTGTTAATAACTTCCCATCTTCCAGCACAGCGTCTGTGTTTCACCACTGGATGCACTCTCCCCGGTATTGAGGAGGAGGCGGCGGCACGCCGGTTAGATTCTATGTGCGCCATCCTCAGTAGTGGAAGTTAAGTAAGGCGATGCAACCTTCCAGACATAAATCTGCTGGCTGATAAAGTTGAAGCGTGTTGATGTTATTGTTCAATGTGCTCCACACTTCAAAAGGCAGCACATTTCTACTGTCAAGCCTTCTTGTCTGATCCTTCACTCAAAACACAAAGCAGCCAAATGCAACATTGAGCTGGCTTTTATTCCACCACCCCCCCCCCCATCAGAAAAAGATTAGATGAACATGCATTTTCTTGCTTTAACCTCACATTTCAAACACTTCCTTTGCTTCATTACTGTGAATCCCTCCCAGTCAGCATGGCCATCAGGCGTCTCACTGCTCAATAACACAACAGCGGGGTCATTTTAAAGCTAACGTCTCACAATCATAGTCATCTTTCTCATGTCATGTTTTGGGAAAAGTTCCACTGCCTCTTTCAACCTGCTACCCCCCCCCCCCCCCCCAAAGCATTAAAAAAATCTCTGGTAAAAGACATGCAGCAGACCGAATCTAGTAGAATTTGTTCAGTGATATGACTTTAGAGATTGCCTCCAAAGCAGACAGCTTTCTCTTTCAAGATGAAATGTGCACACGTGTGTCTGTGTTATTGAGACTTGGTGTCACAGCGCGAGTGCGTAAGGTTTCTTTGATTTTCACGAAGGTTCAATGACAATTTGACTGGAGCTGATGGGACATGGAGGCAAATCCTTTGATTCTGACTGGCAACAAAAGGCTGCTGCCACATACAAATACTGAAGCTCTCTTTCCTCTTCCCCTCTTCTTCCTCTTCTCCCCTCACCTCCAACTTTGTTCACCACCGACCAGTCTCTCCATCTTTTTGTCGTTGCATCGGAAAAATCTGAATAAATCCTCCTCTTATTTAGAAACAACTGATTTCAGACCCCTTTGACAGACAGGTGGCTCATCCAATCACCTGCCAAGTATTTTAGCATCAGGTTAATTCATCTGAGAATAACTGTAGAACCACAAAGACTAGCTGAGTTTCTGTTGCTGAATTCATAAGCGTCTTCTAGATAAGATGCACAGAGCTGAGGTTTGAATTTTATCACAGACAGAAAGGTTTGATTTAGCGGAAACTCATTCAGACTGCAATGAAGTTTTCCTCTCCTTCCGGTCCATAATCTCGAGAAGTGATTATTTCAGACAAATAAAAATCGGCGCAGTAAGAGTAAAAGTAAAACCAGAGGAAGGCTGTTTCTCAGGATTGAAGCAGTCTATGAGAAAATGGTCAAAACCTCATATATTCTCATATTAAATTGAGCTCAGTTACGTCGAGGAGGAATAGGCTGGACAAAGACGAGATCACATTATGAATTTTCCTTTCCTCTGGGGTGTTCTCAATTGCGACAGGTTGAATATGGCCTAATTAAAGAGAGCAGAATAATTTCACCCAATTTCTAAGAGGGTATTGTTTCAGTATCTCATGAGCTTTTTGTTAGAAAAGCGTGAGCATTTAGATTGGCTAAAAGGAACAAGAAATCTTCTCTTCCTCGCGCTCTCTTTTTTTCCCTTTGTATCTGATGCTCATGCTCATGCTCCGCATCCGTTTTGAGTAAAGTCAAAGCAACTAAATGGATCCTGAAGATTAATTAGAAATAGTTGATGGGGTTCAGACCATGTGTACATGGGGATTTGGGAGGCGTGACATATGCGTTTCGTGTATTTTTTTTCTTTTTATGTTCAGCAGTATTGTTTCAATCCACACTATCGCCTGACACTTATATGGCTATTCATGTCTACCTCCGTTGGAGGATTAATTTCCGTCCTGATGTGAATATGAATTTACACCCACAGTTCTTCTGATTGAAGCCCTTTTTAATCAGAGATTTACCCGCGATATATTAGCATGACACTCAAAACGTGCGGACATGAAAACTGTTGCTGCAGATCCCATCGATCAATACATCCACACAGTGTGCTGTCGTTGAGATGTTGGATTCTAAAGGAAATACCATCTTGTTGAGAGAGAGAGAGAGAGAGAGAGAGATCAGCTGATGGGCGAGTGACAGTTGGGCTTTAATAAACAATATTTCTCGTGTCTATCAGTTGGGAATTAAAAAAAATATAAATTGCAATGATGCTTGTTCCTAACAAATTGAATGATTAGAGGTGTTTGTTGCAGCCATGGTAAAATGTCTTTGTGATCAAATGTTGGAATAACAAACCGCCGTTCACGCGCTCGTCGGCACGTATTTCCCGTCAAACACGAACAGTCGGCTGAGAGGGCGGTCCTTCCTTCACTGTGGTTCAGGGCGCACTGGCATTCAAACTGGTGAAAATGATCCAAACAAGGTAATAGGGCTGACCACTAGTGATGGGATCACTCAGGAAGCATCTTAATACCAGGTGAGTACAGGGCCGTGATTTACGTCTATTTAGAATTAAACCACATCTTGTAGCTAAGTGTGTTTGTGTCAGCAGGAATGGAAGTCAAACCTGCTTACATTTTTGCCACATGAGGCAATGGAAACCAGCTGTAAATGCAAGATTTACATATCATCACCTTTTTCAGAGTGATGTTTGTGACGTTGACAACCAGCTAACATCTCGCTGCACGTTCCAGACAGGTAGTAGGAAATGTGCCCTGATGTGATGCTGCAGGTTGGGAGTTAGTTGATGACCCTTTTGACGGAGTCTGATTAGCTCACGGTCTTGTTCACGGTGTTGCTGTAAGTTGGTGTGGAGATGGAGGTCGACAGCGAGGTCGGTGCATCCTCAGCAGCGACGCGGGCGCTGCTCAGGTCTGATGCGACGAGGATGGAGCTAAGTTGTACCTCTCTGTTTACCGCTGGACTTGCCTTCCAACTCCTACCTGTGGTCAGGAATGTTGCTTAGCCTTGGAAAGAACAACACCATGAATACAAAACTGGAGATAATGATGGTGTGAGGTAAAGCAAAAGATTGTACCTTTGTTATTAACACTAGTGTGAAGGTAATTTGACAACAAGAGTGTAACAGAGGGAACAGACACATGAATTAACATGAGGTAAAATGACTCTTGGTGCTATCGTGACATCCGTCATGCTTTAGATTAGTCTTATTATGTCGCCGTCTGTATGGACCCACGGTGGTTGTGTGCTTTTTAAATGAAGATGTGAACTGCAAGTGGTTATCAGGCAGTAATGAGTTTGTTTTTCTCTTCCGTCTGTGAAGTAAACATTCTCTTTTCACCCTTGTTGGACTACATGAAATCCCCCCCCCCCCCCCCCCCCCGGTTACAACTGAGAGTATTAGTTGAAATTGAAATACTCCAAGTATATAAGTGCACATCAGATAAGTATGAGCAACCAATATGATATTAAAAAAGAAAAGACAGTCAGTCAAGACCTGTCCAGGGTGAACCCCGCATCTCACCCAGCTGGGATAGCCCCCCCCCCCCCCCCCCCCCGGACTCTTAACGGATAAGCGGTATAGAAAATGGACGGATGGACGGATGGATGCACAGCAAGTCAAGATATGAACATAACAGCTGTTCCCTTTGTGTGTACACCAGTGTGTTTTCTATGTGTCATTCAGACACATTATCATGAAGGCTGTATTATTTGGGATAGAGGGCAGAAATCAGTAATACTACCTGATTATATCACTTTACTTTCAGTGAGCTGAACAATTAAGGAGCAGTGATGGGATTTGTGTGAGTATCAAGCCACACTTGAAGGTTTTTCTGTCTTTTTAAGAATTCTCTCAACTCCCCAAATGCCCTGTCGGATTGCAGTGTGATCACATTGGGCCGTGCAGAAATGGCTGAATTGGAATCTTATCTTCTTCCATCTTTCCCATTACGGGCAGATTGAAAGCCCTGCAGCGGTGCACGGGCCCAGTCCCCAGTCAAGACCGCTTTTTAGACTGTAATTTGACAGCTTCTAAAAATGTCACATTTTGTTGTTCAGATGCACTGCCAAGCACTTGAACCATACAAGCTGTGGCATCAGCACCAGTTCAGTTGTGAGGCTCCGCTGACCTTCGCTTCACTCCTGGGCATCACCCCTGGCACTGCCTGTCTCCTGGTGTCAGTATGACATTATGAACTTGAAACGCCTGATGTTAACCAGTCGGCACAATGCCACATTTTCACGCTTTCATCCAGTTCTTAATGGGTAGCACTGCTTGCAACTAAACACTTAAAGAAAGGAAAATAAAATGGTGTCTCAAATGTGGTATGAGGTGTCTACATATAGGTACAAATCCATTTTTCTACCTATTTATTAATGCTTAAATAGAGAGTAAGTTTGATGATGTTCACACTTTTACTTTTAGATTATTCTGAGTATATTTTCAGGTACAGAACCAGACCAAATGAGAGATGAATCAGGGAAGGAACTTGTGTGCAATCATGAGTCCAAGAGTCCTCCTACTGCTGTGTGTAGATTTACTCATCCAAGATATTTCTTTCCAGGACACACAGGTGTTGAGGCCGAGGCTCACCGGTAGTATCTGCAGTAACTCGCTGTGAATCAGTTTTATCAGTTGTTACTGTGTTTGAAGCTCTATTTTTAGAAGAAGGCAAGGCTGTAAGGAAGTCTAATGTTCTCAACTTCCCCTCCACCTCCGTTGTGTTGCCAGGGCAGATGTCCATCTCTGTGCTCTGGTTATTTTTTTTCCGGGAGGGCATATGGGCCAAAGCTGCATCTCAGACACACTCAGGGGGGCAGCACTTCACTGACATAGGAAGTGTGGGGTGGAACCCTGCTGTCTGCCATCTGGGCAAATGGCAGGTCTTTATGCCAGCGTGGTAGCCACCGAAGAAAGAGGGCACAGGGGCATAGCAGGAGGCTCTGAAGACAGACACAGGGGGCATTTGCAGACACAGGTCATTCTCTCTCTTGGTAAAAGAGCCACTCAGTAACACCTGTGCTCCCGTTCCCCTCTGCTCCACTTTAGATGCTCTGTCAGAAAGTCCGTGCTCAGCAGAACTACAGGCTCCAAACAAAAGACTTTGCAGGCTTGGCAGAGTGCGTGCAGGTGAATAACAATAACCACTTGTTCAGTTATTCATATATTCATATGTGTGCTCATATTTAGCCTTCACAGTTGGGGCGATGAACAGCTCAGGCTGAGGGAAACTGGCTCAGTCTGTCTTGTGTGGTGTGGGAATAGTTACTGGACAAAGACAGGGTGACCAGTTGGGGCGTCCTAGTGTTGGACTTGCTGGGTTGGCAGGATAGGAAACTGCACTCTAATGAGGAGAAAGAAGACACGTCTCATCTGGGGCCACCAAGAACAGTGTGACAGGGCCTGTATGTTTGGCTGATTTTATACCCACGGAAGGTTCATTCAGTCCTTCAGATGGTAGACAGCATTTACCAAAAAGCTAATAGATATTCACACACTATTTGCTGCCTTGCTCCTCCCCAGACAGGGTCCATACCCATCCTCTGTAAAGCATTACGTGAACATGTTCAGCCCTCGCTAAAAATCTCTCCCCCACGGCCATGGTCTTGGTGCAGCCAATCCTTTCATCCTCATATCTCTCAATCCAGGTAAGGCTTGGCTGGAGACCAGTGCTCTGTAGAAAAGGAGGACGGTCTTTGGCTGTGCAATCGATTTCTGTAAGGCAGTATATACTGTACGAGTGACTGTGTCAAGTGAAAATGTAAATGGGCCGAGGTTTGAAACGATCAGGTAGCCTCAGCGTGCATGGATCAGGGAGTATGTTATCACGAGATAGCATTTAGCCCTGGTTTTAACTAAAGCACTCAGACATTCTCTTCTCTGCAGCTCCTGTAATTCCCTCTATGTGCTCAGTGTGAAAGTGAAGCACTGTTATCAGCTTCTACCAAATGCATTAGACCTCCTTTGACCGCTGAAACAGACCACCTTGTTGTAGATCATTCCCTCTACACAGAATGGAGGTGATAAAGAGGAAAAAAGTTGTAAATTAGGATTGTATAGTTTCATGCCCCTTAATGATTACTGCACTCGTGGGCTTCAGACAATCACTCCCTGTCTGCAATTTTGAATTAAATACAATATATGGCTGTGGGTGAATGAAGTATAAATTGATGATATTACCTGATATCACCCATGGTAATAAGGGATGATGATGATGACACAGCAGACTTAAGCACCACTTTGCAATCTTTCTGCATGGCGTACTGTATGAGCGAGGATGCATATGTTGAGAGTGCAGGGAGCTGAATGAACTGCAGGTAAGTAGTTCGATGGAATTACATATATTTGATCCTTTTTTTTTTCTCAAGGAAAAATAAGGTCTAGAGCATAGAAGAACGAGCGTCTTTTAGTCAATGTGTTGAACATATCATTTATTTGTCTTGTAAAATTAATAATTCATTCAGATTGGCACAGCATTACTGTGCCTTAAATTGAAAGCTTTTCTGCTGCAAGAACATATAAATGTATATAAACATATGTATATATATGTATGTGTATATATGTATATGTATATATGTATGTATATGTATATACCTATATACACGTGCATATATCTATATACACGTGTATATATAGAACATATTTCTAATTGAGAAATGGGGGGGTGTGGCAAATATATGCAAAGCTAAACAAATTCAAACAGATATCACACAAATCTCTTCCAACCTCTTAATTTGTTAGTTTTACAACCAAATTTGATTTGACATATCGTTTGATCGTTATACTGCAAAATACTGTGTCTGTTATGATTCCTTTACGATTGTTACTGTGATTACACTTGACAGTTTTTTGGGTTATTTGTAACAACATTGTATTGACATGTATAGCAATCCATTATCACTACTATTTTTTTTTTCTCTGCGTAGTTGTTTTTGGATGTTGAGTGTGGTTTCAAGAATTTGTATCCTTTCTTATTTCATTTGGAGCAAATTTCAAATTCAAAACATAATCCATCCACCTCACTTTATTCTATCTCCCTGTTTGTCTTCTTCATGTTTAAATCCACATTTAACTCAATAACTTGATGATAAATTAAAATAGCATTCTTAATTCTTTACTTGGTAAACAAAAATAAATTTTAAATTCTTTTTCATCGTCCTTGTGCGGGAACAGGTATATGATTATGTATCTTTTGGATGAGGTCCATTTGAATGTATCAGTTCTCCATTAAGTTATACAACTTACGGAAGGTTGTGGCCTTGTATAAATAAGATGATGCTGGGCCGTGTTCTCTCACTGTTTAAAACGTCTTCAATGGCAAATAAACTCCGTGCACCTGTTTGGATTGGCTGAACTGTATTGGCAACCTGTTAAAGGGCAGAAAAAGGGCTTATTTTCTCTTTTATAAAATTTGACAATGATAAAAGTGGATTGCAGCAATAATGGCTGCCATGGATCAACACCTAGAAATATTTTACTCTGCTGATGTGGACATGAATTGGATCCAAAGTCATGTCTCCCTCTGGCTGACTGCCAGGACCTTCACAGGAGCTTTAATAAATGGTTTGTACCAGCAGACGGTCCTTGGCCTGTGTGTGTGTGTGTGTGTGTGTGTGTGTGTGTGTGTGTGTGTGTGTGTGTGTGTGCGCGCACACACACACACGCACGCACATGTCATTGTGTGTGTTTATGTGCTATAGGGATTTTAATAAGGACTAAGTGCGCATGAACCCTCCAGGGAGGGAGAGAGACCAATAACCTACAGTAGTGCATTGTACTACTAAAAGGGTTGAAGGAACACGGAAGGGGAGGAAGCAGAGGTGTACTAGCTATTTATTCCCAGCACTAGGGTGCACATGAATTATTCAATGTGACATTCATTCATAATTAAGTTTTTTATGGATAAATAAATAGACAAAAGTGTAGGAAGGGAATTGGCTTTCACATGACACATTAAAATGTGGCTTTAAGTCATATTTAATGACGCAACTGAAGTGTGACAATAATGAGGGAAATAATAGCCAGTGCTAAGCTACTGTATGAAAAGTCCAGTGTTAGTGGTGGTATAGTGATGCTACACAACGTGAAGAAGACTGAGAAATTAGTTCAGTAGGTGGGCTGCCAGAGGCAAAGTAAGCTGGTGCTCCAGCAACGTACTTGAGTGTAGCCTGAGGTAGAACAGTTCTGCAGAGAAGAATGGAATTTTGTAGTTGTCTGGATGTAGGAGATGAAGCACAGTTCATATCTGAGTTTTTATTGGAGTTATTTTGTTGGTTTCTGAATCCATCCCTCAGCTTAAGAACCTGTTCATTTCTCTGCACCTACTCCAATCCAAGGCCTGTTAGATCATCTCAATGAGCCTGCTTTTAGGGCGGTAGCAGCAAAGCTTTGGAAAAGCTCTCCACTTTTCTTCAAGTGTTTCTCATATTGACACTCAATGCAAAACTCAAGATGTATAGTATAATTTTTCAGTGTTACTTATTGGACTCCAGTGTTCTAGTATTTGGAATCATTCTATCTTAAGTTTTATTCTGTTCTATTTTCATGGATATATTTTGATCTTGCCTTGTATTTGAGATTGCTGTTTATTGTTGTAGCCTTTTTGCTTTGTTTTAGTTTTACTGTTATTGGGCCTTTTTATTTCTGATGCTATTTCACCCACCTTCAGTATCTAGTAGTTATAGTTGGGCTCACCCCCCAAGCACAGCATCAGCTTCAAACTCCTTGAGAGCACTGAACCAGGAATGTCTAGCCTGTCCGTGGGGTCTTTGACTCCCACCTTTAGAGGAATTTTTCTGCATTGTGAGGGAGGTTGGTGAAATGGAATCTTTACAGGTGATGTTCAAATTCTGAGAGCAACTTTTTGGAGCTGTGGTCACAGGGTTGTCAGTGCCTGTAGTGGCCGTAACCTGACAATCCTCTGGTGAGCACGAGTAGTGAAGGAGACCTTTCAGACCTGGCCGGCCCACCGGTCTCCCGAAACTGCAGGAGGCGTCTGAGTTTCCGACAGGCAATCTAATGGCTCATGAAGGGGAAGGAGGACTTGGCCCAGGCCGTGTATGGCAGGGGAGAACCGTTGACTTCCACTGCAGACATTATTGGACAGTAAAAAGAATATTTAAGGAGCCCGAACCCCCAACTGACAAGCCCTCCATGGAAGCAGCTAAGCATCTATAACTCAGGTAGATGTTTCTTAGGTGGTTAGAAAGTACCAAGGCACCTGGTGTGGAGTATATGCCCTGTTGACTTTGTGTGACCAATCCTCAAAAACAGATCATTCTCCACTGCTGTAATCCATACAAATATATTTAAATCAGAGCAGCACAGGGCACTTCCTGTTCTATGTGCCAAACATCACAAACTCACTGCTCAGCCTTTGGAAACTTGCAGGTTGTTCTGTAAGAACACCAGTTGATCCACATGTTCTGGTTTGAGAGCAGTTTCTGCAGTGACCACATCCCCTCCAGTGGAGAAAATTTGCTCTACAGACATGCTAATGCCCAGTGATACACAAGTATTGCTTTGACAGCTGGGAGAGGAGGGGAAATATGACCTCATGGACACACCACCAGTACAAGGATCCTCAGTGAGAGGCAGAGAAGGAGTATTACAGTATCTCTCTCTGTCACCTCCACAGGCCTGGCATAGGGGGGTCCTGCATTCCTCCAAATGGGGATCCAGGACAGAGTCTGTAGGAAAGGTCTTTTATTCAGTTTCACTTTGGCATCTCTTCAGGAAAACTCTTTTTATAGTCTGCTGGATCTCGTGGATCACCAACAAGTGTCTGGTGTTGTCCTTCATATCCTGGTGCAGTTCCTGGATCGATGGGAGACACTGTTTGATTGCTCACTTTTGACATCAGTGTGGTCACATCCTTTGTCAGCTTGAATGCATTCACAGCTTCCTTGAATTTGACACGTCTGTTTTGTTGAGAGTGGAGGGGGGCTGACTCTCGTTTTCTTATCTCTAGAGACAGAAAAGTGACACAGATTGAAAGTTGTTGTTCCAAGAACCTCTTGAACCTATTGAATGTGCGGCTCCACTTTCAGATGGTGATCTGTTGTTGGACTGTCCTGACAGAATGCTGATATTCTTCAGATTACGGAGATCGTAGCCCCTTTTAAGTGCCTGTTGGGATGCGGGATTCATCGTAGGGGCAAAGCATTTGGAATGAGGGAATTTTCCAATTTGAAGAGCAACAATCATTACCTGAGCCTTGGTTTTGTTGTAGAGCACAGGGATAACTGCTATCTGTAAAGTGGCTACAAGATTGGAGCTTATACTGTGGCGCCATTGTCCTCAACAGGTGGCAAAACCCAGGGTTCTCCAGGACTTAAGCTGTTGATCCCTGGAATCCTTTCTCAGTGTCTAGTGACAAACTTAACTGCGCATCTTTGTAGCTGTGTTGCGTCTGTTGTTTTCTTCACAGTGGTAACTTCACATGGTGAAAACGATGAGCGTGGTTCCTCAAATAGTTCCTCGGTATTCGATTTTTGTGTATCAGACCCAGCATGTATTCTGTCCAACTCATGTTTTCTAGTCCCAGTAGGTTCATGAAAATGGAACTATGCTTGCATGATTGCTTTCAAAATAGTAAGTGTGCTTTCTTAATCACCCGTTCAGACCTCGTTCAGCCGCAGTTCGATGCAGTATTGCGACTAGGAAGTTATTTTGAACTTTATTGTCCAGTTGTTCCTGGGAAATGAACATTAAAAGCTGTAACCAATTGTGTGCTGTCAATGCAGTCCATTGCGATAACTGAGGTGGGTTAGGCACCTGAATAGAATCCCTTCTGGGCCCTCATGTTAGAGGTGCTCCTGGCACGTCCAGCTGGTAGGAGTTCCAGTGGTAGACCCAGTAAATGTTGGTGGGGATGAGATACCTTATCTGGCTGGGAAATGCCTTGGTGCCTCCCAGGAGGAGCCGGAGTGCCTTGTTGGGGAGAGGGACATCTGTGTGACCTTATTCAGTTGCCACTACAACCTGGTCCAGAATAAAGAGCAGGAATGGATAAACGTCTGATTGTAGTTTATAACGGTTATAGGGATAAATACTGTTGAAAATAAAACAAAGTCTTGCGTGCAAAGGTCCGTCTATAGGATGATATCTTTTTATCATCTCATGCCTGACAGTGTATATTATTTTTCATTTTCATCACTGTCATCTCAAATCACAGGGCAGATCTCTGAAGATGTCACTAGCTGCCAGTTGTTTCATTGTGTTCCATTACATCCAGTACAATGCAATTCACAGGTATCAGTTATTCATCTTCTTTTATTCACTCAAACATAAAACAAGCTAAATTTGGTGTCACCAAAAATGAGTCTGATGCACACAGCTTTTCAGTCCCTTTGCAAATGTGCACAACCTGTCACAGCATGCAATGAATTGATTCTCTGTTAAAAGGGTTTGAATATAATTAAAGCTACTATTTGCTGCTCGGCAATTCAAGTGGATCTTGCCATCACAGTGTGAGTTGTATCTCAAATTTGTCTCCTTGAACACTATTAACACTATTTAACTTGGGGGCATTCATTTAATTTGCTATAATTGCTTTAGATCCCCTCTCTCCATGTGAGGCCAGTTGTATTTAGGTTTAAGGCCTCATCTGCATCTATATTACTTACATTTTTTATATTATAGTAACTATCCTGTTAACATTAGTTAGTTCCGCTATAGTAAATTAGAACATTAGCTTCTTCTTTCATCTGCACTGAATATTCTGAAATGTTGTGTTCCAGAATTGACCAGGATAAAAATACTGTAATTCTTTGGCATACTGGGTTGCTGTTGTTGTTGTTGTTGTTGTTGTAATTATAGCATGAGATCGAAAGCCTTTTCTGTGGTAGTTTCAATTATACTGCATTAAAAATAATGATAGATTTTACAGAAGAAAACCATCATAACACCATTTCACGAAACTGCAGTACAGGAATTGTTGAAACTGTCAAAAACTCACTTGTATGTCTTCTACACCTTCATGACTTGTGTTTCTAATATTCTAAATGTGTACATCTTCCTCCCATCTTTAATAGCCAGACCTATTTGCATTTTTAAATGTGTCTTTGTAACTCTGGTCAGCTTTTCTGAACAGATGAAAATTCTCACACAATTTGACGTAACCAAACAGGGACGCACAGACTCATCTGTCTTCTCAGCAAAAGCTACAAGTGCAGCTGTTTGTTCTCTAAGAGAAAATATTCCGTCCACTTTATTCAATACTACAGTGATAGCAGATTCATCACACCGCTCCACATGGTAAATAAAGATGAGCTCACGGTTTCCAGACAAATGTTACAACACGCTTAAAGGAAAATTATTATTTCTCAACCTGACCTACTTAAGAGCAACATTAACCATGATGTTCTCCGGGTTATGTATAAGCAAGTTGCCCTGGATGTAGATCTTTATACCCTTAAAATTCACCGGGGGCTCCTGTGATGTGTAACATCAGCAGGGCAGAGCATGTTTTTTTCTACCCGCTCCACCGGCGCTCCGGTTGTAGGGCAGCTGTGTGCAGCCGTGTGATCTGAGGAGATATTTCTGAGGAGATTGCAAGCACGATATTCAATGTTCTCCAGCTGTTTACATCATCAGTGTTTTTCACAGACATGATCAGTTTCTCTGCAGGTACCATTATCGATCCTTTAAATACAGGATCATTTATAGATGTCGATTTGACAGATCTATTTTACGTGGGGGAAAAAATTAAGCACAGTGTTGCTCTGCTGCATCAGGTGGGCTCAGATTTAATGAGTTGTTCACCTGAAGCCACTAAAAGACACCGTGTTCATTTTGCAACAGTTCTGTGTAGTTTGAGTCTTTTATACTGATGTCATTCGTTGACTGTATTGATTGTGACACAGATGGACACTTTTTGGGGGGGGGGGGGGCATTTGAGTGCAGAGTGATCCGCAGTTTTCTGTTCAAATCTGAACAGGTCCAAGTTCTTTCAATTAAAAAAAAAAAAGGATGCCCAAAACCGGAGCCTGAAATAGTAAATATAAGGTGAACCACTGAGTTTAACCTACCCTGTCGTGCAGTTCTTAAGTACAGGCACAAGAATTTATCAGAGAAGAGAACAAAACACAGATCAGTCACAAATAAATAATAATAATAAAGAGGTATTGACCATAGCACTGCAGATGGATTGAATCACAGTCATGATGTCTGCCTGTACGATTACAGCATTGCAAAAAGGATGCAGTTTGCAATTTGGTATACATAATGTGCATTTGTGTGTGTCTGTAAATGTGACAACCTGTCATCTGTGCCAACTTTAAGCCCACCAACTTTCCCGGTGTGTTTAGCGTGTGTATGGTTATATGACGGCACAGTGACCATCACGGATGCCAGCAGGACCGTGATGAACAATCTGACACGGACCTGGTGGAAGGAAAAAAAACCCATCTGTTATGTGGCAGTATTTGAAACGCTGATGTTGAACAGAAAGACCTGCAGGAAAAACTCACAAAGTCAGTAAAACTAATCCGTGTCACCTAAGAGAAAAGTAGAAAAAACACGAGCGTTTAAAGCTCAGGCAGGTTGAGTCAAAGACACAAGTCTGAAGAAATCACAAAACTCCATGATAAACTGCATGGGATGAGTCGTGGTGGCATGGTGGTTACCAATTATTCATCCAGTCACTACGTTGTACGTTAGTCACAATAGCAGACTTTTACTAGATCGCGCAGCATTGATTAACACCAGACAAATGACACAAATTAATTTCAACAGAAGAACATACTAAGTTAAAATATTATCGTAGAGTTCCATTGCATTTATTTATTGACGTTTAATTTTTTTCTCTTAAAAAAACGTGAAGGCACCATATTGGCGTATAGCACCAAACTTGACTAGCCGGTGAGACCAGACGGATCAGATCCTGTCAGACTCAGGTCATGAATCCCTATGCAGTTATTTGTAACGGTTAAACAGTTTAATTGATTCATCTCCGTCTGTAATTCCCTTTTTTTTTTTGAGAAAGAACCTCTATCATTCTCCCTGGTCATCAACTCTCTGATAAATAACAACATTATAAGCTATTGCTGAAGAGCAGTTATGTTCCTATCAGGGAAAACATTTAACGTGTTGGGGATATGAGCCTGGTGGGGGGTGCTGGGCAGGTGTTGGGACTCCTTTGGGAGCTGGAGGTCACATTACCATACAAAAGCCACTCTGCTGGGTAACCTTTCCAGGCGCTTTCCCTAGCCGGGGGGCCAGCATTCACACACTGGCACTGCCACAAGTGCCTTCCCACCACGCCACACACACACACTCACATACAGGCACAGATGTACACAGATCTCTCATATTCAGCCCCCAAATACCCCCTACGTTCTCCATGACAGAAACATTGCTTGTATAGTGACATGAAATATTTGCACGCAGGGAACATAAATCACAGGGGACAGCTCTAAAGCAAAACAAATACTATGATATGGTCCATTGCCATCATAATGCACACTAAAGGGAAAGGCATTCATGTGGAATTTAGATCCAAAGCCTAACATTTTATCTTTGCCAGCAGTCTTTCACACAAACATCAGCTCCTTTTTTTTCCTCTCCCTAAATCCCCCACGAAAGAATGGCTGTTGTTATTTAAGCTCCACTCTATTTACAACTCTGATACGCCTCAGATGTGTGCAAGACACAACAGTGAGGAATGAGAGCAGTGTATTGCATATGGCGTAGCACAAGGGAGACAAGGGGATAGACATTGACTTTGCCTGGAAGCACATGGGGCTTCTCCTGGTAGAGAGGAAGAGCAACTGGGGCGAGAAAGAAAGACTGTGAACAGAGGGAGGCGCTCGGTGGGCAGCTGCAGAGTTAATGTCGATAAAAGGGTGGGGGTTGGGCTAAGGTTATGGGTGGCCCTGTTGATCGACAGAAGCGCCAACAGGGATTTCGTCGGCTATTAAAAATGGTGCATGTTGGAGGTTTGTTTTTTTTGGGGTTATTATTTTGAATAGAAGAAGGAAATATGTAGAGGATGGTGGAAAAGGGGAGGCGTGGAGAAGCTAGGAGAGTCATTTCCATCCAGGCTGATTTTGAGTGACAGGTCATACAGAACGGGGGGAAAAAAAAAAACCTGGGCGCTCTATTCCACATGTGTGTGAGTGTATTTGCGTATGAGCTACCCCACAGGTAACACATGCGTACCATGTAATTATACTCATTACACGGCAGGCTGTGGATCTGCATGATATGATAGTAGACACTAGAAAAATATCTGGATTGTTGACAGCGTAGTGGCACAGTCGCTGTGACAGTCAACTACATTGTTTATGCTGCAATTACCAAGACTGAATTCAATCAGTCAGGCCAATACACTTTTTTTATTGCAATTATGCAAAAGACCTTACAGCTCACTGTGTGGTGAGACGTGATGTGCGGTAGCTTATATTTATTACTTTATTTGTAAAATTAAGTCTTGAAGAAGTCCCCGTCACTCAGCCCTCGTGCCATCTCGTATCACACGCAACCTCATGAAAATAATAACTCTTAATATAATTGATGTAATATGCCACACGCAACAATAAGGTATAACATCTAATCAAATTAAGTAGTCATTGCCGAGCTGTAATTAAACAGTTTGAAACAAGTGATTACCAACCTTGATAGAGAATGTGAATATATAATAGGGGTGTTATGGAAATACTAATACCCCATAGCTTTAATTGCAAAGCCTTTTTTTGTGCTAATATTGATTGACTTGTATCTATGTTATCATCACGTTGACCACAATAGCCGGCAAAGCATGCAAATAAGACAAGATCAAGCCCTCCTTCACTATGTTATGCTCCACTAGACTTTGTAATGTTAACAGCGGGGCCCTGCAGACTGACTGGGCTAATGGTGTGCCATCCCATCAGGCCATGCGCCCAACCAGAACATGCAGATAGATTGTTCACATCAAGCCTGTTGGCAAATTAGCCAACACACATTAAGCTGTGGCATTATGCTAAAGCTGTCTAAATACTACTATATGCTTAGTGACCAGTGAATGATTGCTGAAGGTCCCCCCTTCCTTTCCTCCCTCAAGTCTGTCGGGATGAGGGTCTGTCCTCCCAAACTGGAGTGATAGAACGATGTGACACACACACACACACACACACACACACACACACACACACACACTCTCTCTCTCTCTCTCCTTCTCGCTCTCCCTCCAAATGGAGTTAAATTAAAGCAGGCTGTTGAAAGGCCATGAAAGAATCGTTTCTGACTCTAAATGCATGTGCTTTTTTTTTTTTTTTGCTCTCCATGTATGTTTAATAGCAGCGGGGAAAAGAAACATTGAAATTCACTATATAGCTGTCAAATTTATAATATTAATATTTTATGGTATAGCAGGAGAGACTTTTAATGGCAATCAATACATCACAGCAGGGGGAAGTATTTTTCACAGCGGGATCTGTGATCTGACAGACATTTTCTTTTCACTCTTGTAATTATTTTTGTCAGACACCTAGAGAGACTTGCCATGCTCTCCTTCTGCTGGCTGACCACAGCTCTCCTTCTTTTGTCGAAAACTGCCCATAGACGCACAATAGTTCACCAGTACATTTTAATTTCCTCCCACCTTAATGAAGGTGTTTGTGCAAGCTGATGGACAGGCTGCCTCCACATCTCAGCTATGCTGTCTTGACCCTCTCCTGAGGGTTACACTCATTTTTGACAAGGGTGGGCGTCCACCAAATGAATTTCATTTCCTGAAATACTTCTACCTGTCCTCACACTCACTGTGGAGAGGAGGAACTTGTCGAAAGTTTGGCGTTGGGTAAGTTCAGCTCCTTTGTAACAGAAATCCTGGTTCCCATTTTCGCAGTTCGTGAAAAGAAGCTGCACGTAGAAAATGTTGTGAAGCAGTCACACTTTACAGTGAATGACGATGGTGTTTACTGAGCTAATCCACTGCATTGATTGCTCTTCATTAGAAGTGGTGTTGGCAGTTGCTTTTGGGGAAGGGGTTTGTTTTAAAGTAGATTAGGGCTACGTTGTTACATTTCTGTGTTTTTACAGAGCAGTATTTTTTGGTGCGCCAGAGTAGTAAGGTTAAAAAGAGGCCTGATTCATCTTTTACGTGAATCTTCCTGTACTGTGTTATATAAAGGATTTGATTGTAAGTGAACAGCATGAAACATCTGGAAAGAACACATGTTGCTTGTTATCAGATGCTTCCTGGGGTTCCTGTGACAGGTGCATGTCGAGAGCAAGGAGCGATCCCAAATCACTGATCTGACTCAGGGTTGAATACGGCTATTTAACTGTTTGTTTTGGCTTTTCCCACCGCAAGTTCCTATTACAACTCACTGGTGCTAACAGAAGGCTAACAGTTCTCCATGCACATAGCTGTAGCTGGTCACCATCAACTTGACACACAGACTCCCAGTGGGAGATATCAAAAGGATGCTGTTGGTAAAACTCAGTTTGCCACAGAAAAATGTATATCAGAAGAGGAGACAGAAGACTGCAAGATCACAACATTGTGGTTTGTACCCCCCTCCCCCCAAAAAAGTTTTTCATTCCACAATTTTGCCTGGAAGAAAACCCCCCCCAAAAAAAACAAAAAACAAGGCCCATTGAGCTTGCACAGTTTTTGAATTAAGAGACTTTTCTCAACTTTAATCAAGTTTCGCTGCATTTACGATCATGACCAGAGAGTGCAGATAAAATGCAAACATGAGAATAAGATGAGTGATTTCTACAGTTCTGGATGTTGTTTGTTTGACAGACATTCCAACTTCCCGTAGTTCTCTTACACATATATTAGCTCCGCAATTAATAATTTACAATATGCTTCTTGCACTACATTGTATGTTCAGAAGAACAGAGCTGGTTTCCGGTCTATGTTCTTGCCAACGGGGCAGATCTAAGTGTGGGCAGCTAGATTGATTGCCGAGACGGCTAGCAGAGCGGAGGAGGATCAGACACAGAGAGAGGGAGAGGGGGGGGGGGGGGGGGGGGGTTCTGCTAGATTATACAAGCCTTGTCTGAGCTCAGGATTTCATCGCCTTTTGTTGTAAAACCTGGTTTGTGGAATAGCAGATCAAAGCTTCACTCAGAGCGCCTCACATAACATCATTTCCACATCTGTGAAATCTACAATCATAGAGGAGACTATGAAACCTCTCCTGCATTCATTAATATAGAACTTTGACCAGAGACAAAGGTTAGGTGGAGGACGGAAATGGTGCCGCTCTTTTTGAGCAGCGTCCACGACTGAGTGTTTGAGTATTCACAGCCGCTCATTAATTCTATTTCTACTTTGAGTATTGGTTATTTGCTTTCTTCTTTTCACTCAGAAAAGCTCTTAATTCATTAGCCGATCCCCAATGAATGTATTATTCAATGCTCGATTGGCATCGGTGAGAGCAGTTTGTTTGCTATAGCTTATGAAATATGTATCTATTGAATAGGTGTTCATTTGCTTGACATAGCAACGATGGGGGAGAGGTTTCTGCTGCATTAACAGCCAGTCACTCAAGGACAACCCTTCATGGCTGTTTAGGTTGTGGTGAATGTGCAGCGTAAATGATTTAACTCTGGCTGTGCTTCAGGATAACTTTTGAAAGATAAGCATTTCATGTAAAGCTGCCTTACCAGCTAATTTATGAGAGGAAAAAAGGTAAAAGGCTTTCTACACAAACACACTCATCAGAAACAGGAGGCCGGCTCCAACAAAAAAAAAGAGCAGATTTGTTAAATAGTGAGGCTAGCACATCCATAAAGAGCTGTTTGTTAGATGTCAACAGCAGTAATTATAACAGAGCTGGCGTGGCTGAAGCTATATTGAGTGGCCTAATGGTATCTATGGAGAATGAGCAGAGAAGGGGTTTTATTTTCATTTTAATTTTTTTTTTTTTTTTTTAGCTCAGATGAAGTGGCTCGACACAAAGATGAATGATTGCTTTCTGTGCGAACTTCTGGGCTCACGGGTTGATTTAATTGAGTTGAATTAAACCTAAGCCAGGTAGAAATGGAGACAGAGAGAAAATCTATGCCGTCGATCTATAAAAGCCTTTAGGGCTTCGATTTGGATTACGTAGATTATTTTCCTGTCTGGTCACAGTCACACTTCATTCCTATCCCTCTGTTTTCCCTAGTTATATATTGTTTGGATGGAGCACTGACGGCAAGTGCCCTTTGCTATCATGTGATCAAAACTTTTAGTCCGAATGATCTCGTAGCCAAGTTAGTACTCAACAAGTGTGGTGTGGGGCACACGGGCAACCAAGAAAATGACTGGCTTGTTCATGAAAGAATTGAACGCCACTGATAACACTTTTTTTTTTTTCTTGGAAATACCACCTGTGGAGATGCTCCTGCCAAACGGTGCAATTAAATGTAGCCTGCTGGCTGTTGAGTAATTTAATTGACGTTGGCTTTTAGCACGGTAAGTGCCTCTCCTCCTGTGTGTACATTCTATCTCTGTAGGTTGTATGTAGTTTTGAGAATAAACTTCTCAATGTTTTTCTGGAAACTACATGTAGGGACGCTAAATGGGTGGGGGGGGGGGGTAAATTGTTCAGTTTAAATGTGGAAATGAAGCCGAATACCTTCCTGTAAAACTGTCATATATACTCTTATAAATAAAAAAAAGGCCTACAGTAATTCAGCGATCAGCAGATTGGGACATGCCTGCCAACGGACACGGCGCCACGCTGCCAAATCACTCTTAAAAGGAAGCCTGAGCAAAGGGGCTTATCTCAATGTGTTGGTCTTTCTGTGCTCCAGCACATTTTGCCATATGTACACAGAGGCAGGGGCACGATCTCGCACGTCTTTCTTTGTCAGTATTTGTCTTGCTGTCTTTATTGTGCTCTGTGTGCTCTCTCTCTCTCTCTCTCTCTCTCTCTCCCCCCCCTCTCCCTCTGCCTCTGTGTCTCATCTCTGCTGCAGCCCTTTGCTCCTCGATTACCCCACTTTTCTATTATACTCCCATAACAGGGTTGTCATCTCCTAAGAAATCACCTCTTGTTCTTGACTATTTCAAGATGACACATTTGAAATGCTTAAAACGCCATGATTAGCCAACATTGTTTGAGATTTTCTTCAAACAAAGCTGCTTAGGGGCGGCAGATAAAGCCATGTTGTAAATTTATCTGCTACATTTCAATCCTTCTTTCTATTGTGACGCTGGAGATGAGACGGATAGAAGAGGGCGAGGTGGTCCTAACCCTGCTGTATTCATTTCAAGTTGAACCAGCGCAGTTTGTCTCTTATTTGTTTTTTGGACGGGAATGGAAACCCCCACTGTGATCTGGGCATGGACACTACTCCTGCAACCTCTTGATCAAACAAAATGTTATACAGGTAATATGGATGTACATATATGTATATGCCAGTGCTATTTTTGCTCCGATGCTGACACACATTCCCTCCGTTTCCTATTAAATAATGAAAAACATGTGCTGGGTTCAAAAGAGGAGCCATAGGGAGGTTTTGAATGGCTGCATGTTGTGCTTGCATCAGCTCAATGTTCTGTGGAATTAACACAACATTACATTTCAAATGGTATCTAACTCCACAAAGAGACCGGAGGCCCATAGGCCAGAACCCCAGACAATATCAATATACATTTGATGGACTTCTTCTTGGATATTCTTCTGTTTTTTTGCACCTGCAGAGGTTAGTTTGATTGCTTACGCTGAAGCCATTTTCATTTCATTTAAATGCCTTTTATTTCAGTTTTTGTCCCCTTTTAGTAAGAAAATTAGCAGTGGCGTTATCTGAGGTGCAGTAAATAGAGCTAACATGTCTTATGAAAGTTGCTGGCAGTCAAACAAAAGCTTTCTAATTAACTTGGTCAAAAAGATAATGCGATCATCGTTCCTCCGTTTGCTGGTTACTATTATATCTCAAAAACTAGCGACCTTTTGAACCTGGGAGGTGATCTGGATCAAATTATCAGTCGTGGGACCTGCAGACCGTCATCGACACATTGGCAAATACAGCCAATAACACTATTCTTGCGGGCATAACAAGGAATTTCAATCAGCCCCACGCAAAAGAGTTGAAAGGAGAATGTTTTATCTTCTAAAAATCTACTTGATAGAGTCTGAATCAACAATTAGGAAATCTCTTTTTGAAACAATTGTTCTTCAACACTTCCCGCAATGGAACAGGGACACTTTTGATGAGGAATGTGCTATGTGAGTACTTGGTGCTCGGTTATGTGTGGACAGCTGACAATTTGGCTTGAAGACCACACCCGGTCTAATGCATTGTGAGTTCTGTCTTTCTCTCCGCTCGTACGCCCATGCAGCTTGTAATGAATACATATGCTAGAAATGCTAAGATTGGAACTATTGCGTGGGTTTATTTGCAAGCAGGAATGGAAAGTATTTGCTGTCCACTTCTGATCAAATCCCATCAGGATGGTTTTCAATACCAGGTATTTACAGGGACACCCTTTGAGATGTTGGGAGCAATAATAACATACAACAATGACACTATGCAAAACCGACAATTAACTTGAATTGGCCTGTTGTGTTCAGGCGTGAAATGTTTTGAAATTCTACATACTACAAGAGAAAACCTGTAAGGCAAAAGTGCATCCTTTTATCCAGAGCTCTTGAGGAGAGCTGATGGAGGCAGAGTGAATGAGCCCAGACGAGGCTTTGGCCGTTGTCCACATTCAAGCTAAGAGTGTCAGTTCAGGGCATTTGCCGTCGGACACAGTTGAGCAAGATGTAATACTCTGTTTAAAGTGCCATAACCCATACACTTCTGCTCAGATGAAGATTTAACAAATGTTTTTATTGCTATAGTCAGATATCACTTGACAGGTGTGTATCAATACCATGAAAAATAGACACTGCTCTAGTTGGATGCATCCACTTATTTTCATAAAGGCCACAACAACAACAACAACAACAACAACAACAACAACAAAAGATTGTTTCTCAAAACATCCTGTCCAACTGATGCAGTACCTGTCACCAAGATAGAAATGCTGTCTGGCTCTGCGCGTTCGGTTCAAAAATAGCAAAATACCCTCAGCCATCCATGTCCTATCAGTTGGTAAATACTAGATGCATAAGGGTCTGTCAGACTCAGCACATTTTTGATCCCCCCCCCCCCCCCCCCTTGGCACTTCTTGTGTACCTCCGTTATGCCGTCTCCTTTCTGCTGCTCAATTCATGTGACTTGTGTGTAAGATGGAGAAGTGTGCAGGACTGGGATGTATGGAGGATGCTGTCACCAAACACAAAAGATGAGCTCTTCATGTTTGTTTGTTTTCGTGGTCATTTGATGATTTTTTTTTCTCCCCATTTTGGGTAAATAAAAATGTTTGTGACAAACAACATGGCCCGAATCTTAGTCTTGGCTTGGTAGCATAAATATGGAGCGTACAACAGTCCACCACTACAAGCCAGCATGAAGAGGACCTCATATCTATTTTTGCTCCTAAAATTGAACCAGTAAAAGTCGCCAGCTTTCATGTCCATCCAGCAGGGAGGTATGAGACTGATCTCTGCTGCCGGTTTTAGCAAAGTCCTGAGGATGAGCCTCTCATCTTTTAGGTTTTACTCAAATTCTGACACAAGTAGATCACAGTATAGTGGAAAGAGCGCACACTAATGCACTAGGTCATATTTTATCTTTGAACCACAATGTCTCTTTGGGATTTTGTACACACAATTCATGTAAAACCGTAAGCTTGTATCACTCATGGTGCTTATTAAGAACTGTTTCAGCTGCATCTGTTCTCCATCAAGAACTTTTTTTTCAGTTTGAATCGCTTTTTATATAATCAAACGTCCGTGATGAAATATGATTTTGATTATTTATTCCCAAAAGCAAATGGTGACCTATTTGCACATCTTGGTAAATTTGGAAGGGCTCTAAAGTGTGATTAAAGAGCTGGATAAAATCTGAAACAAACCTGAAGAGTTAAGAGTTGCAGTTTTTGTTGTTGTTGTTTTAAGCACACTGTGTGTCCATGATGGACTGCATAAAAGAGCCTGATAGTCCGAAGGAATCACGTTTTTATATCTCAGTTGCAAATTTGAATTCTTCTTCTTAAATTATGGTCCATTTAGAGCACAGGTGTCAAACTGATCCAGTAAAGGGCCGGTGTGGCTGCTGGTTTTCATTCCAACCGAGCAAAAGCAACACCTGATTCAACTTAAATCAATCAAGCTGTGTCCACACAGCTCATTGGTTGGATCAGGTGTTGCTTTTGCTTGGTTGGATTGAAAACCTGCAGCCACACTGGCCCTTTAAATCAGGGGTGTCAAACTGATCCAGTAGAGTGTTATACATGATGTCATATCTTGGGGGGGGGGCTACTATGTGATTGACAAGCCGTTACCATGGTGTGGAACCTCGGCTTACAAAACGTCAAGATGATGTCAAACTTAAGGATTCATAATGAGAGTCCTTAAACGAGTGGCATCAAGCAGGTTGTGCCCACTTACTTCATAATTTAGGTATGTAACATGTCAGAAGGGTCTCCATGTTCTGCCAACACCTCGAAATGGCAAATGGATACATCTGAGAACACGGGGCTTAAGCTACAAAAGTATCAAAGGGGGAGTCAACTAATTCTCTCCGGTGTTCACAGGTCACCCAGGCTGCCACCAATGCATTGAATCACCTCAAGTGAAGGAGGGTGATCTTTGCAGAGCTACGTAGCTAGCTCACTTCATCTGCTTGAGGATACATTAGCTGCTACTCGCACAGCATCCAAGTGAAATACTGCTCTGGTGGTTTACTCTGTGAAGAAGGCGGGAAAAAAAATGACAAGCAGAATCGAGATGAAAAGAAAAAGTTGAATTGCAGTTTGGAATGAGAATGTTTCCAAATCAGCTCCTGCTTGTGCATCCAACTCAACTTGTGCTGTGGAAGATAAAGAATTACATTGCTAGTTGTCACAAATGACTGTCGATTGCAGCATGCATTTGTTAAAAATAAGGAATTTTAATTGATGCAGAGAGCATTAATTAGGATCAACAAAATCTACATGATACACAAGAAACACAAACCACATGGATGAATGCATGTGTGCAAAATGAAATGAGCTACTACTACTGCATTTGACAGAGTTTTTAAGTGTCTTTAGTTTGCATGCATTTGCACACACTTGTGTATTTATTTATGTGTTTTCCTGTTTTATGTGCATGTATGCTCCCAGAGGGGAAACAGGCTGTGTGGGGTGTTATCTGCTTCTGCAGAGGGTGACAGCTAATCACCAACCCTGACAAACACTGGGGGAGAGGGGAGGGAGGATAGAGGGAGTGATGACAAATGAGAGAGAGAGAGCGGGACAGAGAGAGAGAGAGAGGAGGAGGAGGAGGAGGAAGAGATGGCGCTGGGCTCACAGGATTGACATTTGAATTCCATTGAGTAACCACGGAGAGCGTCGTGTCCTGTCATGACAGCCCCCGTATATAAGTTTGGACCTGAGCTGGACAACCACAGAGCCGCTCATGTGGCCCATTGATGAGGCATAAACCCCCATCAGTATACGTACACAACAAGATAGAGGGTCACTAAGAAAACATGGACGAGTTGAATAAATCTTTGTGTTTGCCCAGTCTGTCAGCAGCAGCTTTGATCTCCTACCTGCTGCTCCAACATTTTCAGTCTCATAAAGACAATAGGGGCTCACTTGTGGCCTTTTTTGGCCATCAAAAGCACCTTTAAAGTGATACTTTCTTGCCAGGTGAACAGACATATTCTAATACTCACTGACTTTGCCCTACCAAAAGTATATGCTAAATGCATTTGTCGACAGTTTGCCTTACAGATGGGCTTATGCATGCCGAGCGAGTGTGAGCTGCTGGTGTTGCTTGTTGACACAGAGATCAGAGAGGGCTGTTAGAAATGGAGAGATGCTGTCGTGAGATGGCGGCAGGAAGAGAGGAAGAGAAACGAGACGAAGCTGCACTTTCAAGCAACAATTTTAGGTTTCCCCTCAGCAGCTGTTGTGTGTTGCTACAGGTGCCTATTGAACACAATCCAGCAGGCATAGAAATGTCTACAGCTAATGACATTAATGGCAGCTCTGTACTAGCCTTGAATATTTAGTTTAAACATCAGGGACAGCTCAGTTTGATTACCAATAGCAGGACTGAAATATCAATCTTCTCCTGGTGGTCTAGTGGCTTCTGGCCTCCATATGGTTTCTGGACTCCCTGCCAGAATCAGTGTAGGTGGCATTATTCGGACCAACTGGCGGCTGTCTGGGTAGCTGTGATGGGTGTCATGCTGGGGTCCTCCATACAGGGAGACCCTCATCTGCTCACACTGTCACACCTCTCACCGCTGTGCTCTCTCTATCTGACCCTGTCACCAGGATCAGAAAGTGACAGAGACAGGGAGAGCAACATCATGGAGACAAAGAAAAAAAAGAGTGGGTGCTCTGTATCCTTGTAGATCCTGGAGTTACTGAAATCCTCTATGAAGCTGTCAGACGCTTTTACTGGGCCACCGCTTGAATGCATGCAAACGGCGCCATCAGTGGAGTCAAAAGATCCAATGCTAATCAAGAAGAAGGGCTGTCATTTGTGTTTTTAAGTGCTGGAAGTCTCTTAAACGGTCACTATCTACTCTCCGCCATGACATGCTGTTGATTATGTCATCATTCATGTTATTTTTCTCATGACGTCACTCTGGCTGATTTTTCCTTCAGTCTTTGCCCAGTTTAAAGCTCTGCGATGAAGTGCTGAAGCTTGTTAAATATATCTTATCCTCAGATAGCTTGTGTTGCTGCTGTGTGGGTGACCGCAGAGCATCTGTGTTTGAGAGCGTGCATATCCACATCTGTGAACTTGTTTTGTGCTGGGTGCTAATGACGCCTGGCATTTGGCCACTATCAGTGGATCGTTAATTAGTATTGAGAGGTTTGGGGGGAGAAGCACAGATTCCCCTCTATCTCTCCAACAGATGTGTGTTTGATCTGCTAACCCAGCTTAGACACACACACACACACACACACACACACACACACTGTCCAACCGTTGTAGCACTTTGACATATGGAAATGCCTATAAGCACATCCTTCTCGCCGTACTGACAGCAAGGGATCCAAAAGCAGGAAAACAAAAACAAAACAAAAAAACCCCAAAAACAGTAGTGATGTGTTGATCCTGCAGCATAAGTCATGAACTCCATAAACAAATGTGCAAACATGAGGAAAAACAAGGGAAAGAATGAGGTGATATTCCCAGCTCATAGTTCAGTACAGGATTTACTGTTCTGATGCTTTTTTTTTTTCTCTCCTAAATCCTCACTGAAGACTATAAGATATTTGTTATGCAAAACAATGGATTTATGCTTCACAGTATCTTGTATTTCTTTTCTTTAAAAATGTGTTTATCCTTATTCACAAGCACAGATACACAGATATATGTCTAGATTCAAGTGGAATAAATGTATGAAGGACTAGGATTCTGCAAGCACCTTACAGTAGAGCGCCAAAAAAATAAATGAATAAAGGAAAAAGGGCAGTAATGAAAAGGATTTCCGTATATATATTTTCAAAGCCAACCTTTAACAAATCTACAAACTCCCAGACGCTGGGGTAAAATATTAGTCTAGTGCTCTCTAATGTCAGCGCCTTTGTCTATTCAGTTAATTGTAGCATAGATGTCCTGATGGAATTGCTCTGTGACCTTTAGTATTTTTATTTCTTCCGCCCGTATATTTGCTAAGTGATGGTATTCTGGCTGATTAGCGCACCCTCGTCCTCCACACACACACACACACACACACACACACACACACACACACAATGATACACACTCACACACACACACACTATTACAAAACACAATGTATTCACTCCCAGAACCCCTCTCCCATTGTTCTGCTTTATAACACTGGGAAAGGAGCATCAGTCAAGTATATTAGCTGGATCCTATTACTGTCACCAGATTGCCTCTCTGAGCCATCTTAAAGAGCCCCCAGACAAAACTTCCTGTCATGTTAATCCAAGCTTTAATAAATAGAGGGATGTGTAACCATATTCAAATAGGGGCTTCTGTATTTACGCTGACAAAGAGAGACGGGCTATCACAAAATAACAGATGAAAGTGTTTTGCATGAAAAGAAGAGGGGAAAAAAAGTTTTCTATCAGTGCTCATTCTCTTCCATTCTGGCGAAAATGTCAAATTATTGAAATGGCCTTTAAAAAAAAAAAAAAAAAAAAAGCTTAAGCCTAATCTAAGTAAAACACTGCAGGTATTAGGGTTGGTGGGCATTGTGAGTGAAATAAATGCTATTCAGCTCAAGCTAGCGGCTCATTTTATCCCTCTTGTTCACCTATTGATATCAAAGTACATAATACACACCTTGTCTCCTTTGAGAGATTTATGCTCATCGAACCTGTGAACATCAGAGCATACTGTCATTGAGCGCTTTCACCGATTCATGAATACAGAAAAGACTGTTATTAAATTTCATTTCCTGGATGGTTATTCAGAGGCATAATTTGCTGTGTCATTTAGTTAAAGCGCAGGCAGCCGCAGAAGCCCCCTTACACTGCTGATCTTGAGAAGAGACGCAACCAACAAAGCCAGCTGAGATCGACCTCCACAACTCAAGATCTCTTCAGATACATACACAGCAGTGAAAAGAAATAAAGGGCACAACACTGAAGGACAGAGAATATCTCACTGGCTTTCATAGTGAGTTCACTTTTCGCTAGTTGTGGCTCGACGCCGAATAAAAGAGAGCTTTATCACGCCAGTCAATTCGCAATCGGATGGTTCGAGGGCCTTCTCATTGCACGATGGATTCTAGTGAAGTCAAGTCAGTAGTAGTTGTACAGCGCTAAATCACAACAAAAGTTATCTCATGACGCTTTACAAGTAGAGCAGGTCCACACTCAACAGTTCTCCGTGAGCAAGCACATCCTGCAACAGCGACGACGAAAACCTTCCTTTGAACAGGCAGGAACGTCGAGCAGATCCAGGCTCAATGGGGACGGCTTTCTGCTTTGACTGGTTGGGGGGAAAGACAGCGGGTGGGCGGGGCAGAGACAAAGACAGATAATGGAGGAAGGCAGATATACAGAAGGAAAGAGAGGGACAGAGATAAAGAGGAAGAGAAAGGGGAAGAGACTGATGGACAGACGGGGGCGTGAGCAGGTGGAGCTACCGGTGGCAGCTTGAGCCTCTTCAGGTCTGCAGCCTCCTCCAGCAGCACCCGGGATCTGGGATGTGGGGAGCCTGAAGGCTCAGGAGAAGAAGAGTTAGTTCTAATAAAATGAAATACATTTTTTGAAAAGTCCTGAATTTTTACATTGATCAGGAAAACAACTTGTATGAATTTTCAAAACATAGTGTTATAATGTTACATGCATAGATTTATTAGCTGAAATGACTACAAGGTTTATTAATTTGTAAAAAGTGTTGTTACTAATGTAGTAAGACTGTTATTGAAATTTAATTTGGGCTTTGAAATGATTAAAATAATCAAATGACATGCCTAAATTCAACTTAATCAAATATATCAATATTTACCATAACAAACATTTAATTTTTTGTTGTTGTTGTTCAAATCGATGTGTAAAATTGTTTGAATAAATGAATAGCTAAACCTTAGCTATGTTTATTTTCTTTTATTCAGGACACTTTTTACAGTTCATGGCCCAAACAATCAAACATATGAGCCAAATGTAACAGAGCGCAATTCCACAGCCCGTAAAGAAAAAACGTCTGCTTGCACCGTGGTTTTACAAGGCCACTGAACGTGCTCAGTGAGGCCTTTTCTTTTTCTTTCCAGCAGACACGGTCTAGTTGTCCTCCACTGGTGACACGCAGCCTCCATTTGAAAGCTAAACCCACCAAGGGACAAGGGTGCGACAAGTTTTAAACATGTTATTTTATAATGAATTAATCATGAATTCATTAATTAATCTGTTATTTTACCAAGCCTAGTTTTAGTATGTGTATTGATACTTCTTTGGTATTAATACTTCTTAATTTGTCATAGGAATTTCTGAATTCCCGTCCCAGCACCACAGTCAGGTTAACTTTAAAATATTGATTATTGAACAGACAGCAAGCTGAGATCTCTCTCTGAAAGTTTTTCTGGTACTCGCTTCCTTATTTTTCGCATGTTGGTGTAGACAAGCAATGAAATGCTGGAAGTGTAACAGGCCGTGCCCTTTAAACAAACATTTGACCTCCTGTGTTTGTGCTCCTATGTCTTAAGGAGCTGCGTTATGTCTCAGAACAACCGGCCCGTTCACCAGCTGCTCTCAGGAGAAAAATACTTCTTATGTCCTACGTATGCATTTTTCACTCAAGTTTTTATTTTCTCAATGGGGAATTATGTTTACATGTTTGTGCATCCTTGACTTCCTCTAACAATCAGTCTCAAAACTTCATACGGAGCCAGATTTACGGGGCGATTACTTACAAATACAGGACTGGCTCTCAACGAGATAAATGAGTCATTATGATAAGAATGGTTGAACTAATTCTGCGGCTCTCGTATTTGGGAGTTGCCTTTCCAAGGAATTGCTGTCACAGAAACTCACATTCACAAATGTCACTTCTGATATAAACAAACATGATGGCGGATACCTGTCGGCTGCTTGCAATCGCGCGATGTTGCGGTTCACGAGCCGGAATGTGTTACGAGAAAGTTTTATTCTCTCAAATGAGCTAAGTTTCCCGCTACTCCCAGCTAGCACACCACTCGGTTGGTGATGATTCCCTTTTTGGGGTCACTCCAATGGGTGGCTAATCTGTTTTGACCAACCTCAAATTGGGGAACACCCCCAAAGGGTCCCAATGGGCGAATCAGATCCAAAATGGGCCCAGTAATTATCCTGTAGCGTGATTATAAAATATAATCACGCTACAGGATAATTGAATGGGCTTATTCTAATTTAAAGAGAAATATGTTTAATAAAACACTGGCTTCCTAACCCCATGTTGGCTTCTCCAGTGTAATCCCTTTTGTCCTTTGCAACATCCTCACATTTTCAGCCAATTTTCCCACGTAAAACAATCCCCTTCCCAGGCATCCCCTGTGCTCCCTCTCATTGTGTTTTTCACACCCAAACATTTCAGACTATCTTCTGACCTTTTTCTGCCCTCCGGTCATTGCTGCTTGCAGCTATATTTACATTAACAAGGTGGAGTGAAGAAGAAACCCCCCCCCCCCTTTTTTTTCTTTTTTTTTGCCAAATGTGTTTCATAGGAGTGTGTCTGATTGGCTTTGCAGGAGGAAGGAAATCATTTTAAATAAGTCCTCGATGTTAAACTGTTTGCTCTAGGGCTTAAGGATTGCTCACCTCTCCAAATACTATTTTAGCTTGAAAGCACAATATTTCCCAGGCTGAGCTTTCACATGGGAGAATGAGGGAGGGCCCTGGTGCAGTGGTTTCATGGAGGTGGCTTGCAGGCATACTCCATTCTGTCAGAATGAGGAGGCACTCTGCAAGAGTGTGGCAGAGAGGAAAGGGGCCCTATTAATAAAATGACTCTATAATGGGTAGTTCCCTGCAGCTTGGCAACAGAAGACAAGCGGATTGATGGATGAGGCCAAGGCCTACCTCCTCAAAGATACTGGGCTCAAGTATGTAGACATGACTCTGTAAGGCCAAACTCAAGGCCATGCCCCACACCGTGCTAGAGCCCAGTTCATATAGGAAACCCTATAAATGACTTCCTGTTTTATGTAAAAGGGTCAAAGTGGCAGTTGTGACAAGCAATGCATCACCTGAGCCACATCTCAAAGCCTGAGCAATGATGTGAACGTTTCAGTCTTTTTTTTTTTCTTCAGAATATACGTCACCCTCTGTAAGACAAATGACCAGATTAAATCTTAGTTCTAGTTTCCTGGATTGTATCGATGCATGTAATTAATAGCTGGGATTATTTGCAAGTAAAACAACCATAAAATGTACATATGGTTAATGTTTTCTTTGCGCATTTGTTTTAACTCCCCACAATTGACGAGATGTTCTGTCAATGACGAGGCAACTCTCAGACGAGATACTCTGTCACTCTGTCTTGTAAGCGTTACAGCAGAGGGCGCTATTGCACATTTTGTGACGCACCCTCCAGTTCCAAAACCAAGCGAAGATGGAGGTCTGGAAGACGCAGTCGGCAGATTGATTGCGGTCTCAGGGGGCCTGAGGTGGGCAGGTGCGGTGGTTGTCTATTGGGGGCCGTTCAGCTCTATTCTTTAATTAAAAAAAAAATTATAATATAGAAGCGCTGTTCTTATTTTTATGATTTTTTTTCCATAATCACAGCATAGAAAATAGAAAGTAAATGCTGGCAGAGGCTGGCAACATTTTTTGTTTATAAATGTTGGCAGGGAGAGGGTCAAACGTGTCACGAAGACCTAGAGAGGCACAAATAAAATCTTTCTTGCCACAACAGTGTTATGTCTGCCCTAATGATATAGCAGCCTCCTGAAGGCATCACTCCATCATCCCTCCATTACATTTCTTTGTAACAGCACATTGATTAGCGTGGCCTCAGCATGACTGCTTTTTTAATTGTGTATTTGCTGATCTGCGAGCTACACAGGGCGCCTTGGTAGGATCTGTACTAACCATTTCAACAGCGCTTTGAGGCATTCCTTGACACACAAAGTTCATTGTGAGAACATCGGTTTGTATCACCATAGCGACCTCCTTGGATGCTGAGCAGGGGACCTCATAAATATGTAATCCTGACAGATATGAGGAATTGTCTTCCTCAAGTGTTTCTCTCAAGCCATTTTGTTAATGTCAACATGAGGGAAACTTACTGGAATAAGTGTTGACATTCAACCCATGGTGTATATCATTAATAATTACACACATATTTCTGTCAGATGAGTGCTGGAAAAAACACCACAATCAGTTTTTTTTTCTGTCATTCTCATCTTTCAGTAATTAGGCTTTTAAAAAATAGATGAAATATGTGCTTTAACCCTCTGAGATAATGTCCTCCGTGTTGCCATACCTTCCTACAATAACAATAACAGACAGTGGCGGTGGGCTCCATTCAGAGGATAATGATATACGGTGCATTATGCTAGATGTTTTCAAACTGTGAGGCTCTGAAAGGGAGCTGAAAGGGGAGCAGGGTGTGTGGAGGGGGAAGCATGAGGCTCGAGATGAAATTTACACCAAACCTAAATCCTTTTTTTTTGTTGTTGTTGTTTTTTTGAGCAAATAAATCTAAAGAAGATGATTCTAAGATCATCGTCATGCGTGAGAGAAAAGGATGTAATTCCCTTTGGCAATAAAATGTGTTGCTGCCATATTAGTTTCAGCTTTAATGTTGTTTAATGGACGCTAAAAAGACACTGCCTCTGTGGAATTTGTGGTCCTCATATTTAAACGTCTTACCCCTCATTTCAAGCACAGCCAAAAGTTTATAATGTTTTTGAGATTAGGCTTTACTATGAAGTGTGCTGTCTGATAAAGTTCCTTATAATCTGTCAGTAATACACATAAAGTTCTGGATATTGTAAATGACTCTTGACGCTCATATTTGTAATATTTTTCATTCGCCAGGAAAAGGACAGAACACAAAATAAAAGCATTAAATATTCATTTGACTAATTAGGTTAATTTATTCCAGTTTTCTATAGCTCTTGTGTTAATATTGCTATTGTAGGGTTATGTAACAGGTTCATGATTGGAATAGAAACAGGTTTCTTCAGTGATGGTTTTACAGTGTAAACTTGGAGATTTATTTCATACCAGTAGCATCTTTTGGTTAAACAGGGTTTTCACGCGTCCTGGAAAACCTGGAAAATGATTGACCAATTTTCCAGTCATGAAAAACATATGGCAAATGAGAAAAAAGGACAAATGTCCTGGAAACAGTTAATATTTCCTGGAAAATTATTTATCCTCCCTCTGCCTTGTGAGCGAATGCAAATGGGTTAAAAGTTGTCACCTTTTTCTGGGCACAGCGCTTCTCTGCTTCTAGCCGGCGCAGCGCCGCACGTGACGTTACCAGCCAATCAAATTTGCCTTTCCGCGTAGAGCGGTTCTGTAACCCAGTGTTTTCAGTTTATTTTATTATTTATTATTTTATTTTATTTTGTCGCAGGATTTAGCGACTTTTCAGACGCCGTTAAGGATTTAGTGCCTAGAGGCATCATAATGATTTTTCATAGATGAATTATAGCCATAGACTGCACATCAAATGTATGAGGAATAAACATGGAAACAATCTGGGTAAATGCAAGTTACAACTGTAGAAAAGAACACTTCTAAAGTATGAGGAGGGGGGGCAGAGAAATATAATAGTGTATGACGTAATAACTTGCCTCTGTAGCCGCTGAAAATGTCCTGGAAAAGTCCTGGAAAATAATTTCAGGGAAAGAGTGGGAACCCTGTTAAACCGTGAGATGAACAGTCCTTTCTTCTGGTTGTTCGTCTGCTGAGATGCCGATCAAATGTCTTCAAGAGTTTTTTTTTTTTCTTTCTTTCTTTCGCTAAAGCGGCGTTCTGTTGAAGCTCAGTCAGAGAAACTCAGAGTATCTCCTTGATGTGCTTTCAGATGGTTTGGATTGTGCTTCTTCTCCTCACATACTGCCATTTCTTTTATTTAAACTGTTATCCAAGTGTCACTCAATCAGTAAGCCTGTGAACCGTTTCTGGGTCGGCCCGGCTCTCGGGGTCCGGTTTAAAAAAAAAAAAATGGGGGGGGATTGCAATTCCATTTTAAAACTAATGAGATAAAATAGTCATATTTCCTAAAGGTCTGTTCTGAACAGATTGACAATGTTATTGAATTAATTTACAGTTAATCGTGACTTACAATCGACACAATATTTTTTCACAGGGTTTTTTTTTTGTTTTTTTTTTTGAACAGGAAAATAAAGTTTTGCAAGAAGTTTTAAAATAGATCAATTTACTTCAATACAAAGAAGAAAGATAAGTGTAGTAAAGAGGGGAGAGGGCTGATAAGTGTATCTTCAGCCTACATTACTGTGCGTTTTTATATCTATGTGAGTGATGTTTAAGTGTTAAGTTTGAACTCTCGTTGCCATGCATATTTATCACTCCTGAAGATGCTTCTCATCCATCCATTGTAATGGGAATATCCTCTCTGGGAAAGAAAGAGGATGTGCTCTAGATTAAACGTAGCTGCTGGCATGGCCCACTGCTGTAGAACTGGGAAAAAAAAAAAAAAATAGCCTATCCAGGGGCTCACACTTAAGAACACTGTCCCTTTTGCCCCCCTGTGTAATTACAAGAGCTTATAGGGAACTAAAATTTTGCCCTCTGCTCCTCGTTAAACCACCACTTGTAAAAGCTCTGAAGCGTGGATGCAGCACATTGCGGCTCAACGTCCTCAGACAATGATATAGATTTCCTCTACAAAAGAACAATTGGAAGGGTTGTGACAAATTTGTCCATTGTCACTGGGTTGCTATCATTTCTCTGTTAATCGCCATCATTGTAATAGAATATTAGATGCTCTACATTGCAAAAGGAGTACTGATGAAGGGCCAGTACCAGCTGAGCTTTCTCCTTGACCAAGAACCTTATCACTCATAAGGGTAATGATGATGATAATGTGATACTTCATTGATCACTGTGGGGAGTTTGTCCCCCCCCCCCCCCCCTCTACAGCTAGGCATGGTGCAGTTTCAGCTAAAGACGCTGCTGCCCCGGGAGAAGGCAGGGATTCAGACTCTTGCTCAAAGACTCTTAAAGAAAATTGATGCTTCCCAACAAGGGGGCTCAAAACTGGTTCCTCCAATTTAGCAGGAGTCTATCTGCAGTATGTAATTTAACTGCAGGGGTGGTTAGATGGTTTCCTATATACATTGTGACTCAGAGGTTTGAAATTGCCATAGCCAATATGATGTGGCAATCTAAATATGTTTCTAAATTGCTACAGTTAAATATCCTTTCATAAAATGTTGTGTGTGAGGATCTATTTTCACACCTAGCAGGGTTCCCTAAGCACCAATTTCCAATCATTAATTTATCATATATTTTACAATGTAAAAATATATGATAAATGTGATCAGAATAACTGTGAGCTGTACGGAGCATTCCTTGCGTTGCCACGTACGGGATGCAAATATCAATATCAAATATCTTTATCTTTTCAAGTACTCAAAAATAGCATCTCACACAGTTTTTTTTCACTGCTCCATCAGGTTTTAGCAACTCTAGATACTTCATATGCACTTAGCGTACACACAGCCACCAAATAACTGAACCTGGAAGTGTTCTCGTGACTTTATTTATAATTTAACTGAACTCGGCTGTTCATCAGCCGATCAAAAGTTTAAGACCACAGCTCAAAAAAACCCACAAACCTCCTAAAACAGAAATTAAAGTGTCAAAAACTGACTCAGTAATGAGCAGCTCCACCATTATTGTTGATCACTTCAAAAATTCGTTTTGGCATGCTTGATGCATGTGTTTCCAAAAGGCTAGTGGGAATGTTGCTCCAAGTGGTGAAGATGGCTTCACAAAGGGCATCTACTGTCAGGAACTGATGTCCATTTTTGTAAACTTCCTTTGCCATTCATCCCCAAATGTTCTCAATTGGATTTAGATCAGGGGAACACGCAGGATGATCCAAAAGAGTGATGTTATTCTCCTGGAAAAAATTCTTGGTCAGATGGGCATTGTGTATTGTAGCCTTGTTCTGCTGAAAAACCTAGTCATTACCAGGCAGACGAGGGCCCTCAGTCATGAGGGATGCCCGCTGCAGCATCTCCACATAGCCGGCTGCTGTTTGACGCCCCTGCACAACCTGGAGCTCCATTGTTCTATCGAAGGAAAAAAGCACCCCAGATCAGGATGGCGCCCCCTCCACTGTGCCACGTAGAAAACATCTCAAGTGGCATCTCAGTGTCATGCCAGTTACGTTGGAAGCCATCAGGACCATCAAGGTTAAATTTTTTTCTCCTCAGTGAATAAAACTTTCTTCCACCTTTGAGTGTCCCATGTTTGGTGCTCCCTTGCAAAGTCCAAATGGACAATTTTGACGTTTTTTTGTTTTTGAAGCTCTTCCTCCGCAGATGCCGTCTGATGGTTACTGGGCTGCAGTCAGCAGCAGGAATTGTTCCATAACCCTCAGGATCTTTTAAGAAATGCAAAATGACGGTCTTACTGCGTCCAACCTCAGCATCGATGGCACGCTGTGAGAGGCCTTGTTTATACAGCTCAACAATCCTACCACGTTCAAAGACAGTGAGCTTTTTTCGCCTTTGCCATCAAGAGCTCTTTACCGTGTGATTACTTGACAGGAAATGACATGGAATCCAAATTTTTGCACAGATTTGGGCTTTTAAAGGCTGTGGTCTCAAACTTTTGATCAGCTGATGAACAGCGGATTTCAGTTAAATTGTTTTTTTCAATAAATTGCCTGCTAGTAACTTTTGGTCTTTTGTTCCCATTTCTTCTTTTTGCATTTTGAAGCTCTTCTTAGAACCTTCCTAAGATCCAACAGAGCAAAATGCAAATTCATGCAATATTTTAACTGGTCTTAAGATTTTGATCAGGAGTGTATATGTGGCTGGCTCTCGCTGCACTCTGTCATAAAAAAGTTTTTAAAAAATTTGGGGGCTTCCAGGATGCCTATTTGGGGTACTTGAAAGGCAAAAAACAGTTTGGGGGTGAAGTAGCACTTTAAATTAGGTATTCAAACTATAAATGAAATAATTATCAATAGAGAAGCACTGGAAACCCTCCACCACAAACTGTCTGGTTACTCTCTGAGGAGGTAGCTAGTTCTCTTTCCAGTCACATCAGTGAACACATTACATACTTTTCCTCTTTGGAAAGAAGTTTGTCCAGCCCCCGGAGGTTGTCAGCACACACACCTTTAACTTCCACTAACTCTGATTAAACAACAACAAGATGCAGCACCCAGTGTAGCGCCCTGGTGCTACACCAAAGCTACAGTACATCGTCAAGTCCTGTCAGTGGTGTGCCATGTATGTAAAATATCTCCCACCTCTAGCGTTTCATATGTAGGCTTGTGATGTGCTGCATTTCTGCAATGCTGTCTCTACTTAAACAGAACACAAAGAGCTTTACAACGTTGCCTCATTCTCCCATTCACGCACATTCATACATTGGTGGAGGAGAGAGCCATGTGAGGTGCCAACTGCTCATCAGGAGGTATTTATACCAGGATTTGTTTGAATTGGATTGAACACTTATTGGCATAAATGTAAGCTTTTTCACTGATCTGCTCTTTTGTTGGTTGCTTAGTGACTCTACAAAAAAAAAAATCCCAGTCTGATGAGAATATTGTGAAAGTTTAGTGGTCGTTGTTTGCAGTGGAAGGACAAATCCCAGTAATCCTTGACACTAACATTGACATCAGGTGAGAGTGAACTTCACAGCAGGTGTAATCGATTGAGGCCTCAGGGAAACGCCGGTGCAACCAATACCAGCAGCACAAAGACTCGCCGTGTGCCAGCTCACAAACAGAGCCCAGAACCTTTACAAACGGACAGACGCAGGAAGTCCCAGGTCACTGTCTGTTCGGTTTAGGTCCTGGCTCATTTGGAATAATATGTGATCTATATCAGTGTCACTCCCAAATTGCAGGAAAGCTCCTCTGCTAGCTTACAGCCATGAGCTGAATGTAAATGTGCGTTTGACACCTATCTAAATCGCTGTCATAATTCATTTCCAGAGCTCTTAAATCTCTCCCTGTCACCTGGCACCTCCGCTGCTTTCCTATCCAAAAAAAAAAGAACACATTAGCCCTTATTGATGCCTTTGTCCTTCAATACATAATTCATCATTCAGCATCCTCTTTTTTGAATCAATGTGTATTTTTTTTTGCATATGGAGTTAGTGGCTGTAGTGATGGTTGAACTGGTGTTGAGCCTCTTGCTACATGACAGGTACAGGATAAGACAGTGGACCAGAGTAGCGGGGACCTTCAGTGCCCAATCAAAGTCGTACAAGCGTCTTTTCTACTTTCCGGTTGATGACATCGCCATATCGTTTCATTAGCAAATATACCTGCGCTCACCTGGTGGGTGAGATGGTCTTGAGAGAGGTGTGCCCAGGTACAAAGTTTGTACATTCCTATCTTGATGCAGCACAAACATTTGTGCCTTTGACCAACAAAACCAGGTGTGATGACCTGTGTTTTTCCTGATATTTGAGTGACGTATTGTGCCAGCAGATATGTAAAACATCAAAACATGAAAGATTATTTTTGTGTATGTCACACCGCTTCAACTTAGAGAGAGCTTCCGTTGATCCCTTCCGCTCCATGTGCTCCATACAAGACATAGTAGTGTGACTTAATTGATTTTTGAATTGATTAGTGTGATTTGTGTCTGTTTTTTTTTGTGTAACAGTTTACTTTGAGGCTGCTTTCAGTTGTTGAATTTGCACAATAGCAACCCTGCAGCAAATAGCAAGAAAGCTAATAACTTGCTATAAACTAAGACAGTTGCTGTGAGAGGAATAGAAGGGGGATACTCCTCATGTCGTCATTTGATTATCTCTTAGCCCAACTATTGTCTTATTAGGCGAAGCTCAGCAGACAATGTTGTTTATGTGGCTGCATTTTATTGGGAGTATGATAAGGAATATTGCCACCCGTGACCGATGGAACGCTTTCTGATGTGAAAAGGTAAACGTGCAACTGTTCAAATCTGCATTAAATGCTGCTGGGGCGACACAAATCATAGAACCATTGGAGGTAGCGGCTACTTCAGTGCCACCTTTCATCAGCCTTATGAACACTATTTATTTACCTGAATTTATAGTTTTAACAGTTTAGAATCCTAAAGACGAACAAAGGTAATGAAATAAACCCACTCAACCCTTTTATTCAATCTCACTTCCCAAAGCACCCACTTCTACAGCGTGCAGTGTTTGCTTCACACTGAAAAGTTTAAATTGGGACTGCCACTCCTACTTCTCCGGCTGTTGTCAGTGTTGCTACTATTACTGCTGCTAATGCCACTGTCACTAGTGGTACTGTGGGATGTGAGGTCAGCACTTTTCAGTCTAGACACGCGTATACGTGAAAAAATGATTTGTCAGGTTTCATTTAATGAAAGCGTTTAAATGTGAATAGAGGCTGAGTTGCTAGAGAGCCAACAGTTGACGTCGCTTATACACTCCTGTAGGGCTTTTTAGGATGAGGTTATTAAGTTCAGATGTATTTGCTGCAGGTTTAGTTAACGAGCTGGCCAGCCTTCTGCCCCCACTACTGCCTTCCAGCAGCCTTCGCTTTTTAAGTGGCCACGGACTGTTCCAGTGCATATACCGCAGCGAAATAGACTTTTGCTCTTTTCTTCATTGTCACAAAAGGCCAGGCACTTCGTTGGAGTTCCCATTCCCCTTTTACATAGTGATAAGACAGCCATTATCCTTTGAACCTTTCTTTTCACCAAGCCAGGAGAAAAGGAAGAGTGAAAGAGAAGGAGGAGGAGGAGGACAGAGAAAGATTTCTTCCCTGAGGTGAGCCTGGTCTCACCTCTGTGGTGGCGGGCTTTTTTGTGAGCAGTGAAGAGGTCCTTAACCTTCTATCAGATGGAGGCACACAGTTGTGTTCTGCTTGAATAACTACATTGAAAAGCCCTGAAGCACGGGAGATGGTTCTATAGACTCCGCAAGTGTGTGAGAAAGAGAGAGTGAGAGAGAGAGGGAGAGAGACTGAGAGTGACAGAGGGGAAACCGCATTGTATGACCTGCTGGAGTGTGACCCTCACATCATGTGTGCATTCTTTGTTAAAATGCCCATCAGTGCTTCAGTGTGTATCTGTGTTCCTTGTTGTATAGGTCTCGCTGACAGGATGGTCCTCCTCTAATAATGTCACAACAACGCAGTTCACACATTTATACAATACGCTACCTTTAATGGATTCATTTTACAAAGTCTGTCTGGCCTCAGGCTTGAAATGTTATCACAAATATTAGAATTCTGCGTGATATGAGGAGCTCATGGAAGTTGATGGCTGATGATACAGAGTTCATAATTCAAGCCAGTCAGATTCAGCACGCTGATGCGAGCTGTAGCAGCTGGACAGAAGTCAAACGCTATACATCAGCAGCTGTCAGACGCCGTTGTCAAATTAAACCCTAGTTGGTAAACATGCTATTCCATCTTATCTGTCAAGGTTGTGAATATATGACCCAAACCTTTCTGGTGTCCTACAGAACTCTCACATCTAATTCCAGGATAGTGCTGTTATTATTATCATTATTATTATTATCATCATTGTCTGGCCTGTAAAAAATGTAGCTCCTGTTTAGCACAAAGAGAAGTGTCTGTCGACTTCAAGTACAGCCACTGCACTACAAATTCCAGTTTTTCCACTTCTCCTCACTCTAATGCGATTTTTGTTAGATAACCTGGCACGAGACAGAGGTGAGGTCACACAACGTTATAAATGTCTGTTTATAAAGCCGTAGCTGCAGGCCATTCGTTGCGTGGCACTGCTCTACTTTGTTATGTTGTCCCATCATACCGTCCTCACGTGGCAGGTTTTTTTTGTTTTGTTTGTTTTTCCCAGACACAGCAAAACCGAGACGTTGTTTTCGCTTCATATTTATGTGTGTTGTGTCAACAGAGTGAACAGTCCAGTGAAATAAATGCTTCGTCTGCTTGTTGTGCAAAAGTGCAACCGCAGTTTGTAGCACTGGTGAATCCAACCTCGTGCAGTCCTCATACACACAGTTCAGTTACTGTGATTTCGGTTATTGTTAAAGTTCTACAGAAAAAAATCCAAACCTCAGATATGCAACAGTTTCTCCAAATATGATTCCATTCATTAAAAGGGAAAATATATAGAATTCAAGGTAATTTGGTGGTGCATAAATTTTTATTTCGTTCGGATTTGCATTTTTTTTTTTTATGACAGTGTGAACAACAAAATCACATGGAATCTGATCTTTTCACTACAGATTTTCATACTCCACTTTCATATGTGGTCTTCAATCAGGATAATTTTTTTTTTTTTCTTTTTGGCAACGCGGCCTCAGTCCGAACAGTCACATCAGCATTCATTCTAGTGAGCGTCTTGCCATTAGATTCGTATGGAGATGCCCTGACAGATAAGGTCAAAAGTAGCCCTTGACATCCTGAAAAGTTGGGATGAAATATGTCTTGACATGACAATGCCACCACCCCTGGCTCCAACTTGACACACACACACACACACACACACACACACACCTCTGTGTGCACGCTGCTCCACAAAAAAAACCAAGCTGTAATTAAATATTTGGCTCTCCTTGTCCTCATCTTCTTACAAATTTTGCTTACTTCCATTGCACGGCAGCCATGTAGAACCAAACAATGTTGATTTTAGATGTTGACAGCGTGCTGCGTGTGATGTCATTGCTATTGTTATACAGGTCAGAGTGACTGAAAGGAACCCAAAAGTTGGAAGGATTTTAGAGAAAAAACAGAAAATGAGTATAAAGGGCTTTCGGTTATGAGAGCTGCTGCTGGGTCAGTGCTACGTAACTGCAAGCACCACAGTTCTGAGTCTGCCCAGGATTGCAAAATTCCACCTGTAGGTTCTGGTTCCTGTCCAGTCCAGATGCAGGAGTTTGGTGCAGACTTGCTAGCAGCAAAGGCACTAAATCAGAGCTGCATGTACAGTACACTGTGTATATAGTCATAATATGTAAATGACTGACTTCAAATCCATACGGTAGCTATATTTGGCAATTTGGAAATAGTTTTGGGGAGGTGCAAATAAAGTGCCTCAGAGCTACATGCGGCCTGTGAGCTGTGCAGTGAGTAACCGGGCTCTGCAAGCTGTGCCAACGTCTTGTGTGCCAAATGTGTGGCAAGAGGGTGGCATGAACAGTGTGCCAGTGCTAGTCTGCCTGGCTGCCAGGCACTTCTTTTTATCCAATCAGACAGTTCTGCTTGAGTGAGACCCCTATTCTTGTCTCTTCCCATCTCCTCCCAAAGCTTTGTCACCCTCCCCATGAAAAAAAAAAACAACAAAAAAAAACAGACACAGGCGCACATCTTTCCCCCGCAGCTTCAAGCCTCCGAGGTACATCGTTACACTTACCTAGAAACCATAACCAAGAAGCAAATGGTACAGAGTGTTCCCCTTTGTTTCTGTCTGCAGCTGCTTTTACCCCTCTGTCCCTTTTTTTAAATTTTATTTTTTGTCTCCTGAGACAAAACCACAGTGCTAAATGAGCATGTCTCGCTCTGTTTTTTTTTTTTTAAGGATTTCTTCAGAGTTATAGGAAGCAGAAGGTGGCTGCAGATCGTTTTTTGTGTTGTCGTGGTTTTTAGAAATGTATGAGGGAAATATGCTGTCCGTCTGTGTGTGGCTTTATTGGACATGATGAGGGATGATATTATAGTGGATGCTCTTCCTGCTGCAGCTTCGAGATGAGGAAGGGTCCTATTTGTCTCACTTTTTCGCTTAGTGTAATGTGTTTATCTCTCACCCTCTCCAAGACTGGACATTGGTGCTCATCAAAATAAACATATTGTTCACACCATTCTTCATTTTCCTCCCTGTTTGTCATTATTGAGAATTTTCTCACCTACTGCCCCATTTACGTCCTGGCCACATTTAATCTAGACCATGACTAAAACAACATTGATTTCCTATAACACTGAATCATAAGGTATTGAAAGAAAGACAAATGCTAACCGGTGGATAAGCCTGTGCCCAAAGAATGATTGCTTAGAAAGAAAGGTGGTGATATCATACATTCTAGGAGTAATTACAGGGGTGAAAATATTTGTCACAAACTAAAAGAAGTGTTTCTCTTATGTCTTGCAGGTTGACGATGCCATGCTTATGTTTGATAAGACTACTAACAGACATAGAGGTAAGTACACAGCGCCTGTTCTCCCGTCTCTCTTTTTTTTTTTCTTTCTTTTTGCTCTGAACGCTGAGAAAATAGTCATTTTATGTCCTTTCCCCATGAGATGGCACAGAACAGTTCCATTTCACATGATATTAGGTGTCCCATCTGTTCAACAATGGGAGCGTGTCAAACTAATCAATAAGCTGGTAAGGTGTTTAGAATGTTTCAGCTTTAGATGGCGAGCGCGTGCGCGCGTGTGTGTGTGTATGTGATGATGATGATGATGCTGGTGTGAGTGTTTCAGAGAGATGCTTAAAGGGTGTAAAGATTGTGAGATGGTGGGTGCTGTGCAGTCAGATAACAGTATCAGATAAGGCCCAGGAGAGGCACTGACTTTATCGCTCTCTCTCATTGGCTCCTTATCTTAGATGAGGGGACGTTTCTCTCTCAAGCAGAGGACTTTCCAAAGGCAGGTTTCCTTCCTCGCGCCACAATGCAGCGTTGTGTATTTAAGTCTGATTTTAAGCACACGCACAGTGGGCTGTCATTTTATGCGGACTGTGTGTGTGTGTGTGTGTGTCATGGCTGCCATTGGTTATGAATCCTCGCATGGGTACGTTAAAGGAAGTTTTAGGAGACAGACTGTCCCCGGCTGTGTGTATGTATCAGTGTATCTGTGTGGAGTCGACAGGCACTGACAGGTATTTCCACAAGAAAAAAGGAGCAGACACTCCTCAGTTTGTCACACCAGGCAGTTGAGTTGCCGGCAGAGCTGGCGTCACACCATCACAAGGAGCCGGGCCATATAGATGTAAACATTAGTTTGCAGCGACTCATCTTCCCAACCTGCTTAAGTGAGCTGGCTCAGATTGAAAGCTTGATCTTTTTTTTTTTTTTAAGATGTTTCTCACTCACTCACACACACACACACCCTTCTGCGTGTGTGTGCTGGCGAACTCTTTGAGTCTGGTAAACAGTTTCTAAGTGTGGAACATGTGAACTATAGTGGAAGTGATCTATGGCTTTGAGGGGATTTTGATCTGTAGTGACAGAACCCAGTGTGAGGTCTGCTTTGAGACGAAGGCTTGCTCTCCCTTTCTCTCTTTTTCTCTCTTTCCTTTTTTCTTCTCTCCTCTGTCTGCTGCACTGCCAGCCCTCCGTGAAAGAGAATGGACACTTCACTCAGGGAGTGTGTTAGGCATTTGCCTTTGGGCGGCAAAATGCCCTTCAAATGAAGACAATGATCGAGAAAAATCCTCCTTGGCCATTTTTCTGATGACAACGGACGTATTTATATTGAGTGTGACACTGACAGGAGGCAGGAGCAGTCTCTCTCTGCAGATGCTGTACAGTACCTCTAAATAGTATTTTGATATTTTGTTCCGGTGGGAATTCAGAACAGTAGATATGTGCCGCTTTTATCTTGGAAACACAACAGGTCTCCAAGATGAAGCGCATAGAATATTAGAAACCCATAAGACTATTTGAATTATTCATCAGAGCCATTGGTGTGGTTGTGTAATATTAATGGCTCAGCTGCCCCATGACCACAAAGGAAACCACATTAAATATATTATCAGTGAAACCAGTGCCAGGGCCCACCTCACCGCTGGCTACAGATCCAGTGATGGCAGCCGCTAGTCCAAATCAATTCTCCACTGGTGTAGATTTTTATCTTACAGATTGATTCATGAAAAAAATAATCCCAGCCGTGTCTGCATTATTGCGAGCGAATTTTATTTATTTATTTATGGCAACAATCTAAAAATGACGGTGCCTCATCTGTGACATTTTAAATATCCTAACAGCAGCCTAAAATTAGTCTTCCACGAAAAGGTTTGCTGCTAGATTTTGCTGCACTAAAAGAAAATGTTGTTGCTGGCTTTATTTACGCTCGCGTCTTTGAGATTATGAAAGCCAAAGTTTTGTCACTACAAGTAACCTGTATACACTGTAGAGGCGAGACGGGCAGCTAAAGGTTCAAGTATATTATGGAGATGTACTGCTGTATAAAGAAAAATGATTCCCTCATGAGACAGTAAAGGAGAGCTCCGGGAAGACACATTCTAATAGACTGAACACAAATGAATGAAATACCTTCATCAGTTTTAGTGTTTGTGGTGTATTTTAACAAGGTGATGCCATGATTATCAGCAAGATCATCAACGAAAGGCCAACACAAGGTAAACAGCAGACATCTGAATCATCACAATCAACAACAAAAGGCCATTTTAGCTCGTTCCCCAACACCACTGATGGGTAGTTAAATTCAGTAATGTCACGAGTCACAAAATGCGACAACTATTGCCGGGAATCCCAGATGTTTTCGTCACCTCTAAGTGTCCTCTGGAAACACTTGTTGTTCGCAGTAATTATAGCTCTGCTTTTGTGATGTGTGATACTGTCTCAGTGGGACTATATATTCCACTATTATTCTGGTTTTTGACCAACTAAGCCGTTAACACAAGACACAGGAAAATACATATTCCTCCAAAAAAAAAAAAAAATCCTGTTTACACACGGTAACACAGAATCCAACTAGCTGGGTCATTAAGACTATGGGTGGAACTAAACTTCGCTATCGTTGCACGCTGACACTTTGTGTTCATGATCGAAGTGATCTTAATTGTTTCCCTACTGTTACGTCATTATGACATGAATAATGAAAAGAAGACTGAATGGATTTGGGGAAGTTAGACAGGTTTTAGCGCTCGTTAACAGTCTGCACGCTAGCACTCAACTAGCGCTTTTACAGATCTGGGAAGTCAAACAATCAACATGTCCAAAGACTGTTCCTACAACCTGACTAATATGGGCACATCCTGCATTTGGTAAAAGGAAAATGTAAAAATCAGAAAAAATGTTGATGATCCAACCAGAATATGCTGTTTACACGACCTCTATCAGTTTCTTTCCGCAACAATAGCTGAGCCGATTCAACTGACCTGTTAGCATGTTTTTAACAGTGTAATGTTGCATCAGTAAAGTGTCTCCTCTGTGCTTCTGCACGTTGTGTTTGTTGATAACATCAACTGATCTGAGGCCTGCTGTTGCTCCCTCCATCACTTCACATCATTTGGATGTTTTGAGTCCCTTTTCCCCATTTTTGCCTGTATTGCGTACTTGCTTCAATGCATTGTATCTTGTTTGCCAGAGACGATTGTGTACCAAATGCATGATGGACACTTGATTGTAAGTGTGATTTCTTTGGGGCTGTGGCGAATTGGATAGAGGACAAACGTCACACTCCAGTAGTAGCAGCATTGTCCTTCAGACGGTCCCTGTGAGGCAGGCGAAACGACAGCCAGAGGAGACATTCTCTACCCTTCTCGTTTTCTCTTTTCTTTTTTTTTTTACTCCCTTTCACTTGTTATCTCGCACACTTATTCAGTCTTATTCTTTCTTCCTTTTCTTTTACGCACTATTTCTGTCCTGCACCATCTCCCCACCCTGCCTGTCTTCGCCATCTCTCCGTTTTTCTCTCGTCTTTCTCTCTCTGTCGCTCCTGCTAGAGGACACTCGCTGTAAGCAAAGCTCCTCACAAAGGCGCACACTGCACACCATCTCCTTGGCATTTAAAGGAGTAGAATACGGCCAATTGTGTTGGAAATTGAACTCTCCAAAGCCTCCCTTCCCACTGCAGTGGTTCATTGTGGGCGAGTTCAGTGTCTCTGGTGAGCAGCTTGGGCTGTCCAGAGGTTGATGCCAGAGGGCGCCCATTGTTCCATGTTCTACTGCAGTATCTTCACCACCCCGCCTCCCTTCAACCTTCCCTTCTTCTCCCGGAACTCAGTTCGCGGCAGAGAATGAAAAATTATCAATCTGTACATTTGCAATGCTTAAGTACGTGTTTTGTTTTTCTAACTGTGTATTCAGTGGCGCGTGTTAGTGTTGTGGGACAAGGCCCCAGACGACTCCTAGCACTCGTCACTCTCAACACCCTGACTTCACATGCCACCTCTGGATGACAGGACGAGTTATACGGGTGGGAAATGAAAGCTTTTGGAATAGCCCTGAGTCAGAATCATTCTGTCATATGTTGCTTACTCCCGCACCGCCGGCTGACATGTGATTTATGATCTAAAATGTGATTTTTACTGTCAAGCACAATTGGTAGTGCCAAGGAGAGGGTTGCTGAAGTGAGAAAAATGGCATGTCTCCGACAAGAGGATGGATCTTTAATGAAAGAGTGGCACCTATCTGCCAAAGTGTTGGGTTTTAATTTGTGAGGAAAAAGCTACACGAAATGATAGATGAATTATTCCTTTTGCTCCCGATAATGCATCCTTTACTATGTAACTCTGCAATGCCATGATTAATTTATCCTTCTCTGAACTCTGTTCATCAACTCTCTGTAGCTTAATGCCACACACATAATCCACAGGGGACCCTTTCAAAAGAAGTGTAGTACACCCTTACTTAAATTTGATTATTGACAAGCAGCTTCTCAGCATCATTGTTAATCCACACAAATCCAAAAAAGATAAGTGTATACAATGCAAATTAGCACAATGCAACCCTAATGCTAAATTATACTCTTACAATTATAGCTGCTAATTAACTGGGTCAAAACGCCATTGTCTGACTCACGCACTGCTAGAATCTCAGTGTCAGTGCCGCAGTTTTCACCAAGTTTTTAACAAGTTCTTACGAATCACAGTAGGTTAAAAATGTTGGAGGTGGCACTTCTATCTATTTTGGGGGTGCATGTCTCCCTCTCTCACCTTTTTAATTACACCATTGAGAAAGATGATGACATCCAAGCGTAACTTTCTTTCATATTGCTGTACAAAAAAAAAGTTTGTAAGCAGGCAGCACCCATTAGCGTAGCTTAATAATGACTGTGTGACTGATTGTAAGCCAAATTCTTCGCTTGATGATGCAAGTAATAGTAATGCGCAACAGATTTGGGGACCAGAATAAAGAATTTGAGGCTTGATTGTTGTGGTCACAGGCTGCTTTGTGTGAGTGAGGCTCATATTAGAAGACATGTTTTCCTGGAGAAGACGTGTGTGAGGATGGGGCCACTGCTATGTGAATTTGTGTATAGCTCGATGTTTTTTTTATAGGCTTAAAGGGCTGGTTTTCTCCTTGGCAGAGGAACAGAAGACTGCATTGTGTGTGTCTGTAATCTCTTTACCTGGATTGGCAGCAAAGCTAGCAAGTGCAGCTCCCAGTGTGGAATTGGCACTGAGGAGTCAATGTCACACTGAGCGAGCTGCCTTCCAAACAACCAAAAACTGTTTGTGTCTCTGTGAAACTGTGTATAGATGGCGGTGGGGTTTTTTTTTCACGCACTTTACAGGGGAATGTCACCGTGCATGGTATATCCAAACCCGTGGAAGTGCCAATATCAAATTAATATTTAGTGTTTGGGAAAGTGGAGGGGGTTGGGGGTGGTTGGGTGTCATTATACACCAACTATTTGACATAAATTTGTCTTGCTCGCCTCACTGGGTGAGAAGAAAAAAATAATTGGCCTCATTATCTTTCATCTCTTTGGCATATTACATTCATTATTTTATACAAAGCCTGCCAGTATAAGTCCTGTAACCTGGGAAGCAGAGCGGCGCCTCCACAGGTTAACTGTTGCTCCCTGAAAAGCCCCGGTGGTTGACGTCACCACAATGCCTCATCAGCCACCGGTGTTAGGGATTGAACATGGCCGACTGAGCAGAGGATGTCTGTCTGCAAAGTGATTGCTGGCTCATTGACTGCGTAGGAGAGGAGGGGAAAAGGGGGGAGTGGGGAGAAAGGAAAATACGTACAGTTAGAGAAGAAACGGGGAAAAGAGGAGGGATAGAAAGTAGATTGGGAACAAGAGAACTTAGGAAAGGTAGAATGAAGGCATGGCGAGGGAGAAAAAGAGAAGGAAATAAAGAAAGACGAGAGTGCCTCAGTGGGAAGCCTCCCCCTGCTGGCTCCTCTGGCTGGAAGCTGCTGCCGATGGCTTCAAAAGAGCGCCAGGCAGTCTAGGCCTCCGCTTCTAGCAATTAGAGATCACTCCAGCGGATGCCTCCTGGCCAGCCTGCAAATCCCTCAAAAATACCCTCTGATTACTACTGTAGGACACAGGCTGTTTACCAAATGGATCTAGCACTGGTGAGAGTGCGGTTTGATAATGCTTTCTTTTTGTTCAAGCAAGAGTGGGAGCAGGGTCATTTGAGTTTTAAAGATGGCACCAGTGTAGAGATGAATTTCCACCAAATGAAGAAAGGTTCTTCAATTTCTCATCCAAATAGCTGTGCCAGAATATGGTCGAGGCTGTTATTATTACCAGAGCATAAAACCTATTTGGACAGAGCTCAAATACAGTATCTTTTCACCAGCACTTCCACACGGGCCAGGTCCTCTTTGACTGTGAGTATCTTCCACTGCCATTAAACAACTAAATCCCTGTTGGGTCCATGGGAGTTGTAGTGTTTACAGATGGGTGCTCCTCTGTGAGCACTGTATAGCTTCACTGATGCAGAGTAAAACAATCAAGCGCTGTGCCTGACTTCACTGATTGACACAGCATTCACATCAAGTGGAATCAGATATCGCAGCACCTTCCAACATTAGCTGACAGATCCTGCATCGTATTCTCCCACATTCACAGAACTGATATTAGCGATTAGTATGAATGTCATTTAAATGGCAGAGCTAATCATACACTCCGGGTCTACCTCCACCTGCGGGCCCCTTCGCCTTGGCCTAATCACACTGACAAAGGAAATGATGTGTTTAGCCTCTCTCAATAACTGCTCCAGCTCATCAGCTCCTCAGCAAGCTGGATTTGTGGCCAGCCCCCACCTCACTAGAGAGGCATTGCAGGAAGCAGGGAGCCTGGCCTCTGGCCTTGTATGTTCCCCTTCGGGGGGGTGTTGTGATCATCATCCTGGATCAGCAATCCAACAGAATCACCACAATATTAACAACAGAAGAGATGTGTTTGGTGATGTTCAACTTTCAGATAACTATGTAGGGCTATAGAGAAGAGAAGCCCATTCAAAAGTGTTGGGTTGAAATTAGCTCTGATATTTAAATGTGTAAGTCAATGAAGTGATGAAAGTACAACACCTTATCTGGACCATTTGGCTCCTTGAGTACTTTTGTTGGCAGTACTTTTACTGAAAGCACCATTCTGCAAGATTTTTCAGCTTAAACTAACAGTTGCAACATCATTTTGATGGTACACTGCCTTGTTGTAAGGCGACCGATGCCTCTTTCATAACCCCTCTGGGCCCTGAATGCCTGGTCCTGCACTGTGTGCACTGATTTTAGCTGACTGGGGACAAAGCTCATGTTAGCTTGAAGTGCTGCTTTTATGTACTAGAAGCTAGCAGCTGAGAGGAGGAAAAAATAGAAAACCCAAAAGCCTTACCCACTGCTAGTCTGTCAGTTTGACGCTAGCCATTAGCAACAGCATTTTAGCACAACTGTACGCAACTGCTGCGGGTCCAGATCAATGGTCAGTGTCATAAGCATGAAGGACGTCGGAGTAGAGGCAAAAGTCCTTTGACCTCTGTCGCTTTTCCTCTCTGTCTTGTCTTCGCAAGCATTTCAAATCATGCGACTGCAGCGCAGTACTCTGATAATTCTTTTCATGTTCCTACCTGTATCAGCAGAGAATGCTAAAATTCAGGAATACTACATAATACTGCTTTGATATATAAACAATATCAGTATAAACTGTATATCCATATCTGAATATTGTGTGTAAGTGTTACAGTGTATAGCAGTGGTCTGCACTCAAGTTTGGCCTCGGGCTAAAATGTTTTAAGCCATTAGACGGGGGGCCGGAATATCAGATTATCAAAATTGGCCTAATCAAAGGTTAAATTGTGGAATTCGTTGATCAGCTCTGTTGTAATATGTGGGAGATGTGAGAGCGGATGGCGTCAACACAGTTATATTTTTTCCTTTCCATATCGTGAATAATAAATGTGTATTATTCTAACTTTGAGAATTATTGATTGCTTCCTTGTCACTTGTTAGAAACAAACTAATTCCAATCATTATTTAACAGACTTTACCGTCAGAATTCTAGTCCTTGGCAACAGTGACTCTCCTCACACACAAGGTAGCACTTTATTTGTTTGTGAGTTGGAGGTATGCAATTATGTTGTGAAGTTAGCTAAACACTGTTATTAAAGAATAGAAATATATTGCCATAAAAGAAGTCTGAAGAGGAAAGTTGACAGCAGTAATTAGGCATACAAAGAAGAATGGAAAGACTGAGAATACAATATTAGACTGCACCATGAGATGAACTGTGCCATTTTCAAAGTGGCCTTTCTGCTCGGGAGAGCGGTTCCAACGCACATAATTCAAACACTGCCTCGTACTGGAGGCTTTCTGTCAGTCCAGAAAGGCTCCAGTACGAAGCCTCCTGTTTCAACAGAACACTACTAGTGCATCACCTAAAGTAGAACAGCACTCCAGTCACAGACCCTGAGGGTTTTGAAGTGGTATTGGTGACAGTTTTGGAGGAACTAGCTTGTGACAAGTGGATGGATGGTATCTTTACCTCAGTGAAACAGGTCCCACTGTCTGTGAGGTCCACCAGCCGCTGCATAGACATGTTGTCGGATGGATTTCAAACCAGGCACCATGCTGCATGTGGGATCCGTTAGAGTTTTTTTAAGCAAGCAACAGTCTTTTGAGTTTCTTTCACCACGTTTGAGAATAAAAGCTTTCAATCCAGCATGAGATTTGAGTGTCTTTGTAGACAAATAAAGACACAATTGTAAAAGTCAGATTTCCAAATCATCCAATAGGCCAGATGTTATTGCTGGGGGTCCAGGCCTTCTATTGTCGACCTCTGGTGTGTAGTATCAGAACCGACACCAGAAGTCCAGGATCAATCAGGCTGTAGTTTCACTATTGCTGCATTGGTTTGTGTGTTCTTAGGCTCTTCTACGCCTCATAGACTGTAAGCATTTGGTTTTGAATTAGATTCTGCTGTGCTGGCCCTGCATGACCACTGCAAGGGAAGAAGGATGAAGGCAGGAGATTGTGGAAAAAAGCCTAGGGTTTTAATCTCTTCCCCATGTTTATCTCACCACCAGGAGACAAACCATGTGCCATTAAAAACATCAGCTGCTCCCACTGGTTGGCTGCACAGCCGCACCTCTGAAGACATTTGAAGGACAAAATGAAAGGGACCAAAAAAAAAAAAAAAGTGCAGAAAGGCACATTTGTGTACGGTGTGATTTTATGCATGTGCAGGCACTGGGAAGCAATATTGATTTTAATTTCCTTGGATATGGTGTATATGTGGACGGAAAGGGTTTGTTGTGCACACAGCAAGTTCACGCTGCATATTTGCGGTATACATTCTCTCTTAAAAGCAAAGGAGAGATTATTTGAACAAAAATAAGCAAACGTGTTTGGCCCCAGCTGCCATGGGGAATGGGTCTCTTCAGGAAATGAAAATGCCAGCTTGGAATTGTCATCATATTGAGAGTTAGCCAACCTCTGACCTTGTAATACCCCCACAGCTTCTCTATTTGTGACCTGCTGGATGCTCTTAGAAAGTGAAACCATCGGGGAGGATCTACTGCTCACATCATCATTCTCAGAACACCTAATAGTGGATTTACCAAGGTTAAACCTCCAGTGAGATTGCAGCTACCGTGACCAGGAATACAGAGTTTACATCCAGTCACACACAAATATGCACACAAACTCCAACATAAAATACACATCCCTTGTGAGACGCGGATAAGGACACACACACACACACACAGAGGTTTGTTTGAAATGATATTCAATATGGACCGACTCCCCTTAATCTGGATAATATGTAGCTATTAGAAAGAGTCAAAGTCAAAACATTTAAAATAGGCACCAACATGTTTGTGTGCATGAGACTGCTCCAGAGAGGGAAGTGGTCTTGCTTTGTCACCTGTATTTACAGCCTGATTGGTGCTTACCCCGGGCGTCTTACAGCTGAGTGCAGCACACAAGGGAATCGGTTAAGTGTCTGCCGTGCAGTGTTAGCAAAATACGTCATCTCTTATCTCTGTAACATTTTTTCAAACATGCTGATCACTCCCAGAAACACACTGCGGGAACATCTGCACTCCCTACAGTTTTCAAGAAGAGACATGGTTGGAAAAGTCATTCCCTCTGAGCGATAAACTTGAAAGTCATTTGCAGTTTTTTTGTTTTTGTTTTCAGATTTTGCAGAAGTGATTTGGATTATTTAGTGGGAATTACCTAAATTTGGTTCCTCTATTTCTTTGTATTTCATATGGTGGGGGGCGGGGGGGGGGGGTGATCTTAGCGTATAACCTGAGGTAGCAGCAACTGTGCAAGATGCGGATACACAGACATCTGATAGGTCTGCTCTGTGTTGTGATGATGGCTTCTGATTCAAATACTTTAGAGTCAAAGGAGGTTAACTTGCTTTCCTGTACAGCTGCCATTCAAAACCAATTACTGGTGCTCCAGTAAAAGCTACACCATAATTTCTGCTGCATACTGGACAAAAAACACAAAAGGGGGCTGACATGAAAGGAATATCTTTGAAATATAATGTGTTAGCATCCTTCTCTCATACATGATTTTTCTTTTTTATTTTCTTTTTTTTATTCCAGGGCTTTCTTATAACTTATCAAGCTCTTATAAAAGAAGACCATAGGAATCTTTCTATCAAGTCTCAGCGCAACTTCTTTGAAGTCTGTGTTTTTTCGGTCGCTCTTAAGTGCAGCGGCGGTCAGAATACAGCGGCAACCCACACGGCTGAAAATCACAATCAGCTGCTGAGCCACAGCAATCACTTCTCACACAAAGATTGAAAGCTGAATTAGATTACATCACCTCCAGTCCAGACATCTAATCTTAGATTAAAGGGGGAAAGAACAATCTGTGGTTTCTACCATTTTTTTCCCCCTCCTTTAGTTCTGATTCTTCTTTGTGTTCAGGGTCAAACTCAGTGTCTCATGTCATCCTAAGCATTTAACCGACATGCCAGTCATCCCGTGTTTCAAAGCATTTTTTTTTCTGTTTCTTTTCTTTTTATTAACCGTCTTCACACTTACCGGCAGACTGTCATGGCGAACAATGATTATTTCTCCAACTTTGCCACGTTGCTCCAACTTGCCGCTGATTGGCCTCCCACTGTTCTGTTGGATTACCACTTATCTTGGAGGGTTTATTTTACTTTTTTTTTTTATTTTGTTTCATTTTTTTCCGAGTGGAAGAGTGAACAATCATAGCGCAGCAGGATACATCTTGGTACATACGGGTGTTTTCCCGGCTATGATAGACTTATAAAAATCTGTCCCATGTCCCAAATAATAAGAGAGATTATCAACAAGTAGCTGTGTGTTAAACATGAATGTTCTTCTACTAAATATGTATGTTGGAATACACCACTTACATCATGGTAATTTTCCTACTGTGTAAAACAAGATACTGAACATGTTGTATAAAGTTTTGCACTCAAAAGCTTAACATTATCACTCTATCTTATCACTCTACTTTCTCTCACAATCGAGCGAGAACAGAAGATGCAATGTGATCATGGCTCCACCACAGTTACAAAGAATGGAAATTAAGAGGAGAAAGCGGTTTTATTGAAAAAAACTTTGTAAGGTGGCATTGCCATTTATTAGACGTGCTATTATTAAATTATTTAGGTTAATGGTGATTGTATAGGTTTATTCCACCGATCGTATCAAAAGAAATCTTAAAGTTTTCCAACAGTCTTGTTTTTTTTCCTCCTCCCAGTTATTTAGTTCATCAAATTGATAACAAGTTTAAACCTGTGCTCCTTAAAATTCCGTGGTTGCAAGTTTGGTAGTGGATGAATTTAGATTGGTCATTATGCTGCATTCCAGTTGAACACGGAAGTCGGAATTTCTGAGTTCACGGTCGGAAATTTCAACTCCCCACTTTCTTTACTGAAAAGTCGTCGCCACTCCTAGTTCCAACCACCCAGTTCTGAAGTAAATCAAACGCGGCGTTAAACTTGTATGGGCAGAAGACTGTGCACTCAGAGCATGGTCTAGAAAGCATTATGGTACCGACCCAGAGGAGGCACGTGATGTCTGCCATGTTCACCAGAGGCCTTCATGCTGTCACATGTATTTTTAAGAGCGAGGAATTTGACATGTACCAGATTCGCCCACAGACACGTTCAAGACACCATAAAGATGCATTTAATTGTGGTAATTCCTCACATCATCAGCAGTAAAAGATGCTTTCTTATGCTCCCGCCTCAACCAGCTTCTGTGATGGGGTGTGTGTGTGTTCGTGTGTTGTGTGTCTGTGTGTCTCCACGCTTTAATAAGGGTTGCCTAGCCAAGCATAAGTGTCAGGGTGGAGATGCCTGGCTCATTAGGTACCATGGCAGGATAATGCATGAACAGAATTTTCAAATGCTCACACAGGTAGAGCGAGTGAGCGTGAGCGAGGGGAGCAGCCATTGTTCTTTCTCTTTTCTCTCTCTATCTACTGCCTCCTCCTCTTCTTTCCCTGCTGCCAGTGTCTTCTTTTGTGTGCGTGTGCCTGGGGATATTTAGGCTCCCTGGTCACATTATGCCCTGTTTTTCAATGCAGAGCTGCCACTCCTCGGGTTTTATACCATTTATTCATAAATTAATTTATTTATTGGTTTATTAAATTAAATTCATTGCGTCTTCCATGATGCTTGTTTTGCGGCTCTGTTGCTGGATTGACAGGTTGCCAGTCATGGTAAGATTCCATATCCCATCGGCGTCATGCAGCAGCACGTTGCTAATTGAGTTGAATGCGTCGCTCGTCTCTCCTCAGTGAATCCATCTGTCGCCGTCTTGTCATCAGTTTGTTCGCACTTGACAGGTTCCAAGTCGGGCTTTGTGTGTTTAACTGTGCGCCTCTGTGTAGGTGTGTGTTTTTTTATTTATTCAAGGGAGTGTGTGTGTGTGTGTGTGTGTGTGTGTGTGTGTGTGTGTGTGTGTGTGTGTGTGTGTGTGTGTGTGCGTGCGTGCACGTGTGTATGTGGTACAACGCCATATCAAATGAGTTGCTGCCTGGGGTCCCGTGCTCCATATGATGTGCCTCGATCCACTGTAAAGTCCCACAGAGAACAAGCTGAGCTTCAGCCAGCCACCCGCACTGCACACAGCTCAGCGTGTACACACTGGCACACTGTCATAAATGTGAATTTGCAGAATTATAGGGGTCAGGGATGACGACATCGTAGGACTGACCAATATCTCATACACAGATGAAGATACGCATCACGATACTGCACATTTCCTGTAAATTGAAGATAAGAATAGAGGGAATTGCAGAGCTTGATGTTGCTGCGTGACTTGCAAATTTTCCAACTTCAACATCACGAAAGCAAATCCATGTGACTTGAAGGTTCTCCTTGTCTTGACTGACCAGTAGAGATTTAACCCTTTCTGTGTCACACCCAACATGGCCGTCATGCACAGTCCCTGGCCTGCATGCCGTGTTTTTCCAAAGACTAGGAATATTCTTATTGGGTGTGATTTGTCACACCACAAAATGGTAAATGTATTTCTAACCCACCAAAAATAATATCTGAATATTAAGAAGGCCTTTTTTTGGATGTCACCCTCTGCTTAGGCATGTAAAGTCACACGTTAACATTCGTCCATGTTATTAGCTCTCCACTGGTTAGCAGTACCTTTCAGAGTTGTGGTCAGAATTTTCTTTTTATATAAAAAGCCTTGAACAGTTTATTCTCAGCACAACTCAGCGGATATCTCAACCATTAAATTCTTCTGCTAAGCTGCTGCGTTCTGTCCCTAAGAGTCGTTTGAGTGGAGAGGGGACCGCACTTGTCTTTGGCCGGTCCTCACATTGGTCCCCTCCCATACGGGGTTTTACTCTGGTTTTCAATGAACCCCAGACACTCTCGTGTATTTTTATCTTTGCTGTGATTATCTTATTGTATATTGTTGTCTCTTCTTCTTCTTGTGTAAATCTCTTTGGTCAACTGTGCTTTTTTTTTTTGCTTTTTTTATAAGTGCTTGACTTGGTGTGTAGAATAATCCGTGGTCTCCGTATTGCTCCTGAAACCATGAACCTAAACACATCAGAAATCATTTTGTAAAAATCTGACTTTCTTGTCCATATTAAAAGAAAATCCATGAAGTGATATCTTCAGTAGATATGACATGGATGTATAACGCAGCTTTCCACACAGAGACCTCACAGCCTCATCAGCTGTTCATGAAGCTACACAGGAATGCCTGTGGAATGCTGGGTTGATAATAACTGGCAAACAAATTGGAGAGAGATGCAGGATAAAGTCTTCCAAAGTTTGTTTGTTTCATTCCTGCCGTACTCACGTGGTGTTTATATGTGTGTCTATATAGGGCCCACGCTGAGACACTTTACTTGAAAGATGGTGTGTCTGTGTGATGTGTTCTCGCCATTAGCAGGTGGATGACGTCGCCACTGTACACTACTATTTTACTGCGGCACCTTCGTCACTGTCTTTCATCTCCGCCGCCCGCCCTCCCTCCCCCTTCTTTTCTGCTTGCCGCTTTTTTCTCTCAAAGTTGCAAGTAAGATATAAAGAGAAAGTGTGCATCGACATGTACGTTGATGGCACTTCACACAGCAGTGTGTGTCCCGGCTTTGATACAGTGTGAGCGTGCTGTAAGACTTGGGTGAATAAAGACTGTTTGAAAGAGGAGGTTTACTGCGCTCCTCTGTCAGCAGGCTTTGGGAGGGGATTCTGTCTAAAGGGTTGTTTGGAGGCCCTGAGTCTTCTTCGATACCTCCGAGGCAGTGTGTGTGTGTGTGTGTGTGTGTGTGTGTGTGTGTGTGTGTGTGTGTGTGTGTGTGCGTGTGCGTGTGTGTGTTTGTGTGTGTCTTACCCTGCTTGTGTATGTGAAGCATGTGGGAACAAACTCTTTACACGCTACAAATGAGCAGCTGCCTTATCATCAATCCTGTCTTTCACGCTTATGTGAACTTTATTATAGCAGATACATATGCTTATGTGCACTCACAAACACACACACACACACACAAGCCTCCTAAACTGCCACAGGTGAAGAGCAGATGCATCAAAGGCAGCTGTCGCTCATCACTTTATCTCCGTCATCTTTTCCAAGCGTACTCCTTCTCGCCTCTGTCACTTCACACCTTTATGCTCATTCCCCAGTGCACGATTCTCCCTCCTCTCCCTCTTTGTTGCCTCCCCAGTCTCTTTCTCACCTTTGCCTCTCTCTGCGTTAGGTACCTGCCAGGGAGATTCTCCTTCAAAGAGAAGTGATGCTTTTTGTTTTATATTCATCTCCCATTTCTGGAGAGTTCACTCTTTTTGAAATGCTGCCTCAAAGGATCCATATCACAGGTTCTTCTCTGTGTGTCCACCAACTTGCAAAAGAAAAAAAATCATCCCCCACCACCAATACCACCACCAATACCACCACCACCTCCACCTGATCCAGTGGACAGCAGCAGCCAGCCTCACCGACTCCTGTCTCATTTCTCATAAATTAGTCGTACCTCTCTCACACACTTTCTCTTTTGTTTCTTGCTCATACTCATTTCATTCTCCCCATGCCCTCGCCTGCCTTCCATCTCTCCCTGGTCCTCACATTTCATTTTTCTTCCTACAAATGCCACACAGCAGTCCCTTAAGGAATGTCATTTCTGTCTTCTCCTTTTGTTCTGTAATTTCTCCATGTCCCTCCTTTTCACTTGGGAATTCATTTATCGTTCGCTGTTCTGCTGTCCCCAGCTCTCTGATCTCTCTGTCTCCGTCTGCCTCTCCATGTCTGTCCGTCTGTCTTTGTCCCTGACACTCCCATGTTCCATTTCTCTCTAGATTTGCTCTATCTCACTCTTTTAGCTGCCTTCCATCACACACTCACACGCGCGCACACACACAGTATAATGTGGGGAATATCTGGAATGATGTGAATGTTCGATGATTTGTTCTTGTGAAATTCTAGTATTTATAATGACATGGAGATGTCGATTACTGTAAATGTCCTCCCAAATATAAGCACATTTAACAACATGAATATGTTTTTCATGCATGCCTGCCATATTTTAACATGAATGCAAACAACTCCAATTGAATTTGAAGTTGTTGACCAAAAAAGGCAGCGCATTATTAATCATCATTATTGTTACAATTCTATAGGTTTTATCTTTATCATAGCAGGCTGGTAAGTAAGTGCTGATTCATATCATAAGAAAATGCTGACATTTGAACATTGAACATGAGGAATAACATGTACAGTATAAGCCAAGTCTGTTTAAATCTATTTGTATTTTTAGTTTGGCCAAAATTGCTAATTAACATTCAGAAGAACAAGTGTGATTTTTAAGCCCGCACAATGTCAGTTATCATTTCCCTCTGGTGTGTGTGTGTGTGTGTGTGTGTGTGTGTGTGTGTGTGTGTGTGTGTGTGTGTGTGTGTGTGTGTGTGTGTGTGTATGTGTGTGTGTGTGTGTGTGTGTGTGTGTTAATCCTTGTCACAGACAGAAACCCAGATCTAGCTTGGATGCTCTGGAGAAAATTGGTGAGATGTATCCCAGAAATTCAATGCTTCAAATGTGATTCTGATTCTTCTGTGCAGGCTAAACCATCACACGCTGCACACACAAGCTCCCAAGTGGTCGTAGAAGCAATTTGTTAGGCCTCTAACAACAGACAACCCAGCCTATATGAGAACACACAGGTCTTCCTTCTGACGTTAAAACACATCTGTCAGATAGTGTGATTCACATTCGCCGGTTTAAGTATTTTTTCCTTTCCCTTATTTTTGTTGTTTGTTGTGTTTTAAAGGTTTTTAATGCGTATGTTATTGACAAATCTGATGACAGGCAAGAAAAAAGATTGAAGAAGTTGGACCTGAAATGCTCTGCTTTGCTAACACCGCCGCTAACTTTTCTATGCATCATAACGCAGCTTTTACTGAGCAGCGCCCTCCGCTGCCACGCTTGATCATGACAGGATGTGGGTGCATATTAGTATAACTTTAATAACTTGATTTCTTTTAGTTATTGCGTGTATTCATGTGTATCGAACAAAGCATTCAGCACTGAACAGCTCCAAAATACAACTAAGGCAGCATAATTCATTTGACAAATATAAAATATTGCAAGTGGCGAGATTGAACGCTGATTAATAGAAAATAGAAACAGAAATGCTTGAATACATATTTTTAAAATGATTAATTACATGTTTGAGATTTTTACAGGAATCTCCTCTCGTACCACTGTTCTCCATCAGCTGATCTTGCGTGGTACTTTGAGGGCATTTTACTATGCTAATACTATTCTCTGGGCTTCACATTTGCTTAGATCAGGTGGAATTCGTCATGTTGACTGAATTTACGGTGAGAAAACGTTCTCACAGGGATGTAATTTTAGTTTTGCCGCCGTGACACCAAGGCTCGCCGTGTACGCGATGGTCGAAGTTGACTCGAGGTTGGTTGTGTGTGATGCCGTTAAGCAAAGTGTTGTGCTTTGTCAGTGAATGTGGCTCAGCGACGTAATGCTGCTTTGAAACCACAGCTCTCCAGCACACAGGACACGCAGCGATGTAATCTAATGCCTCCTCTGGCCTGTTTTCCTCAGACCAGAAGTGACTCTCTTCCCTGGTGGATCTCAGTGAGAAGATTCCACTTGAGTACAGTTCCCTGGCATGCAGGCGCTCAGGCACTTGTGTTCCATCAAAATGCTAATAATATCATCTACAATATCCAGGGCAATATTATTGTAGTGCTAATTGGTAAAAAAAAAAAAAAAAAAAAAATTGGTGGCAGCACCTGCCCACCTCACTACTCAATTATTTTTAATTGCAATGGCTGTAATAAAAGGGAACAAATTGTGTAATGATCAATGTTTCTTCAGTGGGATGACAGTTGTGCACTGTTTTGCTTTAGCGGTGCTCATTTAGATGGCGGGCAGATAGCGGCGGCGGCGTGGAGCAGCACTAAGTGAATGTGGGCCCTCAGGAGAGGAACTTTCCTCCCCTTGGTTTTATGCAGCATGATTTATTCATCACACCACATGTCTGTAGAAGTGGTCTGGTTCACATGTGCTGATATTTGCCGCCTTGCCCCTCTCCGTCTTGTGGTCCAACACTTCAGAGGGTTGCTTCGTCATACTTGTGTGAGGGGTGGGGGTAGGGGTGGTGGGTGGCGATAGAGTTTAAAAAAAAATGCAAATTGAGGAGTATGAATTGAGTAGCACAAAAAAAAAAATAATTTAGAAGATTCACTGAACCAAGTGGGAGGGAAAATCCTTTTACTTCCAAACAATCTCTGTCTTTCAAATTGTCAAATGAGCTTTTTTCTACAGCAGTGGCTAGTGAGAGGGGGTAATTAACAGGTTCTTATTGGGAGTTTTATCCAAGTGCGCGTCAGATTTTCTGGCTGCTTTCAAAGTGATAATGCTCGCCGGCTGTTGTCCCCGGGGACTGCTCCATCTTATTAACTTGTCTCCGGGAGACAGCGAGGATGGAAAAGGACCACTAAGTCCGCCACTGACTTCTCTGGCCCCAAACATTCACGGCTCACAGTATTTCTTCGTCTTCACACATGCATGGGTGTGTTCAACTGACACAAGAGGGGAATATTTAAAAAGACAAGATGATAATTTAGTATAATCATCTAGTCTGTGGGGCAGATCATATCTGTACTCAGAGGCTGTAGTCCCCCTCACAAAGTTGTTAACGTGGAAATAAAGGGGGGGGCGAGTTAAGGGAAAGACACATTCTAAAAAGAGTTGCACCGATTCAACATTTCTCTGCTGATATACTAATTATCATTCCTCACCTCTGAGTATGTGCTGATCCCAACCCTCCCTCTGAATTACAAAACAGGAAATACTGTGGCTGCGGCTGAAAGAATCGAGGAAACCCCACGTGATGACAGGATTAGAACTTCATAAATCCATCTAGAAATTAGGCAGGTAGGCATGTGTTGATTCTCAACCAACTTTGTAGTATCCCAATGTGGCTTTTCCACTCAAATGTACTTCTCTCCAAGCTGTTAGAGACATGAGCCCAGTGCATCCTGGTTGTTGTAGGCCATTTGAGCAAAAGCGAACACTACAGCCGCCTTTGTTAATTATATTTGTGCCCATTTGCTGCATAGACCCGCCATCTTAAGACGATGCATGCATGGGTCTGCCAGTTTAACTGGGATAAATCTGCTGCGAAGAACGGCCCCACCGTGAGGTTCAGCGTGGTTGCCAGATGTAACAGTGATTCACTTTTTAATAAAAAATATAAAACAAATACACTGTGAAAGGCTATTTTCATTTTGTGAAAGGTAAAAATATCCTTTAGATATGAAGAATCCCCACAAAAAAGGCGTAAATAATAGCCTATTTAATATATCACTTTCTTTTTTTTCTCCTCAATTTTGTATTTTAACAGCACAATATCCTCTGGTCCTCAGCCCACCATTATGTACCAGTTTTGGCCCTCTAAAGAGAAAACTAAGGTTACCCTTTCTCTGGAGCTTATCTGACCATTGGACATAAGTTGTTGCTCCCTCCCTGCACTAAGTGGGTGCCTTCACGCTGCACTTTAGCTTTCTGTAAGCCATTGTCACGGCTGGGGGGGCTTGAATGTACAAGGAATAGGATTGGCACAGACAAGCAACATGACATGTGAATAGAAAACTATCCAAGACACCTGAACAAAAGCATCATGTCATTCCTCAACACTAAAATGTGGGGGGACACATGCGAATGATTTTGTGTGTGTGTGTGTGTGTGTGTGTGTGTGTGTGTGTGTGTGTGTGTGTGTCTGTGTCTGTGTCTGTGTGTGTATGTATACAGTCAGGAGCAGCCTACAAACAAATGGGTGTTGTTGTTTTTTTAGTTTTTACACGATTATGTGCATCTTCCGCATCGTGTCCTCTTTATTTCTCACAACAGCAAAATCATCCGTCGCTCAGGTTGATCAGCTTCGTCATGGACCTGTTGCATCTTCGAAAACCACTTAATGTTGACTTTAGTTTCTATTTGCTGTGACAACCAATTCTAAAAAAAAAAAAAAAAAGATTTATACAGTAGAGTATAGACAAATCAGCCAGCTTCAATTAGCCAGTGCATATTCATTATGGCAATCTTTCAGTGGTACTTATGTACACCACCACAGAGTCTTTAGCATTTAACAGCTCTATCATAAATGTTATGATGAGTTGCATCCAGAAGTCTCCAGTGGTGATAAAGCTTGTCTCTTAGCTATTCACCGATATAACAGGCGGACATTTTTAATACATTTTTAATAGTGAATTTAAAAAGAGATATTCAATTTATTTTAATTAGCCAAACCTCACTTTGATCCTCTTTTTTTTTCTGAACCACTCCTTATCCTGCTTGTGTTCAGCCTCTGTGTTATTGTCCTGTCTTTCATGCATCAATAGAGGGATTATTATACATCCAGATTTGTAATTGGAGGGCAGGTTAGACAAGAGGATAATTAAAATAGTGTGTGTTGCTACTCCATCTATTTTCTTTCACTTGTCTCTTGAGGTGTGTGTGTGTGTGCGCGTGTGGTGCGTGTGGTGTGTTGGTGTTCCTTGCCCTGCTTTGTCCTCCAAGTTAATGCTGTTGATGTGGCACTTACAGAGGACAGAAGCAAACAAACAAGAACACACTCCCACGTAATGGAGGACCTTACTTATGTGCCAGAGTAAAACACTTCATATACAGTAGAAAACAATTCAGGTTTAGATGTGTTTGTGAGGATTGACCTGGCAAAGCCGTGATGGAAAAAAACAGCATTAAATCTTCATTAAACCACTTCTATAATTGAATAGAATTATTGGGTGGTGTCTGTCCCATTCCCTTGAATACAATATCTCATTAACACCTGTAGGAAGGTTTTCAAATTGGTTGCAAACGCTCTCTTGGACTCAAGGATTAGATTTTGGAGGTCAAAGGTTAAGGTCCCTGACTGCAAAAACACATCCTAGAAAGAAACTCTAGAATTCACTGCCCAGGTATATCAGCCTGTCACACAAATGTGAGTCTGCTATCCTGGTACATTATAATATGAGCCTGGGCAAAGACTGTGCTCTTAAATTCAACTGAAATTGCAATTTGGCAAACCGTTATTGTCAAATCACAGGAAAAGGCGCGTTTCTTTTTAGAGTGCAATTTTGCATCAGATACCCAAGAAATCCCTACATCATCATCATTTCTAATGGATATTTAAATTGAAAATAGCATAATTATGTCAAAATTAACATTCTCTCAAATATTGCAAATCATATCACAATATCAGTCAAAAATAATCAACACATTTTGGACAAACATGGCTGGCCGGCTGGCTGGTTGGTTGGTTGGCTGGCTGGCTCATCCAACCACAAGGTAGTAATTTCCTGTTATTTGAATATACTTAGATTTTGGAGCGCTATTAGTGTTACAGCGTCACTGAATCCTGCAGTAAAAAGTTGCAGCTCAAACCTACTTATATTGTTATATCAGGGTGTAATTTATTCATTATCTTTCTAATGAAAGCTACAGGGATAAGCGTTTCCTTGGACAAGCTCACCGTAGTCGTGCAGATCATTTTAGAGCGCAAGACACAGGACAGCGGTTCCCAGCTGGCGAAGGCTGACCACAGTAGTTTTGCCTCCAGCAGCAGCAAAATTGGAAAGGCTGTGGCAAAGTCATGGATACAACAATCAAGGCAGGAGCAGGGAGCCATGTGTTTGTTTCTTTGAGTCTAGAGGCCAGTCCTCATTACAGTGGCTGGTAAAATATTACAGTTCAGCTGACACACTGTCTAAGTGAATTGTTGAGAGCAGTTTTGACAGCCGGTGGAAGGCCGAGCTAGATTATGATGGATGATGACAACAGGGGTGGTGCAGAAGGAAGGAGCATTGTGTTTTCTTGCTCATGCAAGAGCTGAAACACACACCTAATGTAGGAGAGGTATGGGGACGGTTTGCAAATGGAGATGCCTGATGGCTGTATTAAAATGTTGTTTAAAAATGATGTAGCAATTTTTCATACCTACAAAAATCATTCATTGGCCTGTCTACATATACGCTCCCCTCACAGCTGCCAACATTCTTACAACAGAGAAGAAATGTTGTCAGAGAAGAAGAATATGTATTCACTGATGTTGTTTACAATCCCCCCCCCATAACATTACTTCCAAAGCAAAAAAAAGTTGTTCTTCACCAACATGAATAGTTTTTCCAGACAAGTGAAAAATTAATTAGTCGATTGGTAGCGATTGAATCCCGCCTTTTAAAACCTCTTTTTTTCAAAATTAGAAAAATATTGTAGCATTATGAAAGGAAATACCAACGTATAAAAATATTATTGTCAGAAACTGAACAGCTGCTCGGGATGTGACAAATTAGCTTGTCAGTGTCTGGAAAATGAACCCACCAAAAACACACACACGTACAGTGTCGAAAACCAAAGTCACAGCAGATCCTCCACGCGATGGTGCCTGAAAAATACACTGTACATTCAATAAAAACACGTACTGTATATGAGGTGATTAATAATCAATCATGAACATCAAAGCCTGTGGCCTTTGAAATCGAGGTGTGTGTGTGTGTGTGTGTGTGTGTGTGTGTGTGTGTGTGTGTGTGTTTTCATGTGTTTGCCAAGAGAATGAACCTTTGATGGACACAGGCAGCACGGTTGCAAAGCAGAAAAGTCTGAATTCTCTGAAAATATTAAATCGTAGTAGTTCCTTGGCTTAACATGTCGCAGAACATGTTGTACAAGCCAGCGGAATTCACCGTGCACATGGTGGCACAAGAGAAACAAATACTAGCATAGCGAGGTAAACAACAACTTTAATCACGAAAGCGACTATACTTTTTTGTATTATCCGCAGTACATCGCCATCGCTCTGCTCCACTATGTTCTCGTGCTTTACGTAGGATGTTAAATGTAACTGAACCAATCAGCATTATTATAATTTCACCACAGGCAGAGTACAGGCTGGTCTCAGTAAAATCACAAGAAATAAGACGTCATTAGAGGGGGTCTGAGTCAGTGTTGACAGCTAGTAGATGTTTATAAATCTAAAATGATATGTTCAAAGACGGCCAGCAGAAGAAAAGTCCACTTTGAACATCATCCATTCAAAAAGGAATGGGCTGAAAAATATGTACTCATCCTCCCACTCCTCCGAGAGTTTCCAGCCGCCTTGATTGATAAGTCTTCCTCTGCCACTCTCGGGAATCAAATACAGACAAAACAAGAATGCTTTTAAGAGCGCAGACATCCACCAAAGCCACCAGCCCACTCATGTATTATATGCAAATCCACAAACGTCATGTATGTCTGGATGTATTTCTAAATTTAGCTTGACTAGTATCCACATTCATGAATGAATGAAAATTTAAAAAAAATAACAATAATCTTGCACAGTTAAAGAAAATGAAAACAAATACTTGGATCTACCCCAAAATGTAAATCGGGTTTCCACTGGTTCACTCTCTAACCCCCCCCCCTAGGTTTCATGAAATTGGCCTTGTAGTTGTTATATAATCCTGCTGACAGACAGACAAATAATGAAAACATTGAACTGCTGTGACTTTCTGGTTTTATAAGCTCTCGTTTAACATTCTTTTTTTTTTTTGCAGTTGTTTAAAAGTTTGACGGATGAATGGATGCGTACAGTAGCTCTTTCTTCTCCCCTTTTGTGACAGTGTGTTTAGAATTAGGCAGGATCATAATACCACAAACTAAAACGATTCTTCTTTGAGGCAGATGGGACAACGAGGACACTCTATCCCCCTGGTTCACTGGTCCTTTGGCTTCTTCTAGTGTAGCCAATCCATCTCCCACCACTCACGCTACTTTCTGGGCTCTTGCCCATCATCCTTCCTCTTGTCCTTCCTCCAAACACTGACTCATTCACTCGTTTCCCACTCTCTCATTCACTCTCCTCCTCCCCATTTGGCCACCAGGGAGGTGTGTGGCACTGGAGCAAGCATTATTGATAGAGCATCTGTTTAGACATGGTGCAGGATCTGTGGCATGTGGGCGAGCAGCTGGGGGTTTCGAGCATTGGAGACATTATGTCGTATTACATATCTTGAGATGTCTTGTTCACTTGTGTGTGTTCCCGTTTCACGAGAACAATCAGAGACAATCACAAGCTCCCGTCATCCCCAAAAAGATTATTGTAGTTTTTAATTTGACCGGTTCTATACAAGCATGGTTTAAATATTCATGGAGTGTGTACTAGAAGTTGTCTCATATGTTACATCTGTGCTGCGGCGGTAACAAAAGTCAGTTTTAGAGGTTATTTCAAAGCTGGAAACCAGAGGCGAATATTTTGGCATCCTGACTTTATTGGGGCAGCCAGACGGGCCGAGAATCTCTATCCAAATAATCACCACACATCTCTTCTAGATGGCCCAAAGTGTCAAAGCTCATCTAGTCCTCTGCCAGTAGATTTCCATCCTTGGCAGCTGATAAAGCAAATGATTTTCTGGTATATTTCACACAAAGTGCTGTATTTGTATAGATATCACATGGTGAATCTCCTTGGCAATGAAGCTGCAATATAATACACTTTCTTTTTATCAGAGTGGCGGCTCTTGAATGTTTAAATGCAGCTCGTCCTACAGCCAGGTCCAGGCTAGCCATGCGTGACAACAACAACAACAACAACAACAACAAAATACAGTCTGACTGTAAAAACACCAACACAATGCATTCTGTGTTACATTATATGCTTTTTGCTCATAACAGCCACCCAGTCCTTTGGTGGGAATCCAGTTTGGCAGATTTCAAGGTTGTTGTTTTGGGGTTTTTTTTGGGTTTTTTTAAAAGCATCTCAAAGCTCCATTTTGCTTCCTTTTTTGAATTTCAAGGAAACAACTTCAGAGCTTAAGTATGTAAATGAATCAGTGCACACCTGATGGCTGCTTCTGAGTGGCAGAGATCAGGTGTGCACAATCATTTCATCAAATTGAAAAGCTGTCATCTTAAGCAAACACACGTCACTGAAAAGGTGCAGGTGCAAGTCCAGATGAGAGTTGAGTAATTACACTTCTCTCCCTGCAGCAGAGCTCTTTTCTTTCCCTTGATGCAGTACCTACTTTGGGTCTTCAAGTATTTTATTTTGTTTGCGATATGTGCAGAAATGAACATGCCTAATAGTTATGTATGTCAGTATAACAAGTGGCGTGTGCTCACGTCTGCATATTGCGTCTGCGTCTTGTCTGTGTATGGAAGCCTCGTGATTGTACTCTCGTCCTTATTTTTTATTTTTTATTTTTTTTGGTGATAATAGGCACAAATAACCTAAATAGAAATGCTAGAAATTAGATAAGGGTTGTGAAAGATATGCTTGTTGCTTTTGATTTAAAATTCACTGTTCCTGTTCCCAAAAAAAAAAGGAAGGAAACCCGTCATGTGTGTATCTGAACGACCAGTATTGATAAATAGATAGGACATAATGGAAAGAAAAAACCCACTCATTTTAAAACCATGAGAGCTACAACAGTCGCTGACCTTCTTTTATATATGTATCCTACAAACAAATGGCTGTAATTAGAGATTAGAGAAGGGGAGGGAGGGAGAGAGACAGAGAGAGAGAGAGAGATTATTTCTAATTATCTTGGTTTCACAAAAGTCTGGGGTTTCTTGGTGGTGAGTCTCTTCAAGAGTAGCTTTGCATTGAAAAAGTTTAGCGGTAAAGTAAACGAATTCGAGTGACTGGGCTTGAAGTGTTGACACAGACCACACCCTGGGGTAGTATATAACACCCCAATGTTATCTAAATGCCAACTCTCATCCCAGGATTATGGTCCACTGTGAAAATTTGGGCAGAAAAAAAAAAAATTCTATTTATATCAAGTTTAGCAAATTTCACCTACACGTCAACGCTAGAGTGACGATGACAGCCCAGTTTGCATTCTGTCCTGTCTGCAGATGTTCTTAGTGGTCAGCCATGGGTTTATGGCCAGGGACAGAACTGTCTTCCATGCCATTTGTTGTGTCTGACCTTTAAGATGATGAAGCGCAGGAAGAGTGACCCCTGGCAGGATTTGTTCAAAGAGCAGCCTTGTGGTAATGGAGGTCCAGAGCCTGGCAGCATGCTGGGGGATTGATCAGCCCCTTACTCAAAGGCCAAATACAGAAAACCTAGCCAAAAGAGAAGGCCATGCATCCTCTCTTTTGAAGCTTTCCCCAATACCTCAGCTGCCTCTCTGCATGAATAAACATTTCAAACATCTATGTGGGAAAGCTTCTTCTCTTCTTCTTCTGTGTGGAGCGAACAGCGGCTGCTGCAGACGCAAACTTGCGTCACCAAAAAGCTGTCGTTCTTTTCACTCTCTCCATTCTCCCTCTTCTTTTTTTTTAGCACGCTCCCTCTCTCCCTGCTTCTCGCTTGAATACTTCCTGCGCTCCAGCCCTGTTGCACAGGATTAAATCTACTCATTTAGGGCTTGCATTGCTTCCACAGATGTCAGCTTTGAGATTGAAATGAGCTCCCCTTCTGCAAAGCGGCTGAGTTAAAAGGAAAAATTCAGAGAGAAACTAAACAGAGATGCAAAGTCTTTTCAGTTCCACAAGTGTAGCCAGAGTGTGGCTTCACACGTGCGGTTGACCAAGCACTCGAGTGAGTGAGCGTGGAAATACATTTGATGATCATGGACCACACCAGCAGTGGGGAAAACTGCATTTATATTTTACTGTTGTGTGTACAGTCTTTTTATTTAGGCTTACAACTTCCATTTCTATAAGATGGACAGTTTACAGGACGGCAGCGTGATAAGAGATTAACGCGCCAGGGTGATAGAGCAAGTATGAGCTCTCTGGGTGCTCCGGCCTGGAATGTCCACCTGCGGGGTAAATTAGAATTAAATAAAGGGACAGTGGAATATTGTGATGTGACGTTGACCTGCCGTGACATGTGTTTTGATGCCCTAATTGAAGTGATACTTAAAGGTCTGATTCTGATCCAAATCTGTGCTGTCCACCTCAGGTGCAGGTCATTGTTCTATAGAACAGAAGAGTCCGCCTTTGCATTTATGCTAATACAAGCTCATGACCTTCCCTTAACCCTCCTCAGGTGCTCCTCTGGAGAAACTAACATAAAAGACAAACTCAAATCAATGAGATGAATAATTACAACACAGACGTACAGTAAATAAGCGATGGTTATGGTCGTCCATGGAGCTTTCTCATCTCCTCTAATCACTGCTTAGAGGCACTAATGAAAGTATACACTGAGGTTATGAAGACGCTGCGCTGTGTTCAGTTGATCGTTTGATTATATACCCCATTATAATGCAAGTAAGCAATTAAACCAAGCCTGGCTGTTGTGAACAGATTCCGTCTCCAACTGCTGCGATACTTCAAGCCTCCCCACAGCTCTAATTTTGTGCCAGCGTGAGTGAGTGAGTGAGTGAGTGTGTGTGTGTGTGTGTGTGCGTGTGTGTGTGTGTGTGTGTGTGTGTGTGTGTGTGTGAGAGAGAGAGAGATAGGAACATGTGATGAAAAAGGAGTGTTCAAGCAGCAGTGAAGCTTGTCTTGATTACAAGGGTCAGCAGTATCAGGATGACATCATTGTGCAATGCTTGATGAGTCCATGATGTCATGCTTTCAATACTAGCGTGTGTGTGTGTGTGTGTGTGTGTGTGTGTGTGTGTGTGTGTGTGTGTGTGTACAGGTGAGCGATCTAAAGGCGTAGTTTGTTTGCTTGTTCAACAACAACTGAAACAAGTGGCAGTTCCACCTCTGAGCATTTGGCTCATTCTGTAAAAGTAATTTCTACTAGATGGTAATGGGATCAACAAAATCAGATGAACTGGTACTGTATCATGCTTTTAGGAATACTCCACGCTTTAATTAATAACAGTAATCATCTGAAAATAAAGGCAATGAGAGGTCTAGTTCATCTAAATTAACTTCACTCTGTTTTCAGTGTTGTATTGCAGAGGATTATTTGATTAACCCTCTGCACCCCGTGTAGTTAATAGGCAATTTTTGCGCCTGTTCACAGAATTCATCACAAATGTCGTCTTCAGTGGATGGAGAGTTTTAGTGTCATAAACCAAAATAGGGAGGCGATGAATTACAAATTTTTTTGATAGTTGATTTTGGAAGAATTCAAAACACATGAAATCAGTGACAGCTTCTTTTCCATGTATTCGCATTGATGCTGAAGTATCGCCACTTTTAAAAACCTTCATTAAACAAGGAAGTTTCAACTTTTTTACTTTTTTTTTTCATACAGCATAGTGCATTCATAGTTTGCACTTACCCAACTAAATCCTACCTGGTTAAATTATTAAAATTAAATTATTTCTGAACTTTTTTATTTATGAATAGAGCAAAAAAAAACAACAACAACATGCAGAACTGTAGCTGACAGCATGGCTGAACTATAACAAAAATGCATTTAAGCAATCAAAGGACAATATTTCGAAACAAGCGCCTAATTTACCAGAAAAAAACCAAAACTGGCTTATGCGATTGTAATGATAAAATTATTCAAGCACAGATGGGCAGTTTAAATAAGACTTTGACAGGCACTGTTGTTTTACATTCCGTCAAAACGGGATTCTCGTCACTGAGATGATTCCGAATCCTGCTGCTGTTCACCCCAAAATGACAGACAGCCTGCTTACGTTTGGCTTTTATATTTCTACATAAATATGTTATCTACCAGCCTGGGACCAGTAGTTAGTTTGATCCATCAATGCGACCCAGAGGTAAGCTAACTGACTGCTGTCTGTAATAACCACTGAGGCTGCCCCAAACTTCTGGATGAGTCTTCTTTTCTATTTATACGACATCCACCTGCCACCTGTTATTATTCTCCTTTCTGATTCTCCACTTTCAGCAGGAATGAGAAAATGTTAATTAAGTGTAATGAAAATGATATCTACATCAATAGGTCAGAAAATACCACCAAAAAAAAAGTGCACGTGTGTTTCATTTCATTTCAGGTTCCACATTTCTTCGCATCTCAAAAGAATTCATCTCGGTGCCTCAAAAGCTTTTTGAAAGACCCCTCATGAACCCCCCCCCCCCCCAACCACCATGCACGGCCTTTGCTAGTGTATGTGATTGAAATTGAGACATCTATTAAACTCGGCCTATTGCCTGGCACAAAAGAGTCTGACATCCTGAATGAAGAATCCCAGCATAGACCTTTCGATCTCATTACACCGATACTTCATTTGTACTTAAAACAAAAATCAATCAGTGTGAACAGTAATGTCCAGGTTGTGTTTTGAATCTCATATTCTAACCACTGGTCTTGCTGGCCGGCCGTCAGCAGTGTTTACCTAACCTCGCTCCTAACCTCTTCATCTCTAGCTACTTTAGCTGAGTGTATTCACTCTATGAGACGAACTGTACTCTTGTCTCAGTCCACACAAATACAATATGTCTTCAGGCAAGTGCAGTGGCCCCGTGAAGACATGCAGGGATAACGATCGCTAAAGCAGAGGAGCTACATCGCTCTAAACTGGTTGTTTCTGTTTCTCTCACTCATTGGGCTTTTTCTGCATGTTTCTGAGAATGTATGTTTGTAATAGTGTGAACTTTATGGCATTAAAATTTTGTCAAATTTCATATATTGAGAGAAATATAATTCTTATTTGTTAGAAGATGGAAATGTCTGACCCTTTAACCTACTAGTATGTGCTGTCAGTTTATAGTACTGTTACCTCTATTACACGTAGCCCGTTGCTAGTATTTTTTCCCAGATACATGTCTTATTTTTTTTCATCGGCGTGCACATTTTCATTCTGTGTCTGATGAATGTTTGGCAGAGGTGAAGGAGTCAGTGAAGTAATAGATTTTTAGTTTCCACAGTCGATCGGCCCGAGAATTCTGCTCGTCACAACTATTATTACTTCCTTCGTCCTTGATAAGTATTCAACCTTGTTTCTTGAGTCAAACCGCCGTCTCAGAATGGAATCACTGCGATCA